>NC_092353.1:72619908-72946819 GCF_963676685.1 Mytilus edulis | reverse complement strand
TTGTCGCAGTTAAATAAAATACGCGTTTTAGACTGTCCTTTTCCTTATAAAAAAAAACAAACACCACGATAGGATATAACTCCATAAAGGCAATACATAGAGTTTTATCTGAAATAGTTGGATGTTCTTTTGTCCAAGTGTAACAAAACCTTTTTCCTTGATAAAAACCTCCAAAACCAATGGTAGATGAAGCATCTGTAAACAAATGCATGTCCGATGCAGAGGTTAAATGAGATTCAAAGAACATGTTACTGCCATTCCACGGTGACAAAAAATGTAGACATATTGTTAAATCGGATTTTCACTCTTTTTCTAAATTAACATTGTGGTGACTCTCTTTGACAGGACACATCAGTCTTTAAAGGTAAGTAACGAATGCCTCATCTGGCAATATTACTCTTGTAGCAAAATTATGATGTCCAAGTAATTGTTCGAGTTCTCTACGTGTGCAAGAATTTTTTTTTAATCTAAAACAAACCTAAAGAATTGATTGATTCTGTTAACTTTGTCTAAATGAAGTCAAACCTGCATATTCGTGTCCAAAAAAATGCTGGGTATTCGAGTTAGCAAGCTGGTTTAACGGTCTGTAGACATGACAACGGAATATTCAGTTTTGTAAAAACCATGCTCAACAAAACCATTGCTCTTTCTCCACATTCAGAAGGTTTGTCTACATTTAAAAGTCATTTAATAAATTGGAAAATAACTGTAATATCATATTATTTCTCGGCTATCCAGCACACTGTAGTAGATAAAGACAGGCGGGGACTATTACGACATCCAAAAGGTAAACTAACGTAATGATAGTATTGACCATTTTATTTATAAAAAAAAGATGCCATTGTTCTTTTGCAATCGAATGTTGTGTGAACGCATCTGAGATATCCACCTTACAGCATATACCCATATCTTTGAATCACATTAATAGCATCATAAATTTGAATGTTTGTCAAAGACTTTTGGTCTTTATCTATTAAATCATAAACACTGTAGTGTGCATTTAATATATGAGGAGATGATAAATCAATTGTAAGCCTTTATTTTTTGGAATACTTGTGTTTAACTTTTTAAAGGGGATTTCGAAAAAGGGCCCTTGAAAAAAACGTATCAACCAACTGCTGTAATTTATTTGTCACTACTTTATGATAAGTCCTGGCAGTTAAAGGATTTTTACATTCATAAATAGGTAAAGTAATATCTGAAACTAATCATTACGAAAACTGTTACAAAAAAAGTCCACAAAATGCCTATCGGGATGATGTAAAGTTCCCTTTCTAGTTGGCCAATGTGATGAGGTGTTGATGGAATGTGATTTGTATCAATGAATTCTAATCATTTTGATTTATTGATGAGCTGTCTAGCTGGGAATGATTTGTTTTTTTATTTCTGTTGTTTTGGGTTCCTGGCATAGCTTTAAATTTATTTTAGGAACATTAAAACTTTCAATGAGTCTTCTTGCAGATTTTAAACACGTGGGCATATCAACAGAAAGGTTTGACACAGCTTTTTGGTTGATTGCAATTATTGGAAATTTGCATTCCCTCGCAAACCAACATATCTCATCAATATTTGTTTTGATACGGAGGTTGTCTGACATTTAGAATTCGGATTTTTCCTGCTATTTGGACACATAGATGATTTTTTCTTGAATTGATGAACAGAAATTACACATATTTACTATTTACTCAGCACAAACCATTTGTTCCAACTCTAAATAGCCCCCTACACAGTCAATTATAATGTTGTGTTCTTGTGAAATAGTTGAACATTCAGTACTAAACATTATGTGTCATACACAAAAATTTGCTGGCCATGTATTAGTGATTTCGATGATGTGTGATAGGCGATAATCGAATTCTTCTGCCCTGTTTAAAAAAAATTGACATATTTTGCATCTTCACAAAGCTACAATGAACTCGTTAAGTGTTAAATTTTTAAACAGTGACTATTTTTTTTTAAACGTTTGGGTATTGGGTGTGTCATAAGTCGGACGAAGTAGAACGTTTAAGCTGATGTCTTTATAATACCAGAGATAAGTTTAGTGCGAATCACTGGAAAACGCTGTGGCGGGATCTAAATGTTTTGACATTACCACTTGTTGGTTTTGCATGGCAAAGATTTGAACTTGTGGTCCGAGACTATTCGGAAATAACCTAGTTATGGTTTACAAATTCTCCCAGGACAATAAACGTGTTTTGATTAATTAAGTGCACACTGAATTGCCATAGTATAATACAAATGTTATGACTATTGTTATTTTCAGCCAGCGTTATAGGCTTAAGAAGCATTGTCATTCTCAAATATTTATATACATGTAACTACATAGCTACATAGCTACATTTGATTTGATATACAATATTAATTTTTAAGTTTTTACGTCGAGTAGTTTTGTTAAAGTAAAAGTGTTTATATTGTAATGAATTTGCAAACTTAACTGGTTCTTGCTTATTTTATAATCCAATTGTAAAGTCAAAACAGAAAGAAATATAATTCATTCCTTTCATTAATTTACACAATGTTTTACTTTCACTTTCGATTTGTTTACATTTTACTGGATGATTAGTTATTGTTTTTTGGTCAGGAATTGACCTATAAAGCCGGAATTTCCACGATCATGATCAGTTGTTACAAAGTATATAACCGTTACAAAAGTTCTTTGTAATATCATATATGCTTAGGTGTTGAAAAACGTTTAATTGATAAGGTCTATTGTATGGACGAGTCTACAACCTACTATATATGTAACACTCAGAAACGTGTCCTTCCCCCCAAACGTGTCCGATTCCCCCAAACATGTCTAGTTGAAAACTGCGCCAAAGCGTGTCATTTGTATAAACGCCCAAACGTCTCCATTTCTCAATTAACCCCCAAACGTGTCCATATCAAGCGCTATTTGGTTATTGCTACATGTATTTCATTAACGTATACTAATTTTACCATTTCATTAAAAATATACATAAGCACGTTAGTACTTTTTCAAAACGGAAGAATTAAACTGGCTAAAAGTGGGGGCGTCATTTCGGCTATTTCGTTTGTAAATTGTAAGCAAACATGTCGAGTTAAACAGTACAGTTAACGGGTCAAAGTGTCCCTTTCTCTGCGCGTTAAAACTTTAATGTTCTCTCTAATTATGCATGAAATACTGACAACTGGACAATTCGCAATCAACAGCCTAAAGTTAATTTATTCAGTAGAACTGAAAAAAAAACATTAAAACTTGTATGTTTTCTCTAATTTGCATGAAATAATTGCAACTGGACAATATGCAACCAGCAGTCTAGAGTTTATCTTAACAAAAGAACAGTAAAAACATTAAAACATGTATGTTAAAATGTAACAAAAAAACAGGTAGCCTATGTTCTCTCTAAATAGAACTGCAAAAACATTAAAACTTTATGTTCTCTCTAAATATGCATGACATACTTGCAACTGGACAATACGCGATCATCAGTTTAAAGTTTAGTTTAAAGTTAATGTGTACAGTACAACTGTAAAAACATTAAAACTTGCAAAACTATTGTGCGCTCTAAATATGCATAAAGTACTTGCAACTGGACAATACGTAATCAACATTCTAAAGTTTATTTATACACTACAAAATAAATTTGCATTTAAAACCGGCGTTGATCACATAACAGTAATATTCATAAAAAAAAGAATCTATAAAACTTATGCATGAAATATTTGGCACTCGACGTTATGTTTCTTATCGTGTGTCTTTAGTGATGGTGGAAACCTAAAATTTATTAAAAACCAAGATAACAAGTTTATAATTTGATGGGCTTTTGAAATACACACAAACTATTGACAAAAGTAAAAAAAATACTGTTAAAACCCCGCCATGCAATATTCGGATAAATATAAAAGGCATCATCGGAGTTTATAAGTACAAAATAATTAACAAAGTTAACGATTAATTCAACTCCAGAACTATGTGTATGTTCGCTCTAAACGAATATGAAATACTTGCAACTGGACAATAAACAACTGCAGTCAAAGTTACTTAATAATAACAGATTAATTTTGCAATTATTATAATCATTAAAAACCTACATCGAACTAACTTAATATGATAAATGACATCTTTATCACGTGTGTCTCCCATCATAGAATTGCCGTAAACGTTATCAGCGATTTTATTTAAGAGATACATGTAAAAGCGCTAAAAGACGTGTAACGTTTTGGCGTTAAATATTGGACACGTTTTGGCGAATAACAATTATCGGACACGTTTGGGGGTTATGAAATCGGACACGTTTGGGAAATATTGTACATTTCGGACACGTTTAGGGAGAAAAGACACGTTTGGGAGAATCGGACACATTTGGGGGGAAGGACACGTTTGGGAGTGTTACATATATACCCAGGTTTCCACAGTTCACGTTGTTCTGGGTTTAGAATTCAAGCCGAAAAGTTGGATTATTAACAAGAGACAGAATAAAGGTAAGATTAATGTATAGTTCTGAATAAGAATTATAAGCAGTGTTCCTGAATAAGGAGCCACGTGATTAATTAATTATAGCTGCTGAAGAAGAATTGGCTTCAGAAAGAAGCATCGGCTGTATACAAAGTAAAGCATTTCCAGACGGTGAAGCATTGAATACGAGCAAAGTAGTGACTCAGACCAAACAGTCCAACACACGCACTGGCCCAAATCAAGTAGATATAAAGCAGTGGCTACAACTATAATGCACTGGCTCAGTATATAATTAATAATTCGTTGCTTTTAGAAAGCACTGGCTAAGCAAAAGTATAGCAAGGTATTAGATAAAGCATTATAAACCGGGACGTCATTATAATTATCATCCTTGGCATTTATCGTCTGATACCCAAAGCCTACTTAATTTTGACGCCCATCATCAATATAAAGAGAATCCGAATATTACGTTGATAAAATAGCGCTTCCAATTCTTGAGCCTTGACTGTATCCAGAGAAACGACTCTGGTACGAAACCCAGAGTAAAGCAGTTGCGTACCCCCGGTACGTGACATAGCTTTGGGTGGCAAAAGTGGGATACCGCCAGGCTTTGGTTATATTTCAAACAAACTATTAAATATGGACAAGTATAATGAGTTAGGGCAACAAATAAGTTTGTTAAAAGAAGAATTAAGCGATAGAATGCAGACTTAAATGAGCCAGGGACTAAGTGCAAATTTACATTCTACCCCAAAAATCCCAGGAAAAGATTTAAGTGACTCTGGTATAATTCAAACGCGTCACGGCGATTTCGTGCACAATACGCAGCGTGCCAGTGTCGGTACAGATCGGAATATTCCAACAACCGAAGTGCCGCGTTTATATGGGCAATTTACCACTATAAAGGCGGACGACAAAGGAGCGCGGCCAAAAAAACAGACCACGCAGAAGACACACACCACAAATACAGAAGCAGAAACCGAAGCAATGCTGAAGACAGATGTATCAACGATAACGAGGGAAGAATTACGCTAAAACAAGCAGGCCAGCAACATAAATTCCGCTGACACACCTATCCAAGGGAAGGCACGGCGCGTAATTAAGCTTGCCAACTATGACGGAACGAGTGAATGGAGCGATTTTAAGTCTCATGTTAATGCCTGTGTGGTGATCAACAACTGGGATGACCAAGAGACGGGTCTGTACCTTGCAACAGCGTTAAGAGCAGAAGCACTGGGAGTGTTTAATGATCTACATACTGAGAAAAGAATGGATTATATTACATTTATAAAAGCATTGCAAGAAAGATTTTCGCCTTCAAACCAGACTGAGTTGTACCGAGTACAATTAAAAGAAAGAAGACAAAAAGCAAGTGAAAGTTTGCCGGAGCTTGTTCAGGCCAT
Organism: Mytilus edulis; assembly: GCF_963676685.1. Lineage (NCBI taxonomy): Eukaryota > Metazoa > Mollusca > Bivalvia > Mytilida > Mytilidae > Mytilus > Mytilus edulis. The sequence goes on along the minus strand of NC_092353.1, from coordinate 72,940,999 downwards.
AAGAAGATTGGCTTCAGGCTGCTTTGGTTTTTGAGTTATAAACCAAAAACTGCATTTTACCCCTATGTTCTATTTTTAGCCATGACGGCCATCTTGGTTAATTGGCCGGGTCACCGGACACATTTTTTAAACTAGATACCCAAATGATGATTGTGGCCAAGTTTGGTTCAATATGGCCCAGTAGTTTTAGAGGAGAAGATTTTTGTAAAAGTTAACGACGCCGGACGACGACGGACGACGGACGCCGGACGCAAAGTGAAGGGAAAAGCACACTTGGCCCTTCGGGCCAGGTAAGACAAAAATTAAAAATGAATGAATCTATTTGAATTGATGTTTATTTATATAACTTATTATGTTTAATTGTAAAATACTTACATTAATATAATATTTTTTTATATATTCTCCCTGGATGTATAATAATTGATATACAGGGATACTTAGCCTAATGATGTAATCTAGGTAAATTGTTAAACAGCTTTTAGTGCAATAAAGATGATTTAATTGTTTAAAAAAAAATGATTTGCAATACGAAATGGTTACGTACAATACATATCCTTGAAAATGACTGAAACACAACAAAGGAATAAAGCATTAATCAGAATCATCTGTAAAAGAGCCATTATAAATTTATGTATATAATAAACAATAAGGAAACAATAATCAAACTGTACTTTTTTTAAATTGATAACTATAAGGACATACAAAATACTATTTTCAACTAAATTCTTAACAGATGCCTTCTTAGAGCGGAAAATAATCTCAACAATTAAGTGTAGCTGTTGGAATTTTTCAAAGAAAAATTATGAAACGTTTTCTTATATTCATATCGACAGAAACACGCAATAATTAAAATGAAGAGCACGAAAGGTCAAATTAACACCTCAATACATGGGAAACACGAGCGGGCCATTGACTGAATTAAAGTACCTACGGCTTACTTTCAGCCTGGATTTTCAGTATTCGTATTATCATTTGGTAAGTTGTGCTGGTTATAAGGTGCAAAGTTTTCTTTGTTTCGAAATATTCATGTTTGAATATATCCCAGTTCATACTAAAACAAGAAACTACTAGTACTTGTAATTATAGTTTTGATTAAATTTAGTAGTGACAATCCCTGCATACTAATAAAGTTCAGGTGTGGTTATGACCCTTGTATATAGCTATTCCCAAATACAGCACTTTGTGGTGCATCTGACAAAGGCGGAATGCGGAATTTGTTAATAAGCTGTAAGATCAATTATTCGAAAACAAAAGGGCCTGAAAAGGTGTAATTTTTAATCAACACCATAGTCCTATATTAGTTATAAATAAAGTTGAATTCTTTGATTCGTCGTTTTTACTTCATACTGACTAACAATTAAGACCTAGTTATTTTAGAAGTATAGATGTAAAGGTCTTAAACATGTTTTTTTTATATATCGCATGAAATAGATATTGACATATCGTGTCTGAATAACAATTCAATTAAGCAATGTTATGTCTTTGAGTACATGAATGTTAATTAAGCTATGGAAAGAAAAGTAAAGTAATTCATTTAATCCATGAGCTTAATTTCATTTCTTCAACTTTTGCAGTCGTCCCACAATGTTGATATGGACGAAGGCTCAACGTTGCTGCATGAATACTATCAGTCAATGATGATAAATACTTGCTTCTTAGAACATATTGCAACTGCGCAATTGTTTTTTTCCACTAACATATGTCACGTTTTCATGTAGGTGTTATTTTGACAAAATTTCCAGTAAAATAAAGTGGTCATAAGAGATTTGAACTAGGGAGATAGTTTAAGTATATTATGATTAATAAGTTACAATTTATCCTTAAGCATTCTACGAAACTAAGACTATGACTTGCCAAATAACTTTGTTAGGTCTAAATAATAGTTCATACTATCCTCTTACGCGAAATAAGATTATTTCGTTCATGGAAACAAATATTAAAGCATATTTAAAGTTTATTTTTGTATATTTCAACGAGGTTTTGCAAGGTATTAGTGGAAGATATTAGCAAACAAAATCGAGGGAATTGTGCAAATGATGATACAAGCATGAATTACCATAAATCATCATTATTATATACTTTGTAAGAAATAACTGCTGGTCATTAAAAAAAAAATTTCAAGATGGCCACGGCCATTTTCTAAAATGGCTGTTTTCTTTAGTTTGAAAATACTAATTTTTCTGGAAAACTTTTCTTTGAACTTCTTTTAGTAAAAACCAATTACCAGGTTTGGTAGCTACCTACCTTACATCACTTTTTTATTAAAAATGAAAAGTTGACATATCCAGTATTTGCGCATGCGCGAAAATGCAACAAAATTCTTTCAAAAACATTTGAACTATTTACTATATATTTAGTGTTTTTGTATTTCTAATTATACTATGAGTTGGTTACATTGCATTTTTCCAGGTTATGATACACATGTGTTTCACACTTTTGCGCATGTGCAAACTATTTATAGACATCACGAGCGATTTGTATGCACTACCAGGCAATTCTCAGGTATTCGATGGTTAAGGCGAAAAATGTGGTTAATCCCGGAGAAACATCAATTGTAACTGCAGATCAGCCACTTTTGGAAATGCCTAAGCAAATTCAGTGCGAATGGCCTGATTTTTAAGCAAAATATAAATGTATCGTCATGTTTGGTGGATTGCACCTTGAAATGACTTGTTATAAAATTCTGGTTGATATATTGCGTGATTGGGGAAAGACATATTGTCTTACTGAAGCCGATATTGCAAAACCAAGAACGGCAGATTCTTTTTATGTATGTTCAAATGTACCTAGGACTAGACAGGCGCATAAGACAACTACATGTATTTACTTAAAAATTGTTAATTTCAGATTATGAAAGCTAAACTCAGAATATATAATTATGTTATGACGCTCAATGATTTAAAAGACTGGTGTAAGGCAGTAGAATAATCTCGAACACAGTTTAATAATTCCTGGCGTTCAATTATAAATTAAGAACTTCTTCTGATTTTGGTATTATGCTTATTTCATAAGTGAGATTTCGTACTTTTCGAACACTCCATATAAAGCATGATAACGTATTGTTTTAGGTCTTGATCGTGTGAATTATGCTCGATCGTTAAAGCTCATCTCTGAGATATGACTTCCCTTCCAGAACATCACCAACAGGTGGCAATGAAATTTGAAAACGATAATTTCACTGTACGTAAGACCAGCAAATTTCTTTCTTGTAACACAATTGATCAGGCACAACAACAGAATAATGCAATTGTGGAAGGCGATGTTGGTGCCATAAGATTAACCGAAGATCCCTTTTAGACAAATGGGTGGTAGCTGGACTAGGAGTCAGTATACTAGAAGATTAACTTGAAAGATCTAGTGGATTGGGTCATTCTAAAACCGACGAACGTCATAATGAAGACTCTACGAAAACACAAAAAGATTTCTTTAAACAGCTCCAAAGGCTTTGCAAAGTGATGAGTTTGGAATTCGATCATTTCTAGAAGAGTCTTCAGATAGATTTTGGACCAAACAAGACGAAGATTTTTTGAAGCAAAAGCAAAACGAAGGAGAATCTGCTTTTTATAACCAAATAAAAAAGAACTTCTTATTTTGCCGCAAAATAAAACTGGAAACGTCTTTGTCAAAAACAAAGCTTGAGAACATATAAAGTGATATTCCAGATATAAATACATTTTTTAGGTTTAAGTATGAAGCGAGGCACGATGTGAATTGTTTGCCAGGAAACAGCGGCATACAAAAGAGAAGTACAACAAGGAGGAGTTGTTTGGACTCAGCCTGATTCATGTATTCGACAGGTATGTGTTCCAAGTCATGAACACTGTGGTTGGATGGAAGAAATAATCGATGGCAGTTGGAAACCAAATTGGACTTCTTTGACTAACATTGAATCCTCGTGTCAGAAATTTTGAATTGCGGAGGCGAAAATCCAGCTGTGTTGGTAACTGTAGATGCTACCGTTCTGTCCTTTTTTTGCGATATAAAATGAGCAACCTGTATTTCTAACCAAACTAGGCATTTTAATTTAACAAAGAGTGTTAACACTTGTTAAGTTGATGGAAATTATAAAAATATTTTTTACTTATTTGCCGCCATTTTGGAACCGGAAGTCACTATTTTTCTTCATTTATGTGTTGTTTTGATGTACGGAATTTTTTTTAAACGTTTTATCATTATTTACATTGAATTATACCACTTTGAAATCGCAAGTCACCTTTAGTTTCATAAATGTATTGTCTAATCGTTATTTAGGAACTGTCATTTAATTTTTATCAAATCTAAAATTAGATTTTACATATAAAACACCTTTTAAAGGATTAACGAATCATTATCAATTTGTCATGACGCCATTTCCGAAATGTGTGGTGGCTATCATGAAAAAATGTTATTTTTTTCTGGCCAGCAGTGGATTTTTTTTTAAGAATAATTTAGTCAACTTTATACCGAATTTCATGCTTGTATCACGATTTGCACAATTATGTCCATAATATCTCCCACTATGTGGACTGTGTCGTTACCTTTAGTATATTTCGTCTTTCCTTTAAAAAGATGTAATTTTTGAATTAATCAGTTTCTTTGGCCTTTTTATTTTCCTTGACGTTCGTATCTTTTTTATTGCTACACATTTTTGAGATATCGTGTTTTTTTATTTACATTCATCATTTTAAGATAACTTTTCTGATGAACTGTTCTCTATCATTCATTTGTTGTTGCACTTTAGTGTTCTGGTGTTGTTTGGTTTTCTGTCAATCGATTTATGACCTTTGAACAGCGGTAAACTAGTGTTGTCTCTATTAATGAAATTAGCAAATCAACATAATTATATTGGGTTTATTGTTTAGTTGTTTAAGGTTAATTAAAACTATAACCTACTTAATTCTTTTTTTCAGAATCTGAAAATCTATGGGTAATCTATTTTTTCGTACACCAAAATGAAAATAAAATACGTGCAGATTTTTATTGTTTTATTTGGGCACGAAGAAGGATCGTGAGAAATAACTAATGTGTGTAAACAAGTACGGAAACCAACAAATCACAGGATAGTGCGCATACTTTATACATAAATTCTTCATAATTTTATTTACATAGAAATCGATATAATTATTCCCGGTAAATGTTGAGGTTAGTCATCAATACTACGTCAGGAACATCAATTTCTAAAACTGTTGACTAACATGATTCATACGAAAGTCATAATAGATTCGATTTATGATTAAAACATAATTATTCTACCATTTTGCGTGAAAAGTACACATATTTCTGGCATTATTTAGTCCATGTTTTTAAAATCTTAGATATAAAACTTTTGGGTGATGAGATGTCATCATCAAAACCTCGGCAAACTTTTTACATAATTTTTGTTTGATGTGTTTGAGCTTTAAACCATTTGATTAGGGACTCTCCGTGTTTAATTTTCCTCGGAGTTCAATTTTTTTTGTGATTTTACTTTTTACAATTACCCAGTTTTAGTATAGACGCGCAGGTCTTTATTCGGCCTATTAAATCCAAGGTTGTTAAAAACAAAAACGTCCACTTCCCCCGTAAATCTGTATGACTGTTATCATACCTTATTATTCATGGCGTATTTTTACAGATTACTTAAGTAAAAAGTTTGTTAAGAATATATTATCAGTATCATTGCAGGAAAACATGTAATTCATATTCATCGTAATGTGGTTATATCAAAGGATCTCACCAACCACCGACATCTTTGTTAAATTTTCTTTAAACAGATGAATTTGTATTCAGGCAAAATATTAGTAAAAAATGTTCTTCAGAAAAAAGAATATAATTAACAAGTTATAATCTCATTTTCGAGAAAAGTGATGTATTTAAATCTAATGAGTATCCAGTTTAACTTGAAATTTGTCACCTTATTTTATTCCTACATAATTTAGCATGTTTAGTGAAAAAGGCTTTTGTATAACTGTCAAAACATTATACTCTTTGAGATGGTCTATTGTAACAACTTGTAAATGTCATCATCAATGTAAACATATAAGTTTTAAACAGTTTTCGCAAAGGTCTAATATAACATAAAATTTATTAAGTTAAGGGGAGGGTTGGGATCCCGCTTACATGTTTAACCCCGCAACATTTTGGATAAATGTGTTGTCCCAAGTCAGCAGTCTTTAATTTGACTTTCATATATAAATAGTTTCTTTAAAAAAAAGATTTTTTTTTAATCTGGTACACTGACAATACTGCATCAGAAATGGACAACAATGAGATTGATATCAGATAAAATCTCAAAGTATCAAATCAGAATGAGAGTTCTTTTTATTGCGATTATCAATATAATCGCACTTCATACATGATTATGATTATTTCTGAGTTAACAGTTATGACTTACTGCAAATTCAGAAATTATTGCGTGCATTTATTATTGTGATTTTGTCATTTTAGACTTAAATGCAATTTTAACTTTTACGATTTTGAGAAAAATATTGTTTAATTCATAAAAAGCATTTCAAAATACGAGTTAAAATTATTGCGTTTACAACTGTTTCGCATTTTTCGCTATAATTTCTGAATTAACAGTAGCTTGTCGACCTCTGCGTTTAAAAATTTAAGTTTTCGAGACCTAAATGTGGTTGAAAAAACGGACAATTTTGCTGAGTTTTAACAAAAATCACTTTTTTATGACATGCATTACAATATCAGAAAAAGCTGCATAAAGTTATATGATATGTCTAAGAATTGATAGCCCGAACTATTAATCTTGGATCAGTAAAATTTGATTATTTTTTTTTTAAATATCTATATACTCTCCATTATGGAACTTATTGAAATGAAGTTTTGCACGAGACTTTCATGGCAGTTCACAATTTCAGTGGTAATTATAAACATAATGACACAATTTATAACAAACTGATATATATGTAAACTGAAATCATTGCAGAATTTTTCTTTCAAATGATTAATTACTTGTTAGTCATTTACTTTAAATACTTTACCTGTACTAAAATAAAAGAGATGTGGTATAATTTCCAATAAAATAACCGTCTAACAACTATTAGGCGAGTGACATTTTCAGAAAAGACGTCTAGTTAACGACTTTAATGCATCCACCTAACACACGGCTGAATTTTTTACAAGTGATAGATGAATATCTGAACTTCATTTTTTGCCCGGTCGTAAAAAAATCGTACGGTGCAATTTTTGTAAAAATTGAATTAAAATCGAGAAATCTTTTCAAAATTAAAAATTACCACCTGTATTTCAATGTAAATTAATTGCTTTAAACTTCTCTTTTTTATAAATAAAATGCGTTGATTTTTAGCGCATTGCATAACTAAGTATTATCAAATAGTTTTTAAAAAATAATATTGTGTTTTTTTGCGTAAAAAAACTCATTTTTGTAACAATTTTGTCATTATTTCAAAAACCGACCACTTATTTTCTATTTCTTTCAGTCTTTTTTTCTTATTTGATCTTATTTTGAAGTTGAATCATATCTAATAATTATTCCAAGTTCATAACTGATTTGATACATATTGTTTTAACTGTATTTTTCTGTATTTTTCTGTATTTTTTGCATTTTTACGCACTCATCAATATTCCACCGCAATTACGGAATTCATTTTGTCCGTTTTCATTTCTTTACCTGTATATTATAATCATTTATTCGTGAAGAAGGAGCAAGTCGATTTGACAAAACTCACAAGACTAATTGAAATATAAATTTCTTAAATTGATTAAATAAAGGATGTATACTTAATGAATTTATTACATTAAAAAAGATAGTGTTTTATAGAGGTATTTGATAAGTATTAGTTTGAAAGTTATTGTGACACAGTAATAGAAAAATAACTAACGGGAACAACTCTAGTATTTTTCCGGACAATGGCAAACTTGACGTGTAGTCCTGTTAAACTAACCCCTCCTGCTGCTAAAAAAGGCAGACTGTCCATTGACTGGCAGCGATGTATCGTTTGTCAAGTATTTACAACAGAGCGGCTATGTTTTCCAGCTGCGAAGGGAAAAACAACTTTTTTTTCTGCCGTAAATAAACGGAAGGACACCGTTTATAGGAGACTTGTTGATGAATACAAAACGGTCGAGGAAGCACCACTTGATATAATAAAAAGTAAAATCACAAAAATACTGAACTTAGAGGAAGATCAATTGGGAAAGTCCATAATCACATGGCAAAATCAAATAACAAAACGCATCAAAAACGAATGGACAAAAACTGTCATATTCCTGACTTGGTACAGGCATTTTCAAATGTAGAAAATGGTGGATTAAACCTGGTTCTATAGCGCTAACCCTCTCACTTTAATGACAGTCTCATAAAATATCATAAAAGCTGTTATAAAGCTTTTACAAGTAAACTAAATTTGACCACATTTGCAGACAATAATTTAACAGGACAATCTACATCTTCCTGTACAAAAATACCCTTGTGCTAAGATGATACTCAGTCTACCATATTCACGGGTGTCATTCAGGTATGAATGGGTACAGATATTTGTAGAACTGGGCATGCCCAAAAAGACAAAGATCAGAAAAATCGGGCATGCACAATTCAGCCAGTTTTATAAGTTCCGAGCACTATTACAAAAATGATGCATGCATAGTATTACAAGATTAATTTTAGCAAACATGGCAAAATTATGTGAAATTCAAGTGCACAGTTTTACAACTTACTGCATGATTATGCATGGCTTTAATTCAAGTGCACAGTTTTACAACTGCTTGTATGATTATGCATGGCTTTAATTCAATCTATCTCAGGCAATCTAGATCGTGATATTGACACGATCTAGATTGCCTGAGATAGATTGGATGGTTTGCATATTTTGTAAATACAAATCGTTTAGGCAAGATAAAAAATTACGCAAGATATCATCGGCCGAAAGAATCCAATGCATTATGCGTACTGCAAAAAATATATCCGACAGTGAAATGGTTTTGAAAATAAGATCAGAGACGTTTGCTCTAAATGCTTTATACCACTAAGCTTGCATCACAAAATATTTGTTGAGAAATCCGGTTAAATTTGAAATTGAAGTACCTTTTAAGTCAGAGCATGAAAGTGCCTTTGCTGAATTTGTTTCAACAATCCAGGAAGATTTGCTTGTGTATAAGAAGGTATTCTACATGAACGGTTTACTAGAACTATTTACTCCCTTTCTTCCCCAAAATTTGCGGGAAAGTAACACAACGTATAGGCTTCAACAAAAATTGGAAAAACACTTTGGAAATACTATTGTCATACAGTGTCAACAAGGACAAGGAATGTCCAATATTGTTTACAGTAGCTCAATTTCTCTGTCTGAAGCCATCAGTACAGTTAACCGTTTTAAAGCCGATATGAAACCTCTCAGAACTCATGATTTATGTACTCTTTCAACTTCTGATTGTGACGAAGATTTGATATTACACAAAGCTGCTGGTATATTGCGTAAGCATAATGGCGATGTTGTAATCCAAAATGATGCATATCCGTCACCTGCAGATACTTCCCTAAGTCAGTCTCAGAAAATTATGCCAACTATTTTAAAAACATTCATATACTGGCTAATAGATGGAGATTCCTGACAATGCCCTACCAACGGAAAAATTGAGAAAATGTTTGGCCTTAGCAGAAACAATAGTTTCAATCAGTAGAAATTCATTCACGCCTTTCAATCTTGGCTTAGCATTACAAATGCACCATGTATAACGAGCTGAGACGATTTCTTACTAGCTTAGCCGATCATGAGATCGAAAAGATTGAGAATGGCACATATGTTCCTCAAGGTATTTTTGCATCTCCTGGGGATGTAACCCTCATTCAAGAAGGAGCAGACAATGTTGACATCAATACTGAAACAATCGATGGTAAAGCTACGTTCCACTCTATGGCTAGGGCGGTCTTTCAGGTTCAGTCTCTGTCTCATACCAATGAAGCTGTGAATGAAATGAAGATCAGACGTAATCAATTGTGTTCCCTTCCAGTGACAGAGACTACAGCTGCTCTAATCAGTTGTCTACAGTACGACAAACCAAAAGAACGCATGGTACCTGTACGTCACGAAGATGCTTATAAAAAAATTAAAAAATGTGATGACCGAGGTGCGGAAACATCCGACATAGCTTGGGTATTTTTAAGGCTTCTGTCAAGACAAACTGTTGATTTTCCAATTAGGAACCATTTGCCTACTGGAGGCAAACAAATTATTCCTTTTTGGACAGGCTATCATCGTAAAACATCTGTGTACTGTAGATCATTCAGTATAGTATCATATGCACGTATCGTCGACTCAAAACCAAGCGATATGGCTACTGTATATACTACAATGAAAAGGTGTGTTGATATGTGTATGAAAGCCGGCCAGCAGTATTCTTTTCAGACCTTTGACCAGCAGTTGTATGCTATTGCACAGCAGATCAAATGGTCCAGGCCTCTTGAATTCCAGAGTCATATCATTCGTTTAGGAGGGTTTCACACCGTAGCATGCTTTATTGCTTCTATTGGAAAACTCTGGGGTGATGGGGGTATGTCAGATCTACTTGTTGATTCGGGAGTATACGCTGGGCGTACCGTTGAACAGATGCTTTCTGGAAAACAATTTAACAGAGCAGTCAGAGCTTTAACTCTTACATATGAGGCAATGATGTCGCTATGGGTATCCTCTTTTTTTGATTGGTGTAGGACCACAAATCGTTAAATCAACTTACCAGAAACTATTTGGGACGGCCTTTTCCGGTGCCATGATATATTTGCTGGTGATATGTCCTCGTGAAATCAAGATATAGCCACCCTTACCTCTTTAGTTGACATGCATCTAGTGCCTCTAATGAAAGAATTTCAGGAATGGAGCTGTGCTGTGTCCCCCACAGTCAGGTTTTGGGACATGTTCCTGAATTCTGTGAGTATTATGCTACAAAACATTCGAGCAGAAAGAAATGGTATATGGCCACTTCATTTGAGTTCCATCCATGCTATGCTCCCATTATTTTTTGCAACCAACAGGAATACTTATTCAAGATGGACTCCTGTATACCTTCTTGATATGATCAATCTCCCCGCTGAAGTTGAAGTACGCTTTAATGACGGATTTTTTGCTATTCGTCAAAAAGCTGGTTCTTTCAATGGAGTCTGGAGTGATATGGCCACCGAAAAAAGCATTATTAAAGACAGTAAGGGGAACGGTGGTAGTGTTGGTCTGACCAGAAAAAAATCTGCACTGATAAGATGGAATGTAACAAGACACATAGTAGGCCACTTCAGTGCTTCAATGAAAATAAGATCAGGTTTGGTTACTGCTGATGATAACATGCATGACGAAAGCAGACCTGCATCAATGAAACGGGATGAACAGCAAGTCATCGACTTAATAAGTCACTTACACGAGAGAATGGTGAATCCATTTGACATTCAACAGCATCCTCCTGAGTTAGTCAATATTTCAACTGGTCTTAAAGCTTCAAAGGAAGTCCAAGAATCACTTTTGAATGCAGTTGACACGGGTACTGAAATGTCCAAAAAGTTCATTGATTCTGCCTTGTCTGAAGGTATGTCTAGAAGCTTCTATGGGCCCGTTCAACGCTCTAATATAAAGACGTTTTCATTTATGAACAAAAAAACAAAGTTAAAATGCAGATCAGGTGAGACGAGACAGTTCAAGGTAACATCAACCCAGAGCTCATATTTCGTCGTGCCCTAGCACTGACGAAATGCAGAGATGATGTTACCGTTGAAAAATTGTTCTCTTTCCCTATTGGACCCATTCCCACTTCTCTTTTTCATGACGATGGAACGATGCGAAAATGTGTTAAATCTGATCTTGCACATGAGCTTGAACGCGAAATATGTCCATCTTTTAATCTTCCAGCATTTGACCCATCACTCACGGTTGTGATTAGGGATGGCATGGCTATTATTCAATCGTTAGATGTGAAAAGGTTTTCTAGTTTTGGTGATTTGCTTAATTTCTATTTGAAGCAGCTGTCATCTCTCTTTCAGTCGGCATCAACAATTGTAGATGTGTTTGATAGGTATGACATACCAGACTCTATCAAATCGGCTGAAAGGGAACGTCGGTCTCATGCAGCTGGTGGACACAGGGTCTATCATGTAAATGAAGGAAGCAGTATCCCCGACTGGAAAAAATTTCTGGCAAACAAAAGAAATAAACAAGCTTTGGTCTGCTTCATCGGGGAATTTATTTCAAAATCTTATTGTGCAAGTAACACACTGCCTGTCGGACAAACATTATTTCTGGCAGGCACTTTCCCAAATCCAGAAATCGTAAAAAAAATTAACTAACGATCAAATAACTGACTGTACCAGCTTATTTAGCACACAAGAGGAAGCCGACACAAGACTAGTTTTACATGCCCTTCATGCTGAGGAACACTTTAAGATGTGTAATGTAAGAGGGAGAACGATTGTTAAATGTTCTGACACTGATGTTTTAGTTCTCGCTGTGCATTACTTCCATCGGATGCTTAACACGGATCAGCTATGGCTATACATGGGTGCTGTCACTAGTAGTAAGGATGGTAGGCGATACATCCCAGTGCATGAGCTGTCAGTGTAGTTCCCTTACAAACATTACCCGTGAAATACTACCAGCAGCTCATGCTCTTACTGGTTGTGACACCACATCAAGTCTCTTTGGCATTGGGAAAAAGTCTGTGTTTAAGCTTTTAAAGTCGTCATCTGCAGAACTGGCGGGTCTATCACAGCTAGATACATTTGTAACTCAGATATTGAAACCTCCATCTGTGTTGCAAGAAAACTTGTATCTAAGTTGTATGATCCAAAAGGCAAATATAAGTCAAGTCACCATGATTTGAACAAGTTACGTGTTAGACTTGCAACTAGCTCTCTTGTTCGCCTTCCACCAAGCAAAGCTCCATCTAAACGATATGTTCTAAGAGCCAGCATTCAAACAAAGATATGGATGACATCACATCAGGCAAAGCCGCCAATAGATTCACCCTATGAATACGGTTGGAAAAAAAGTTGCAATGTCCAACCCCAGTTCTGTTCACTGGACTTATGTCATCAGACTTTCTTCAGTATTTAATTTGTTCTTGCAAAGGAAAAGAAATTTGCAGTAGAGAATGTGTTTGTATTGAACAAACCTTTGTTGTACAGAACTAGAGATTACAATATTGCATGAGTTTGAGTGTTGATCAGCTTTAAAGATATATGGGTGTGACTAACAGTAGTTCCTTAAACATTTCCTTCTTTTTCTATAGTTTAAATGTTCTACAATTCATGCTACAATTCATGATGTAATGGTACTCGTCATCACTGTTGTTTGTGTCACAGAGACGACATATTCTGTCTTCTCTGTGTAAATCCTGACACCTTCGCGGCTCAATCGGAAACTACCACATCTATATCTGCGTAATATGTGAATTTAGAAAGGTAAAAAGGAAAAGTAGTTTTCAAATTGATAATTCTTTTTAAAAATACGACAACATTATGTTTTATGCGATTCTGCAATAAAAGCAAAGAATTCTTCTTGAAACTGGTCTTTGGGTTTTTGTTTAATACATTTTGACACCCATTTATCACAAACTGTGCACAAGGACGGGTAACTAATATACGTCCTTGCTGTGCATTATAATTCGAAATAGTTGTAATTTTGCAATTTTTTTTAATTTGTATTTTTTCCTCACTACACAAAAAAAATGCTAGATAGGTTAAAGTATGTATAAAATTTATTGTAAATTGCGAAAATGCATTACGAGCATTTATCTATACTTTTAAGTTAGAATTTAGAGTCTCAACTTTTTTCAAAATCTCTGTAATATTACCCATGTATTATTTATGTTTATGTCAAAGGCGTTTGATTTGATAATAGTTAAAGGTAGGCGTGGTTTTTGGTAACTTTCCTCCAATCAACTGGCCTATTCGACAAACTTGTGTGCGCTGATGCGTGTAAACTGGGTAATGTAACGGTACGTGTCTTACATCAGAATCTATCGTGCGTGACCAATGTTTATTGTATAATTTCTTGTCATGTGGTCAAATTATCTGAAATACAAGTTCTAAAGGTTACAACTTGTTGAAAGATTATTTTCGGCAGTGTCCCCGATATACGATGTAAAGTGTTTAAGAAAAACAAGACTTTAAATGAAGGAAGCATATTAACAGAGAATATCATCTCGGACTTTGCCTAAATATAATACATTTATTTTATGGCTCCGATATTAACTATAACATGTTCTGGAGAAAAAAAATAAGCGTCCGATAATTTGAATACTGATAAGGTCAACTCGATCTCTTTCGACAAAATATTATTGCATGAATGATAAATCGCTGATTTTTATTTCTATAAATGATGTGTGACTGTTATAAGTAGAGACATCTGTACGCATTCTGGTTTACGTTTTCAATGAACACACTATATATTTTTCTGAAATATCAGTATTTTTTTTGGCAGACTTGCTTTTTTTTTGTATTCGGAAAAAAATATAATACGTTTCATTATATTTGAATGCTTTAAAAATGCTTAAAATTACTATAAACCTGCATTGTTTTTTTTTTTTAGGATCAATTAATCCTCCTCTCCCCCCTAAAAAAATAAGGTCAGCCAAACCCAAATTCAACAACAAGGAGTGTCATTCATCGGGTTTAATTTCTTTTAGCGGTTTTGATCTTCTTATTTTGTTCAATAAATAATAGTGATCTTCTTATTTTGTGAAAAAAATAATAGTAAAATTTACTTTCCATATACATGTTTGACTTCCTAAATAACAATTGGAAATAAAATTTGTCACAATTTCGCTTTTGTCGTCTGCCTAACTTAGTTTAATTTGGTATTGCAATATGCACACGAGATACTTGTCACTGAATGTTGAACAAACAGTAACTTTCCACCAATCCATCAGTGATTCCGATACCTCTGTTACATACCCGGTCATTTTGTCACATGCTTGGTACTATTCTTTGAACAATATTCGTGTTGTAAGCCGAATTTTTCCTACATTTTTTTGCAGGTTGTACTAAGCCATACGAAATTTAAATATCATATTTATATGCAAACTGAAGGATCTAAAATTTTAATTATGTATGTTTAAACTTTAATGAATACGGATCGGGGATATTGCACGAAGTCATCTAGACTAGCCGAATTATAAATCCTAGCCTCCATACTTGTCGAGGATTCGGAATATGGCAGTTATACATGTATTCTCAGTTTATATTTAGTTTGAAGCATTATCGAACTAATACGATTTTCATCTTTAAAATTCACTTTGCATGCACTAAATATCTAATCCATTTGTTTTGAACAATAAAATATGTTTAAACTACTAAATATCTAAATGAGATTACTTAGGAATAACTTGTGGTGTATTCATGTATACTAGTATGAAATAATAATAAAAAGAAACCAACAGCACTATTTGACGAAGACGAAATAAAGGATTGAGTTTTAACGTCCAGTGACATATATTACAATGATGTCGAAACATAACTTGAAATTGACACTAGGTTTTCATAGAACCGTCGCTTTTCCAAAGAATTCACGCGTAGTTGCTATTTCACAACTTCGGGTTCGCATTATAGTTATACATGTACAAAATAACTAACAATAAACAAATTCTGATGATTTCTTCAACGGTTCTAGGACTTTCTAGTTGTAATATAAATCTGTGATTTTTCTATATTCGTACTTTCGACGAAGCAAAGCAAGTTCGATCTAGATCTGGACATTTATGCACAAAACATTTACAATATTCAATAGTTGTACAAATTTTTTGTATAGAACATGTAAAAAAATCCGTCTTTTCGGAATGCGGCGGGGTTAAACATGTTTAGGAGATCTCACCCCCCCCCCCCCCCCCCCAAAAAAAAAAAATCCCCTAGCCAATGTAGAAAAGTAAACGCATAACAATACGCACATTAAGATTCAGTTTAAGAGAAGTCTCAGTCTGATGTCAGAAGATGCATATACGGACCCTGTATTTAAATCAGATATGATCTGGCGGTTTTTGTCTTTTTTCCAAAATACATATTTTTAATTGTTACTTTCTTTAGTTCCGAATCTTTCTATCATTCTAATTAATTTTGTTTAAATCAAAATAAGAAACTTGGAATTAAAACACTGTTGAAGAGAAACTATATATTCGGGTTGAATTCACCTCAGTTTGTTTATTCAAGTTTGACATCTAACATCGGAATCCGTAATCCACATTTACCTAACAACCTTAAATTGTTTATTGTATTTTATCAATCGAATATCCCCACACAGGAAACTGAGACAAATATGTTATTTGTAATGGTATTTATCAAACGAAAATTATTGAAAATATCTTTGTAGAATATGAATTTGCCTAATAAGCGAATAATTATAATACATATATTTCAACATCTTCAACTGTTCAATAGAGAGATTACTGATAAGATGTCCAAAATATATGTACATGTATATTGCGATTAGTGCTATATATAATATAGTATGTCAATGATATTGAATGCCCGCTGGGTGTAAAACATTTGTCAGCTTAAAAAAATATTTTTGACACTGCTGGTTTTAATTTTCTGACTCAAGTATAAATTTAAGAAAAGTTTATAGTTTCTGAATATTTTCAGATTCAATATTTTATCATTATTATTATTTTAAAGTCTCACCACATACAAACATAAAATGAGAATCACAGAACTAAACAAAACATTTAAACATTTGTATTGTATGCTTCAATCTTTAAAAAGATAATTGAGAGCCGTATAAGACACAATATATAAATATAAACAAATTTTTACTCATTTACATTCAAAATTTACAGTGTCCGTATACTTAATGAAATGAAACATCTTTTTGTTTAAGAACAAGTGAAATAAAATGCCGTTTCTTTTCAATAAAATATTGTTGATGTTTTTGGCACCTATTGCAGCAACATTGTCGTTATTGAATAAATATATAAATTTTTTGCTATTTTATATTTACAAATTAAAATGTTAAGCTTAATGTATAATGCTATGTCTATAATGGGCATTTTAAAAGGACAGGAATATAAAAAAGAAGATGTGGTATGATTTCCAATTAGACAACAGTCCACAAGAGACCAAATGACAGAGACATTAACAAATATAGGTCACCGTACGGCCTTCAATAATGAGCAATGCCCATACCGCATGGTCAGCTATAAAAGGCCCCGATATGACAATGTAAAACAATTCAAACAAGAAAACTAACCGCCTTATTTATATAACAAACCAAAAAAAAATGAACGAAAAATAAATATGTAACACATAAACAAACGACAACTACGAAATTGCAGGCTCCTGACTTGGGACAGGCACATACACAAATAATGTGGCGGGGTTAAAATTGTAAGCGGGCTCCCTACCCTCCCCATAGTCTCGGTCAGTGGTATAAGAATCAGTTTAAATAGGCTTAACTCATCAGATGGACAAAAAGATTGAGGGATAGAGTGTAACATTTGTAACTGGGCGTTAAGCAACCATGAATCATTTATTCTATTCTTTATATTTTCCTCTCTTTATCCTGTAATTTAAAGTGCTTATCCCAATTATCAACTTTATTTCTGTAAACTCCATTTATTCACTTTCATAGCCTAATATATGTACATATACATGGTATTTGAAACAGGAACAATATACCGTCGTATATTACAAAAATTGAGAATGGAAATGGGGAATGTTTAAAAGAGACAAAAACCCGACTATAGCGCAGACAAAAGAGGAAGGCCTCTATTACGGGTCGTCAATGTAGCGAGAAACTCATGCGTATACATACATGCATTATTGTATGCACATGCCTGAACTTATAGATGCATATATATACTTGTACATGTCCAAGATTGTGTTATAAATATAAAAAGAGAAGATGTGGTATGATTGCCAATGAGACAACTATCCAAAAAAAAAACCAAAATGACTTATAAAAATACAGGAACACTTTAATGCTAATACAAACACACAGGTGTCAATATCTGCAAATCTACCGGTAATTATAAGTTGTCATTTAAAAAAAGTGAGATTATAGTGTATTTTAACCAAAAAAAAATATTTATGGATGAATAGATAAATTTATTTTAAAGAATTCCAATCCCTTAAAAACGAGGCACCATCATATATACTTATAAAACAGCTCAAATTCTATTTTGTTAACTTGGAGTAGAAAATTACAATATAGTTTATCTTATTGAAACATGAACGCGGACCCCATTTAGAACACCTTGGATTGAAAGATTGCAAATCTACTGACCAATGAAATGTTTTGGTTTAGAACGCGGACCTCAACGAGAACACCTAGATCGAGAACACACTATAATCTGTAGACCGTCAAACAGATAGCGAGAATTCCAGACTTCGTTTTCTTTTATTTCAAATAAGGTCACAATATGGAAGAAAACATGCTGCCAAAGAATTGTATATTTACAATTCCTTGATGCTGCTGTGCATGCCTGATTGACAAAGATTTAATCAAATTCATGAAAATATGTAGTAACAATTTAAGTGTTTCTGTATTAAGATTGGGATTAAAAATATGCATTTTATGTACTTGTTTTGGTTTGAATTTGTTTAATTCAAAGCTCGCGAGAACAGCTGATCTCTTAAGCCGGTAACAGTAATGGTAGATATTCACAGATTTTTTAACATAAAAAACACACTATTACAATTACATATGACAATAATAATGTGTCTGTTTTATAAACCAGTTTAGTCTTAGTGTGCATAATTATGTCTCCGCTGATAATAATTCAATGTTATTAAACATAATTATTTAGAATTAAAAGCTGTATAGTTATCAATAAGTTCATTTTCAAAATCATTTATTTATTTAGGCTTAATAAAGATCTTCATCAATTAACAAATGAATATAAGAAGATGTGGTATGCTTGTCAATAATTTAATTCACCGTACATGATGAATACCGTATGGTAGTTTTTTTGGTCTAAAAAAGAATATATCTACTACATGTCTTTGATTTAACAAATGATAAAAGATCTGGCATAAATCGTGATTCTCAATATAATCTGAAAATTGAGGAGAAAGCCAGACTAAGACAGTTATACAATTTAAAGAATAACAATCTTTAAGTTTTATTACTTAGAGCATTGAAGTATTATATTGACATATAATACTTCCATGCTTAGAGGTATACTGTCCCCCTTCTTTTTACCTACAAGAAAACTTCACGAGAGCCGATGATTAAATATCCACCTTGTTTTTCCGTATATATATTAAATAACTGAAGAAGCAATTCAAATTCCTAAGGATATTCAATTTGTTTCAATATTGCCGAAAACTGGGACTACTATAACTTTTATACATGTAGTAGTCTCAGCCGAAAACAATACATAATATTGATAATATAAGCAAGTGTGACAAACCAATCAAAAATGTGTTGTTTGTGATTATTTATGGTTCACTAGTATTCCTTTCACGGATTTTGCTATACTTTTTGGACCTTTTGGATTATAGCTCTTTTGATCGTCTTTTATATTTGCTTTTGATTTCATATATTTCAGAGGCATCTACATGTACATGTATAACTAGTTTTGAGTTAGAGAAATCATTCAACATGTTCAATGCCATATGATTCTATTCAGATTTGTGCGTTTTTTTCGATTTACGAATAAGTCAATAAGATACAAAAAAGTAATTGAAGCAAAAAAACATAAGTTTACAAATACATACCTAGGTGCATTTACTAAAACAACATTTTTTTTCCTTCATATTATTGTAATTTTATGTTGATGTACCCGATATGGAGTTCTTCTGACATTAAAAATCACTTGAATGGGTATTTCTGGTGTATATATGTTACAGGGAATTTGTAAAATCAGGGATTTTGTAAAATCACTGGACTAATCAGTGATTGTGTAAAATCACTAACAGTTTCAGTGGTTTTGTAAAATCCCTGAAATTGTTAGGGATTTTACAAAATCACTGAAAATAGAGCTAGGGATTTTGTAAAATCCCTGATTACAATAAAGTATAACATGCTATTAGAAATGTGTTTTTTCTAAATATAAAGATAGACCAAATGAATGATCACTAATGATTTAGAAATATATTTGTTTAATAAACACTATGAGCTAGAACTTGTGTATAATGATAATGACTAAAAGGCATATAAACGGGTATTTAGACCACTCTGAATTTGCTTATTTTTGTAAGACAAGTTTGGGTGACATTCCTACCAATATAAGCTATTGATATGTGAATTTTCTTAGCTATGCTGTATATGTCTTCAAGACATACATAATATTTCAAAACATTTTTATCTGATGAATATCGTTTTTAACAATTTTTAAAATCTCCACATTGAAGAACTTCATACCCTCATTTATCAACAAAATGTTTACTTTATTTGGATTAAAAGAGTTGAGAAATTTTAGAAACTTATTCAAAGTTATACCACTTTGTGATAAAATACATGTGTCTGATAAATGACCAAAGTAGGTAAAACTTTGTTTATTTTTGCTTGGTTAGATTAACCTATTCATAAACATGCAAGTACAAAACAAAGTATTATTATCAATATTTTCTGTTGTCTTATTTTATTATTATTTTGTGAATATAAATGTTATTTTGTAGGCAGCAAATTAATAATACAACACGTATTTGCTTTTTATTTAGCAATTTTCATGCAAAATAAGATGCTCTTGATCTGATATGCATGTAATATTTGCCACTGGATCACATACCCTAACCCACTCAATTTCTTATACCTTACATATGTGTTTTTCTTCTCTAATGACAGCTATAAACCTAATGTTCAGTTTTTATATTTGATTTAAAAAAAATTGATATAATCGGTTTTATTTTCTACAGTAATTATACAGAAAAACTATAATAAACAGTAACTTTCTTTCAAACACGGTAGTGATAAGAGCTTGTTTTGTCTTCTTTCTGTGGCTCATTGACAAAATATTCCCAAATGTTTATCATATTTTCCCTGGTTCCATATGTTGCACTTTAATTTTACCTCAATTATTTGAAGTAACTTTTGTGTGTATGTTTGCTCTTGATTTCAAGACATTTGTGCCTGAGCTATTGTTCTACAGTATGTCAGTTGTTTTGTGCATGAAAACCGCCCACTTAATAATAAAACAAGTTGCTTTCTTTAATAAAAAAAGAAAAGCAATACATAAACCTTAGACCGCTGAATGCCGAATACCAAAAGATTGTTGCCGAATTTGTGTTTGCTTTTGAATTGAAATAATTGACTGTGAATAGAAGAAGCCAGTTAAAAGTATATATTTACAGCTTCTATTTGAATAGTTATTTTGAAGCTCGACTGTTTTATTTATTACTTGGGAATGTACATAATTTTTCCGATTATAACCCTTTGGCAAATCCTAATTTCTACTAACCGGATGACTTATGCAAATTGCACAAACCTATCGCAATATAAATTTATGCACTCAGTTTGCTTTATAATCTGGAATTCTGGATGCATTTATTTTATCTATCATATCTTTATATTTTGTTTCCTACATGAATGCCTTTATATTCTCAACTCGTATTTGAAGCTGTCTTGGCATGCAATTGGTTGAGACCTCTTATGAAGAGACTTATTTTGGATTCATAAAACATCTCAAATTTTAAGGATTTTCTGATTTTACTTAAATCAATTCAAACATTCTACAGGGAAACTTAGTTTTGCCGAAGAATTTCTTAATTCAGAAGTTTATGAATACCTGTACACACTTTCAAAATAACCAATGTATATAAAAAGGTATGTAGATATAAAAAACGCCAGACACGAGTTAAGTCTACAAAAATGGGAGAGATCCGTTTGCGCCAAAAATGCGTCCTTTTGCGCCACAACTTTTTTTCTCCAATGCTACGTTTGCGCCACCTGTTTAAAAATTACATGGTATCATTTGCGCCAAAAATAAATCATACGATTGCGCCAATTAGAAGAAAAATGACTTCCCTCCACCTTTATTCGGACTTGGAAACGGCAGTTTACACGGCAAATGTTTCCTTTTTTTAAACATACTTTCTTCTTACTGTTGCTGCATGGGTACTTCCTAATTTAATGCATGTAGTAGCTAGTAACTTCACTTCATTGTCCAAAAAGACAAACATTGAAGGATGAAATACATAAAACAGTTCATAATAATTCCCCGTGGATTGCTTCTGCTCCCCGTGGAATGCTTCTGCTCCATTACTATAGTACGTCTTGCGGTAGATAGAGTTTCCGCCCATACGGATGGTGGGAGCAAAGCAAAACATAATCATCAAAAGCTTATATTTTCTTCTCTTTTGGCATATCTTATATTAAATATTCAGCAAAGCAATACGTTTTCTTCACTCTCTGTACATGGACTGTCTACTGCATTTCAAGTCATTTCTCTCCAGATGCTCATC
Organism: Mytilus edulis; assembly: GCF_963676685.1. Classification (NCBI taxonomy): domain Eukaryota; kingdom Metazoa; phylum Mollusca; class Bivalvia; order Mytilida; family Mytilidae; genus Mytilus; species Mytilus edulis. The sequence continues at coordinate 72,918,693 of NC_092353.1, read as the reverse complement.
TTCATGGTTAAATAACATATAATATATTATATGTCTCTGGTTAAACTTATGGCGGCGGCGGCGGGAAGATATCTCCGATCATGCATATGATATTTTGTAAGCCAAAAATAAGAACAACTATTAATCATTAATATATTTATGATTGATATGTGTACAGGTAAATTGGCGCAAATGAGTTCCGATTATTGGCGCAAATGATACATTTTGAAAATAAAATTTGGCGCAAATGATACCCCTGAAAAACAGTAATTGGCGCAAAAGGACTGCTGCCACAAAAATACCATCAGTGACGCTCGAATGAAAAAGTTAAAAGGCTAAATACATTACAAAGTTAAGAAATCTATTCCTTGGGTAGACAATCCTTAGCTTTTCGAAAAGGTCAAAGTTTATAATAGGACAGTGACTCAAAAAGAAACAAAAGAGAAACAACTCGAGGTCAGAATACCGTTAGTAATGATGACCGTGCTTGAAAGTCACATGAGAAGCTCTCTCTGTAGTGTCATGAATTTAGATAACAAAAACGAAAATAAGCTGTCACGAGTGAATTTAATAGTATAACATGCAAGTAGTATTTTAGCGCACAAAATAGTAAATAGAAAGCATCTCACTGATACTCAGGAAAAGAATACGCATTTGCGTCATCACATATCTTATTCACAGAAATTCTTAATAAAAATGAATGAATGTATTTTACAAATTCTCTGAATTTAATCAGTGAATCTGCAAAAAAGATCTTAATTATTTTAGGGATTTTGTAAAATCACTAGTCAAAATCAGGGATTTTATAAAATCACTAATCAGTTCAGTGATTTTACAAATTCCCTGAAATTTCAGTGATTTTACAAAATCACTGATTTCACAAATTCCCTGTAACATATATACAAAGGATGGAAGTGTGATGGTGAATTTTATTGTGGAGCAGACGATCAGTCAGATGAGAATGATTGTGAAGCAGGTAAGAAATACAATAGCATTTCAAATTCACCGTTTAAGAATCTAATGCATTCTATGTCATATTTTTATGATTGGTTTAAGACGTGCTAAACAGTTGAAAACAAAACTTTACGACAAAAGAGATGATTTCAGCTTTCCAATTGTGAACTTTCCATTTCTAAGTAGCAACATTCCAGTAGCGCCTGCATACTGGGTATATATCTCCCAATTGATACGATATTCCCGCGCTTGCATTTCCTATCATGATTTTCTTGATAGAGGGTTGCTGTTCACAAGGAAGCTATCAAACCAAGAGTTCCAAATGGTGAAGTTGAAATCATCCCTTCGTAAATTTTACGGACGCCATCACGAGTTGGTTGACCGTTACGGAAGATATCGGATATGTTTCTTACGTCGTAACTACAATCCCCTTCCCTTTCATGAATGTGACCTACCGAATGAGACTATTTACCGGATTTGTTATCACATAAGCAACACGACGGGTGCCACATGTGGAGCAGGATCTGCTTACCCTTCCGGAGCATCTGAGATCACCCCTAGTTTTTGGTGTGGTTCGTGTTGTTTATTCTTAAGTTTTTCATGTTGTGTCATGTGTTCTATTGTTTGTCTGTTTGTCTATTTTTATTTTTAGCCATGGCGTTGTCAGTTTATTTGAGATTTATGAGTTTGACTGTTCCTTTGGTATTTTTCGTCCGTCTTTTATCAAGTACTCCCAACGAGTTTTTGACATTCCAAAAGTAACTAATTCCAAAGGCCTTATTTGAACAATTTATTATAAGTTTTTTTATTGTACTAAGTGTGCTAGTAAGTAGAATAGACAATTTAGTAGTGGAACAATAGCTTGAAGATGAAATAAATCTGTATTTGTTATGTTGTTTCTGTAGCTTCGGAAGCCAGTACATAGTTGGGACTTTATTTGGAACTTTGTATTTGGTTCTGCTTGTAAAGAAGTGGCTAAAAGTTTGTGTTTGTTAATTAAAGATGCCTTTTTCTGAAAATGAAGTCAGTTGAAATGTTGGTGAATTGGTGATTTTCGTTTGCAGAACCTCAATATAAATTTTACGTTAAGCAATAATGATATTATTAGCAGCTTTATCAGCCAGGACAAAACTAAATGTCCTTCGCTAGTTCTTTTAGTTTATGTTTAATGCGCTAAATAGGATTTTTATGGTTGTTGTGAAGAGAAAATTGTTATTTGAAATGTGGTATACGAATATCAACTGTCTTCATTACTGATTTTTTGCCAGCTTTTCCCCGTTTTACCCATTTCAAACAGTAAGTACGGAGTGAGTCATGGATGATATTACGACACTCATCCCAATTAATAATTGACGGAGGACGATATTTAGGTCCTTTACTGAGGAATGATTTTAATTCTCGGTCGCGAACGATGTTAAGGTCTCCTGTTATGACATGGGAAATGGGGCCATAAGTGTATTCGGAATTACTGCAGTTACATGACATAGGTGTATTTTCACTGATATTTACATCTTTACACAATTGGCTGTAATTAAACACATAGTTCCGGGTAGATTTCTTGTAAGTATAACAAATAAGAGGGAGTTCAGTATTATCAAAATATCCAGGAATTTGATCTTTAACAGAATGGTCGTATAAAATACCGGCAATATTTACAAAATCAAAACATTTATTGACATACTTTAGGACGAAAAGATATCAATGTTATATAAATATTAACTAATTATTGCTCTTATTCCTTGATAACGTGTTGCTATCGGAGAACCAGCAAATACCTATTTGAAAGACTTTCGTTCAACTGGACAAGTTTAGAACACACGAAGCGAAGACACTTCTACTACTACTACAGGATCATCGATGGAGTATAAACGTTTTAAGAAATGTTAATTAACTCGCAATATGTTCCATTTTCAAAACATATAATTAACCTTTGGAACACCATTCAACAAAACATAATTAAATGAGGTGTATATAGCAGATCTAGAATATTCCGTCATTTGCGATCACATAATAAGTTAATCGTTGTTCCGAATGGGTTCCGTAAATTTTAATTCACCATTTTCTACAAAAGTAATAAACTCATCATGGATACCAATATGACATGTTGTATTTACGCCAGACGAGATGTCTGTTTCCGATTTATATTTTCGTTTTGATTTTTTTTTTTTTTTATATATATTTTTCATTATTTTATGATTTACAATAAAACATGGTTCGTATAATACATATCCTTTACAAGACTGAAACACACAGAACATCAAAATCAAAACTAAAATATTGTTATCTGGTTTAAGTGTTAATTTCCATGAAAGGTTTACTGATAATATTTAACCAATCGTTAAAATATCATTTACATCTAATGCAACCACATTTGTGTGTGTAATTAACCAAATTATTATTAACAAAGCACCATTCCGAGGTTAACGTGTAGTCGTTAGTTACAAATCGACTGAAATCTTGAAATTGGTACGATTCCTTAACATCATTGTGTGCTGGCTCCACCTTCAATAACGTCAAACCAAAAATTTTCAAAACAATAGACACCAAACATGTCACAAAAAGACAATAGTAATGCATTGTTATCAAACCAATGATTGAAAAATGTATAAACAAACGATAAAAAGCATATCACATTTAAACTCACCATATAAAAACAAATTGAATAGACAAACGAGAACCATTCACAAAAGTGATAATGTATAAATGACAACATGTACTTATAAGTTATACTGCTAGTATTTGATTCTTTGACAGGATCTAGTCTTTACCAAACAATATCACATGTCAACAATATTTGTTACATAACCCAAAGTCCAGAATAAACTTGACGAACATTATCTACATCAGTTATTATCGTATTGACTTGTTAGTATTGAAGAATGTTGAGCAGCAAAAATTTGTTATTGTCATGCTTTAAATTCAAATTCTTCATTCAGTAAACGTGTGCATACTACCAATTTCATACAAAACTTTAAGTTGTTATTGTACTGACAAACAGTAAATACATTGTTTCATTACATAGAACGAAACTGACACGGACAGTGGATTATATTCGAGACAATGTATTGCTTCTTTTCTTTATACTGCAATTCTTATATCTGTTCCAAATGAAGTATTTTTTTGGGTTACCTATCATTTGTTAAGAAGCCACGGGAACGCATTTGAACATAGCATAACGCAATTTTATCAAAAATTTACCTGACGGTAGATATCATATTCGTCATCAAATGCAAAACAACTAAATGTGTTTTTGTACAAAGCTCATAAAAATCTATATATTTCAAGTACGATAATAATCAAGATATTAAAAAATCCTAGTTTAATTGACACTTGAAGGACAAAGATAAACATTCATCTAAAATAAACCATGCAACTTGGTCAAAATGAAAAACGACAAACATACCAAATTACACTTCAGACAAAACCAAAGATCGAGCACCAAAATAAACCTATTTCCAACCCGATGTTCTTCCCAAATTGTAAATCAGAATAATACACAGAAACAATTTGGTTAAGTTCTTCTCATTATCTGATATATAAATAGACATATCAAATCCACATTGGGTAAATAAAGGCAACAGTAGTATACCGCTGTTCGAAATTCATAATCGAATAAAACAATCCGGGTTACAAACTAAAACTGAGGAAAACACATCAAATATAAGACATACGACACAACAGAAACACAACATTAGAATGTAACACACACAGAAACGAACTATAATATAACAATTGCCATTCAAATGTTAATAAAGCTATGAAAAAGTAAATTATTTCATTTCATCCATGGGCTTAATGTCATCTCTTACCTTTTGCAGACGTCCCGCAATGTTGATATAGACGAAGTAAAGCGTGCACAAACACTATCAGTCAATTATAATAAATACTTGTTTCGTAGAACATTTTTCAACTGCGCAATTGTTTTTCCACTAACAATATGTCACGTTTTCATCTAGGTGTTATTTTGACAAAATTTCCAGTAAAATCAAGTGGTCATAAGAGATTTGAACTAGAGAGATAGTTTAAGTATATAATGATTGTTTAGTAGCAATTTCCCCCTAAGCATTCTACGAAACCAAGACTATGACTTCCCAAATAATTTTGTAAGGTCTAAATAATAAGTCATTCTATCCTCTTACGCGAAATAAAATCATCTCGTTCATGGAAACAAATATTAAAGGAATATTTAAAAGTCTATTTTTGTATATTTCAATGAGGTTTTGCAAGGTTTAGTTTAAATATATTTCATTTGCTCAAAGCGAAAAAGGATCAGACACAAGTAAAACATACTTATAAAGTCGTCTCCACAATACAATATATATAACAATACAAATTGAACGTGAGCATGCATCATATAATATAAACAACATAAATATTACTTTTCTATACTGAAAAAAGTAGAGGGAATGAGGAAAGAACGACAGAGATTAGGTTGATGATGATAATGTTGATGATATGCGTTTTACCTATGTTGATACTATACTACGAGGAATCGTGTTGATCTCTTTATAAAATTGAATACTTGTTTAAGAATTTGCACATTTTGATCATAGGAAAGAGTTTCTTTTCGAAAAACCAGTAGTGTTAAGTCCAAATCGCAGCCTTCAGGAAGCCAGCTGAGACCATTAAACGTAATAGCCCTTTCATTTAGATAGAAAGGACAATCAAAGAAAAAATGGTGCATGTCCTCAACATCCAAACCACATTTACATGTTGGATCAGATATAATGTTAGCTCTAAACAAGTCACAATTCAAGAACGATGCCGAACATCTAAATTGGGTTAATATTATGTTCAATTTTCTTGGACCATATAAATAATGTTTTAAGATAGATTGATTCTCATTTCGAATTTCGTAGTTTTTTAATTCTACTTTGAATTTTGATAACGAGTCTACATTTCGAACTGATATGTTCAAATTATTCCAAAGTTTAATTGTTGATGGGATAAAGGATTAGGAAGTCAGTGTCAGCCTGCAAAGTGGTAAAATGATATCTTGTCCATTTCGCAAGGGATATTGTGTTGTACTTTGAATTTTAGGGGGCATAAGGGTACATAAATATTCAGGGGCATTATTATTCAGAATTTTATAAAATAATTGTAGTTTTCTTCTTTTTCTTCGTTCCTCTAAAGTTTCCCAACCAACCTCTTTTAAGACAGTCTCAGAGTTTGTGTAAACAGGCAAACCTGTTACAATTCGTGCAGCTTCAAGTTGTAGCTGTTCTAATTTAATTGAATAACCTTTTCCGCAATTGTCCCATACTTCAGTTGCATATTCAAAAATTGGTCTAATAAATACTAGATATAATTTTTCCAAATTTTGTCGGCTAAGTTGATATTTGAGTTTTCGCAGTATATTCAGATGTTTTTTAACACTATTTAATATATTTTCAACATGGTTGTTCCATTTTGCATCACTTCTAAATGTTACCCCTAGATGCTTATGAGATCGCACAATTGGTATTTTGTTGTTGTTCATAGTAAAATTAGGTTTTTTTTTTTATCTCATTATTTGAGAACATCATAATTTCTGTTTTTTCAGGATTGAAAGACATAAGCCACTTTCTTGACCATTCATCCAGCTGTCTTAGGTCACGACTAACAACTGAGTGTATAAGTTCCTCGTCATGACCCGAGTAGCTGAACGAAGTGTCATCTGCAAATAGTCTGCATACAGAAGTTAACTGTTCAGCAATATCGTTAATATATGTGATAAACAATAAAGGACCAAGAACGGATCCTTGGGGTACACCAGCTGAAACATTACAAAAAATAGAGGATGATTCATTAATGGTAACCTTTTGTTTTCTTTGATATAGGTAGCTAGTGAACCAATTTAAAAGATTTCCCTCAATGCCATATGCTTTCATTTTATGTAGTAAGCCAATATGCCAAACTTTGTCAAAGGTTTTCGAAAAATCACAAAAAACAAAACAGCAAATTTCTTTTGTTTCTAGTGCATTTAAGATACAATCATAGATTTCTATTAATTGATGCACTGTTGAATGTTTTGGCAAAACACCTGATTGGTATTCATAAATTAGTTTGTTATTAAATCATTGTAAATAGATGATTATATACATGTTTAAACACAACTCGTTCCATAACTTTCCCCACGCAACTAATCAAAGATATTGGTCTTTAATTAGATGGCAAAGAAGAGTCCCCCTTTTTGAAAATAGCTATTACATTTGCAATTTTCCAGCTGGTTTTATATATACATTGACTAAGGGACTTGTTGAATATAACTTGAAGAGGTATTGCAACTTTATCTGGACAGATCTTGAGCATCCTGTGGCTAATCACATCTGGTCCAAATAAGGTATGGACTTCGTCGTTACCTTTAGTATATTTCGTCTTTCCTTTGAAAAGATCTAATTTTTGAATTAATCAGTTTTTTTGGTCATTTTTTTATTTTCCTTAACGTTCGTATCTTTTTTATTGGTACACATTTTTTTGAGATATCGTTTTTTGTATTTACATTCATCATTAAAAAGATAAGTTTTCTGATAAACTGTTCTCTGTCATTCGTTTGTTTTTGCACTTTAGTGTTCTGGTGTTGTTTGGTTTTCTGTCAATCGATATATGACTTTTGAACAGCGGTAAACTATTGTTGCCTCTATTAATGATGAGCAAATCAACATAATTATATTTAGTTTATTGTTTAGTTGTTTAGTTGTTTATGGTTAATTAAAACTATAAACTACTCAATTCGCTTTTTCAAAATCTGAACATCTATGGGTAATCTAATTTTTCGTACACCAAAATGAAAATAAAATACATGCAGATTTTTATTGTTTTATTGAGAACGAAAAAGGATCGTGAGAAATAACTAATGTGTGTAAACAAGTACGGAAACCAACAAATCTCCGGATATTGTGCATACTTTATACATAAATTTTTCATAACTTTATTTACATAGAAATCGATATAACTATTCCCGGTAAATGTTGAGGTTAGTAATCAATACTACGTCAGAAACATAAATTCCTAAAACTGTCGACTACACTCATATGCGGCTTAGCTTAGCGAAAGTTAGTGCGACGTAATCAGTCAAACAAACTTTATTAGATTAACTCTCTAAGGAACGATCGTTTCCATTGGTCAATTCAAACCTACGACCTCACACCTTCGAAAATAGAACACACATACTATATCGTTGAATGGACTGATTAATATTCACGTATCTGGTCAAGGTCGTTTAAAGCTTCCATCGACGTATTCTCATACATGATTCCAATCACAATTCTAGCTTTTATAAATGTGCATGTGAAATTCATTGGTTTTATAGTTTTCTGCAATTGGTAGTAAAGTTTAAACTTTAAAATCTTAACAGTTTTCACATCTAAATATTCAATTTAAATGTCTCCTCTAGATCAATGGACGACATCAAAAGTTCAATGTAGGATAAAAAAAAAAAAAACTCAATTCACCTTTTTTTTTCATTTACTCCCCCCCCACCCTGTTGCTTATCCTGCATTTTCTTTTACTCAATGGACTCGATGAATTAACGTTGTACTTGAAAAATGAAACCGTACTTTACTACAAACACTTCATATTCTTTTCCAAGTTTTATGTATTCGACATAGGATAGTGATTTTTTTCTGATTCCGTTTACTTGAAAAAAAAAATCCCGAAATTGTAAGTAAATTCATAACATGTAACCAACCATGTTTGTTAAAAAAAACCGGAGATGGCCAATCATGGCACAGGGGATGATTAAATGTAGTTCAAACTCCAACGATATACTTCATTAGTTTTTGCTATTCTCGGTTGAAAAACGAACGTAAATTATATATTGTAAATATTTATAGACCGTTGGTTTACCCGTTTAGATGGTTTTAAACTAGTAATTTTTGGGGACCTTTATAGCTTGTTCAGTGGCTCCGTGTTGAAGGCCGTACATTGACCTATGATGGTTTACTTTTATAAATTGTTATTTGGATGGGGAGTTGTCTCATTGGCACTCACACCACATCTTCCTATATCTATGTAAATAGAAACAAAGTTTTTAAAAAAAGTGTTTATTCATTAAATCATTTCTATGTATCGATAAAAAGGTGAGTTTCTTCTTGTACATGCATTTAGTCATCCTTAATTTCTTGATATTTTGTTTATCAGTTTATCATACACGTTTCGTTTTGTATTTCATTTTAAATACGAATACATACTACATATACTTTAGCGGATAGTTTAACAATTTTATACAGCTCTATTTTTACAGTATTAAATTGAACGATAAATGTTCATCCATTTAAAATCGAAAACAGTACATTTATATTTAAAAAAAAGAAGATGTGGTATGATTGCCAATGAGACAACTCTCCACAAGAGACCAAACTGACACAGAAATTAACAACTATAGGTCACCGTACGGCTTTCAATAATAAGCACAGCCCATACCGCATAGTCAGCTATAAAAGGCCCCGAATTCAAACAAGAGAATTGTTCCTTATAAACTACGATTTCTCACAAGTATTAATTTATTATTTAGTTCCACACATGCATAAAAAGAAATAATCTTCGCCGATGAAACATTTCAATTTATTACAACAACCTGCCTTCACTGAATTCATACAGGTGCACCAATGATACGATTAACGTTATTTTGTTTCTATCTTTTGGGGACAATTTCCTCCGTTTATGGTACGCTTATAGCTACATGTTTGTACTGTGTGTATGTTTTATAGCATGAAAATAATAAAAGAGGACTGGCAGTGCAAGGATTTGTATAGTTAGAAGGTGCAACCCCTGATTAATTATTGTAATGGATCAGTATTATGTGATACTTATTATAAGTGACTACGACATTGTTAGGATTATAACCTATCGTCAGTATGAAAGAAATTAAAAGTGTTTCATATATTCATCAGTATAAAAGCGGCACATGTATTTTATTTTATCCTTATTTTTCTCATCATGCCTGGTACAAGATAATTGAGTTGCTGCATGCAAAGAACTTAGAATATTACTTAAAACAAAATATCAGTATAATATTTCAACTCCACTATTTGAAGTTAACAAAACATTTATTTATTTCTTTTGACCAAAGGTTTGTAAAGTATACAAAGCATTGTTTTTACGCTCGTAGTAACATAGTAAATTCCATTGTCGGTAACCTGTGTCAATTCACGTGCACACTGACTACATTGTTGTTGTATTTAAATCTTTCGGCCAATGAAATGAGACGTAACAAGTTGTTTGTTTGTGATACGCCAGAATGTTATCAATGAACTATCAAACGCTAAAGTCGACTGCATTTCAGTATAACATGATTCATACGAAAGTCATAACAGATTCGATTTATGATTAAAACAAAATTTTTCTAACATTTTGCGTAAAAAGTACACATATATATGTCATTCTTTAGGCCAAAGTTTCAAAATCTTAGATATTAAACTTTTGGGGGGAAAGATGTCATCATTAAAACCTCAGCAAACTTTTAACATAATTTTCGTTTGATGTGTTTGATCTTTAAACCATTTGATTAGGGACTCTCCGTGTTTAATTTTCCTCGGAGTTCAATTTTTTTGTGATTTTACTTTTTACAATTACCCAGTTTTAGTATAGACGCGCAGGTCTTTATTCGGCCTATTAAATCCAAGGTTGTTTAAAACAAAAACGTCCACTTCCCCCGTAAATCTGTATGACTGTTATCATACCTTATTATTCATGGCGTATTTTTACAGATTACTTAAGTAAAAAGTTTGTTAAGAATATATTATCAGTATCATTGCAGGAAAACATGTAATTCATATTCATCGTAATGTGGTTATATCAAAGGATCTCACCAACCACCGACATCTTTGTTAAATTTTCTTTAAACAGATGAATTTGTATTCAGGCAAAATATTAGTAAAAAATGTTCTTCAGAAAAAAGAATATAATTAACAAGTTATAATCTCATTTTCGAGAAAAGTGATGTATTTAAATCTAATGAGTATCCAGTTTAACTTGAAATTTGTCACCTTATTTTATTCTTACATACTTTAGCATGTTTAGTGAAAAAGGATTTTGTATAACTGTCAAAACATTATACTCTTTGAGATGATCTATTGTAACAACTTGTAAATGTCATCATCAATGTAAACATATAAGTTTTAAACAGTTTTCGCAAAAGTCTAATATAACATAAAATTTATTAAGTTAAGGGGAGGGTTGGGATCCCGCTTACATGTTTAACCCCGCAACATTTTGGATAAATGTGCTTGTCCCAAGTCAGTAGTCTTTAATTTTACTTTCATATAAATAGTTTCTTTAAAAAACAGATTTTTTTTAATCTGGTACACTGACAATACTGCATCAGAAATGGACAACAATGAGATTGATATCAGATAAAATCTCAAAGTATCAAATCAGAATGAGAGTTCTTTTTATTGCGATTATCAATATAATCGCACTTCATACATAATTATGATTATTTCTAAGTTAACAGTTATGACTTACTGCAAATTCAGAAATTATTGCGTGCATTTATTATTGTGATTTTGTAATTTTTGACTTAAATGCAATTTTAACTTTTACGATTTTGAGAAAAATATTGTTTAATTCATAAAAAGCATTTCAAAATACGAGTTAAAATTATTGCGTTTACAACTGTTTCGCATTTTTCGCTATAATTTCTAAATTAACAATAGCTTCTCGACCTCTGCGTTTAAATATTTAAGTTTCCGAGACCTAAATGTTGTTGAAAAACTGACAATTTTGCTGAGTTTTACCAAAAATCTCTTTTTTATGACATACATTACAATATCAGAAAAAGCTACATGAAGTTATATGATATGTTTAAAAATTGAAAGCCCAAAATATTAATCTGGGATCAGTAAAATTTGATCTTTTTTTTTAATATTTATATACTCTCCATTATGGAACTTATTGAAATGAAGTTTTGCACTTTCATGACAGTTCACAATTTCAGTGGTAATTATAAACATAATGACACAATTTATATAACAAACTGCTATATATGTAAACTGAAATCATTGCAGAATTTTTCTTTCAAATGATTAATTACTTGTTAGTCATTTACTTTAAATACTTAACCAGTACTAAAATGAAGAGATGTGGTACATATATAATTGCCAATAAAATAACAGTCCAACAACTATCCACCAGATTCCAAATAATGTGTCTGGCATGGTGTTAGCAGTTATACGTCATTTTACATACACCAACAATGAATACATTTCATTTTTTTCAGGCATAAAAAGGGTAATTGTAGCTTTTATGCTTAGTACAAGAGAATATAAGAAATTTAATAACATATATAAGGAAATAAGAGAGACAAAGAAGACAGGACTTAGCCACTGGACTATATATAAAGTGTTCCAATTCTAATCCTTAGAAGAGCTGCTGTATGCTTAGAAAAAAAGGATGTTGAGGACTTGGCCACATCAAACAGTATTTTATACACTATATTATGGCCAATTCAATTGCAATCTGCCCTTTTTTCCTCCAATTTATAATGAGTACTAAAATTAATGCCTTGGGTGAGAAATAAACCAATGTATGTTCATATACCTTATTGTTCTCTATGTACAAAAATAAATAGATATTTACATAATTATAAATTATGTCTGAATAACAGTTCAAACTCCCAAACGTGATCAATATAAGTTTATCAATGTTTCCATTTTCAGTTTGATCAATTTCGAGCAATGATTCCCAAGGTTACTCAAAACAACGGACAAGTAAAATAGTTCATTTCATCCACGAGCCTAAACCTCTAGTAATACAATGTATCATTTCATAATTTGAAATCGATTATCTTTTGCAGCATTGACACACTTTTTTTACTTTCAGGATGCCAGACAAGTGTTTCTACAAATATCCGACAACAAGACGATATAAGTTTTTAAAAATCATTATAGGTAATTTATGTATGTAGAAGTTAATATACACGATTTCAAGTGATATAAAGTGGTAATAAGATATTTGGACTGAAATTCTAACATAGATTAAAGTATACTACGAGACATAAACATCGCTTGAAGCTTAAGCATTCTACGAATACGAAATCATAACTTTCCAGTTAAATCAAGCTTGGTCTAGTGTAAGCACCTACGATTTTGTATATCCCCGTGTCAATATAGTGTAGATAGTTGACATTAGAAATTGGAACATGTAATATTGAATTGATTAATCGCATTATTAATTGATGGTTTTTTTGTCCGTTGTCTTACGCCAAAAACAATTTTTGACACCATTTGTTCAATGTCATTTATATAGGTTATGATTGACTCAAGAATAATTCTTTTTATAAAAAAAAGCGTCACTATATTTGACTTTATAATGGATAATTTGAACTCCTTGCAACCTTTTTCTTGATGATCTTCATTGGGATCGCTCGAACAAAACTTTTGAAAGCCAATAAATTTAATTAGCTACCATGTCACCTCTAATTTTCAAAAATATTTGTTTTGTCCTTCATTTCAATAACTTTAGTACGAAGTTCCGTATATGTATAAATTTATAATGATATAGTTATATTTCAATGTCAATGATATATTATCGTGAAGTATTAGTGATTTTTTTCTTATTATCATTTTATCGACGTTCCCCGTCCTTCATTGTGTTTCAAAAGATAATGACGTCCTAAAAGGACATGCACTTTTACTGTCTTGGCGTCATAACAGGGCACATAAACTGGTTATTGGCAGCAAATTTGTGGTAATTGCATATGCCGAACCCAATGTTTTTGTGACTCATTTATGATAAATATATTTATATTATCAAAATATGACAAAGACTCAAGCCGGTCAACAAAATACTACATAGAAAACTTAATAGGTATAAGAAGATGTGGTATGAGTGCCAATGAGACAACTTTTCATCCAAATAACAATTAATAAAAGTGAACCATTATAGGTCAATATACGGCCTTCAACACGGAGCCTTGGCTCACACCAAACAAAAAGCTATAAAGGGCACCAAAATTACTAGTGCAAAACCATTCAAACGGAAAAACCAATATAAAACCGTGCTACAATCTCAATCTAATAACATGTTTGATTCTGTATGTATGTGTCTGTCCCAAGTCAGGAGTCTGTTTTTCAGTTGTTGTCTTTTGTTTATGTGTTACATAGTTCTTTTCGGTGGTTTTTTTTGGTACATAAATAAGGCCGTTAGATTTCTGGTTTGAATTGTTTTACATTGCCATTTCGGGGCCTTTTATAGCTGACTATGCGGTATGGGCCTTGCTCATTGTTGAAGACGGTAGAGTGACCTATAGTTGTAAATTTCTGTCATTTTGGTCTCTTCATTGAAAATCATAACACATCTTCTTTTTTATTATGATAGTTTATTTTCCCTCTCGTCATATTAAATGAAAATAGTTGCAAGTTTGAAAGTACAAACCTATAAATTCTTAAAACAATATAAACTATCTTATTTCTTATGAACACTTGATTTCGCTTGAAAACTTAACAAGTTAACACCTACATGCAGACGTAAAATATCGTTAGTGGAAACCCAGTTTTGTTTAGCTGTCAAATGTTCTTAGAAAGAAGTTTTTCGCATCCTGATCGGATAGTATTTAAGCGACAACGATTCGTCCATAACTACATTGTGAAAAGACTGTAAAGGTAAGGTACTTTAATTTACATTATATTTACTAGAGTTATTAAGCCCATGGGTGAAATGAATTAATGTCCTTTTTCATTGTTTTATTGAATTTGAAGTTATACATTAGCTTCGATAAATCAAAAAATATAAACTCAAACTCACAAAGTTGATTGTTTGAATTGTTATGTAGACATAATTAATATGAAAATAACTATTTCGATATCAAACATACATCTTAACATTTAGAGTAAAAATACATTTACCGCATTTATTGAGGTGTAAAAATTGAGAAAACAAATACCGCGAGCTTCAAGTAAAATTCAAAATGGAAAGTTCACTATCAAATTGCAAAATCAAAGACTGAAATACATTAAACAAACAAAACATTCGGCTACTATCTTAAAAAGTTTTAAATTTGAATTTTCGGTCTCAATCTTGAATAGAAATTTTTTTTTTAGTACAATCTAAACTTTGCACTTAATTGATTTGTGCGTAACTCTGTCATTTTGAAAATAAAAAGATGGTGTATGAGAAATTTTAATAGCTTCCTAAAATTATTCGTAATTGCGAGGATTTTTTACTCTTATAAGAAAACATATTTGTAAGTTTTGTTGTTGATTACCAAAAAGTAATATATTTATGATATAAGTATAGTTAATAATTTATTTTTCCTCGCGTCTCTTTTAACAGATACCAAAAAATGGCTCGTTTACTGATGATTTTGATGAATGCTTTATTCCTTTGTGTTGTCACAGCCGACATGGATATGGTATGTTTATTTCTATATTATAAAAAAAATCCTTCATGCAAAGGATCACCTCCGGGTGTGGTATGTTCTTGCTGCGTTGACGACCCATTGGTGGTTTTTGGCTGTTGTCTGCTCTTTGGTCGGGTTGTTGTCTCGTTGAAATATTTCCTATTTCCATTCTCGATTTAATGACTTATATAAACTGTTTGTGTATACTTCTTTTATTCATACACTCCGCTTTGCCTTCCGGAGAAACACGTCGTTGTTATTGGTATTTCTAATGCTCAGTCTTTAGTTTTCACTGCGGTGTATTTTATTTTATTCGTCGTTTTTCCTGTTAACTAGTTAGTGATTCTCTTTCGATTATTGTCCTCTTGGTGTTTTTCATCTCTTGCCATTAACTATAAGTTTTTAAATATCGGTTTTTATTATTTTTTATAATTGAAGTCGAAAATATGTAAGAGCGTTATACAAAAACAATATGTACCTAACGTGGTCAATGTTTACTTTTTATAAATACTATCAAGATGTCTGCAGTCATAGAAAATATGACAACAATGTGTTTTGATGTGTAGAATTGAATATAACATCTAGATTCAAGCAGATATTCTGAAAACTACTACATTTTGTATTTACCTGTTAATTGTTAAAAAAAAACTATTTACTGAATATTAGTTATTTATTTAAACCAATTGCTGTGATATTCGCATTCAAATTCAATCGACCAGAACGTGGTTTGTTATATACTTTCCATAACCGCAAATCGCCTTGTTTGGTGGGTAGTTATCTCATCGGTTATCATGGCACAACTCCTTAATTGTATATTCTTAGAAATGCGTTTTCATGCAGTTTTGTTTCTGTAATGTCAAATTGAACAGTTGTTAGTTTTGCAGAATAAATAGAATAACCATATATTTACTCCCGATATATATAGCAGTACTTTGTGTAAAATAAAATAGGATGCATATTTACTGGTTATTAGGAAACAAACTAGTTGAGTGTCCCCTTCGATAGCAACTAGTTATTGTTTTAGGGGACAGTACACTCGCTATTGATTTAATAGCCAGTTAATTAGTATATACTACTGATTCCTTAAAAACAAACAGTCGTTTAGGAGGAGTATCGAAAATATGACAAAGGGACATCTACTATTTAATTTTTTCTCACTTATTTTGAATGACGGTTAAATGTTTTAAGTTGGGGAATTACGTGAAAGCATGAAAATTAATCTAATGTTGATATGTGATACTGTAAACTCCTTTAAAAAAAATTGTAAGCATGTTGTGTCTTTTATATATTATCACTTCTTTCAATGGTTCCCGTTTGCCCATATAAAATTCATTTATTTTTATTGCGTTCATTTGAAAAAAAAAGTCTCAAGTGATCTATTTTTTTTCAATTTGCTCCTCCTTCTTTATCCTCTTTTTTTACCATTTGCTTTAAATTCAATACGATTGTATTGTCTTCTTATAAATGTTTACTGTTTATTGTAATGTTAAAAAGTATTCGTAATACGCAATAGCTGTGTTTTTGTTTTATTTTAGAAATTTGATTATCACGTTATTGAAGGGAAAGCCAGATATTTGGAAAACGTTGAAACAAATCTAGCAGAGAATACAGTTAAAATTCACACCCCAGCACACAATGATGTAATGGAATCATACCAAATACAAGATTTCCGCCAGGTTTGTACGTCAACACTATTTACCAATGAATGATAAAATGTTACCAGCACTTCCTTAATGACACACTTAAACGTGGTGACATTCTTTCAAAACAAGTATATATAGATACAAATTTGCCTCATGCTATCTTTTTAAAATGTCAATTGAAGTCAACACTGAATGTGGAGAGCAATATTTGAATTTTTGTTTATATGTTCTTTTTGCTTCGAATTTACCTTCAGCGGAACTGATTTTAGAGAATCAAAGTATTGGCTTAGTTACATACGAAAACAAATATATTCAGTGTGTTATGAACTTAATTAAATACATTCGTCTGTTCTATCCATTCTATGAAGTATTTTGTCCCATATTTGAAAAATGGAAAAAAACATTATATATGTATCACAAGAAATCCCGTTAAAATTTAATACCTTTCTTGTGTGAAATGAATAGTTTGAAAAACGAATTACAGTTTTCGAGATAGTTTGACTATTAAAGTTATAAATTGTGACCGATGATTAATGTCTTTCCGGCGACTTAAATAATTTATATTTGTTAATACATGTAGATAAACCGAATTTACCGAATTTTAATATTATGCATGGAAAATTTATCATTAACTTTAATATTAATCAGTTGAATTACGACCTCAGATTAAACAAAGTTTTAATTTATTTTTCGTTACAGGGTCTGCAAATGAAATGTCTGCCTTCCGTCGAGCAATGTAGACTTCGGGTCATAGATAGAACACATGCAGCAGATGCGGGTCAAGTCACAGAGGGATTTATCCACAGCTGGGTATGAAATAGATAAACACTATTTCAAAATGTTATATTTGTCCGTTAATCAGAATCTTTGTAATAAACCAAACTCAGTCATATTTCAAGTCTTCATATGCATGGTTCCGGCCATTCAAAAAAGTCTAATCAGTTATCAAAGGTACCAGGATTATAATTTAATACGCCGGACTCGCGTTTCGTCTACATAAGACTCATCAGTGACGCTTAGATCAAAATAGTTATAACGTCAAACAAGTACAAAGTTGAAGAGCATTGAGGACCCAAAATTCCAAAAAGTTGTGCCAACTACGGCTAATGTTATATATTCCTGGGATAATAAAATCCTTAGTTTCCGAACAATTCAAAGGAAATTTTAAAAAATGACCATCTAATTGATATTCATGTCAACACCGAAGTGCTGACTACTGGGCTGGTGATATCCTCGGGGACTAAATCAAAGGTACCAGGATTATAATTCAATACGTCTAAAAGTGATTAAAATAAATTCCAATGTTAGTATGCATAATGTTTTTTCAAAAGAGGCATTACATAGTATTTAAAGTACAGAATCGTGGCCATCTTGAAGCAACTATGATCAATATAGTGTATTTCTGTTTTTGAAATTCCCAAAGTAATAAAACAGGTATTTTATAGTCTTAGCTATTCTTTTTCGATCCCGTTATTCATATTCAATTATACATCCCGCTACTGAAAATTTGGGTGTCGGCATTTCTGATCATTGCAAAAAAAAAAAACCAACATTTTTTGCATTATACATACGGTAAAGTAGAATAAGCGTGGACAAATTTCATATCTGCAACGTAATTGTTAGTTTAAACTGAAAATCAGTACAGACAATCGGAGATTCCAAATATTGGTCTATTCAAATATCAACTCAGTAAAGCACTTTTTTGAGAAAATGTTTTCAGAATTCCTAATTAATATTGCTTTATTTTAAAGTGATACGTGTACACTATGCATTGATAGTTGACGAAATATAACCACCATTCATGTTTCTAAAATTTTACACTTTTCATTATTGTTGTTGACAAATTATATAATGTGTCTTTGTTGTGTGTGTGTACGTGCAAATAATCAAAAACTCTTATTTTTTACAGAACAAAGGAGATAATACCATAAGTAGTGACAATGAAAAAGTGGTGAAGGAAATGTATTATATTAACTTGGATGAAGTTGTTGATGTCAATGTCCTTGAAGGTGCTTTGAAAAAGTTTCATCAAGATTATAAATACCCTGTGTATAAGGAAAAGAAGGTACCACAGGATGCTGAAATATTACATATCAGAAGTTCTACAGGTAAAAACACAGTTTTTTTAAGATGTAAAACGTAAATAATTTTCTGTCGATATTGAAGACAAGTTAACTCTACCTTTATCTGATTTTTTAATATATTGACCTTCAATTTCTTGATTGATTATTTGTACTTAGATTTCAACCCCGATAATTGACTCTTTATACCGGAACTTTTTCTAAGGTTGAACTGTTATACTTGGATCTTCACCCATTGAACAATAGCTAATACCAGGACTCCATATCAAGTGTTTCATTATTTATATTTGGATTTTAACCCGCGATTTTATCTTTTTTATGACCATTGTTATTGTAACTTATCGGGCGTTTTAATTTGCATAAGGACAGTCTATTTGAAGATGTGATAAGGATGATTGCCGTTATATTAAATAATTGGTTTCTAATCAGTTATCAGTGCCGCCAAACTGATATACAAATGAACTGAGTGTTTAATATGGGACGAATAACTGGAATTCTCATTGACGAGTTCATTCCAAAACTCCTGTCCATAGATGGATTGGTCTTTAATAAAGGAATCGGTTAAACCCCGCCCAGTCAAGTGAAATAAATCAAGTAATACCTGGATTTTACGCCATAGCATTTCCTCCCATATTTCGCTGTTTCTCATTTGACTCTTATTTTTATGTTTGACTATTCATACCTGGACTTTCACTCGTTTAAATGTTTAAACTTCTATTTTACTAACTAAAGAGTACAAGTGATTTACATGAGTATTTTCTTTACCTATGTTAACCTTCTTTAATTCTTAATCAATACTAAATATTGCTTTACTTCTCTGTCAAAACAGTCTTTTAGCTAACTTTTCTAATTTATGTTACCTGCGTCGTCCTTAAAGGTAAGTTTTGATCACGTTTAAAGTAATTGATGTACTAGTTAAGACAAACTTAAAACGTTGTCGTGACGTTAGCTCATTCATTTAATGAGGATTCTATTTTTATAATCAACATTTCCAAAATCTGTCTCTGAAAAGCAATCACCATATCATATTCATTGTTTTTGATTTGTGTGTGCCTACTCTAATTTACTGATTTCTGTTCACCAACAGAATTAATTACAAAAACTGTCCTTGAAATTTTGTAATTTTGATATTCCTACACTGAGAATCGAAATATTTTATATGTGACTAACATCAATACATCAGGGAAACATATATATATATATACGTCTGAGTCAGTGACAACCCTACAACAGATGTATCCATCGGATCGCCATCAATGATGGTGATACATGGCTGTGTACATAATGTATATACAACTCGTCTAAACATCAACCCAACAATGTTAGATCTGTAAATTTGCTTTCGCAAATTTTTGGTTCTTCCCTCGCCGGGATTCGAACCCATGCTACTGTGATATCGTGACACCAAATCGCCTGCACTGCAGCCGTCCCGCTAGACCACACGACCACCTGGGCTCTCAAAAAAAGAGCTTTCGCTGGCCGTGTGTTACCTTTCCACGTCAGTTTTAATCTAGCGGCGTACTGCAGTACATGATATATAAGGCATGGAGATGTTATTGTTACAGATCAGCTAAATTATCTATAGTAAAGGATCCTACAAATTAATGTAAGATACAGTCACAGAAAATAATTATATTTATAAGTACGTCTGAGTCAGTGACAACCCTACAACAGATGTATCCATCGGATCGCCATCAATGATGGTGATACATGGCTGTGTACATAATGTATATACAACTCGTCTAAACATCAACCCAACAATGTAAGATCTGTAAATTTGCTTTCGCAAATTTTTGGTTCTTCCCTCGCCGGGATTCGAACCCATGCTACTGTGATATCGTGACACCAAATCGCCTGCACTGCAGCCGTCCCGCTAGACCACACGACCACCTGGGCTCTCAAAAAAAGAGCTTTCGCTGGCCGTGTGTTACCTTTCCACGTCAGTTTTAATCTAGCGGCGTACTGCAGTACATGATATATAAGGCATGGAGATGTTATTGTTACAGATCAGCTAAATTATCTATAGTAAAGGATCCTACAAATTAATGTAAGATACAGTCACAGAAAATAATTATATTTATAAGTACGTCTGAGTCAGTGACAACCCTACAACAGATGTATCCATCGGATCGCCATCAATGATGGTGATACATGGCTGTGTACATAATGTATATACAACTCGTCTAAACATCAACCCAACAATGTTAGATCTGTAAATTTACTTTCGCAAATTTTTGGTTCTTCCCTCGCCGGGATTCGAACCCATGCTACTGTGATATCGTGACACCAAATCGCCTGCACTGCAGCCGTCCCGCTAGACCACACGACCACCTGGGCTCTCAAAAAAAGAGCTTTCGCGACTGTATCTTACATTAATTTGTAGGATCCTTTACTATAGATAATTTAGCTGATCTGTAACAATAACATCTCCATGCCTTATATATCATGTACTGCAGTACGCCGCTAGATTAAAACTGACGTGGAAAGGTAACACACGGCCAGCGAAAGCTCTTTTTTTGAGAGCCCAGGTGGTCGTGTGGTCTAGCGGGACGGCTGCAGTGCAGGCGATTTGGTGTCACGATATCACAGTAGCATGGGTTCGAATCCCGGCGAGGGAAGAACCAAAAATTTGCGAAAGCAAATTTACAGATCTAACATTGTTGGGTTGATGTTTAGACGAGTTGTATATACATTATGTACACAGCCATGTATCACCATCATTGATGGCGATCCGATGGATACATCTGTTGTAGGGTTGTCACTGACTCAGACGTACTTATAAATATAATTATTTTCTGTGACTGTATCTTACATTAATTTGTAGGATCCTTTACTATAGATAATTTAGCTGATCTGTAACAATAACATCTCCATGCCTTATATATCATGTACTGCAGTACGCCGCTAGATTAAAACTGACGTGGAAAGGTAACACACGGCCAGCGAAAGCTCTTTTTTTGAGAGCCCAGGTGGTCGTGTGGTCTAGCGGGACGGCTGCAGTGCAGGCGATTTGGTGTCACGATATCACAGTAGCATGGGTTCGAATCCCGGCGAGGGAAGAACCAAAAATTTGCGAAAGCAAATTTACAGATCTAACATTGTTGGGTTGATGTTTAGACGAGTTGTATATACATTATGTACACAGCCATGTATCACCATCATTGATGGCGATCCGATGGATACATCTGTTGTAGGGTTGTCACTGACTCAGACGTACTTATAAATATAATTATTTTCTGTGACTGTATCTTACATTAATTTGTAGGATCCTTTACTATAGATAATTTAGCTGATCTGTAACAATAACATCTCCATGCCTTATATATCATGTACTGCAGTACGCCGCTAGATTAAAACTGACGTGGAAAGGTAACACACGGCCAGCGAAAGCTCTTTTTTTGAGAGCCCAGGTGGTCGTGTGGTCTAGCGGGACGGCTGCAGTGCAGGCGATTTGGTGTCACGATATCACAGTAGCATGGGTTCGAATCCCGGCGAGGGAAGAACCAAAAATTTGCGAAAGCAAATTTACAGATCTAACATTGTTGGGTTGATGTTTAGACGAGTTGTATATATATATATATATATATATATATATTTATCGTCCTTCCCTCCGCCTATATCACCCTGCTCTGTTGCTCCGTAATTTTCGTATCAAGACTTCAAAACGAGACCAGGCATTATCAGCAACGTCACAATATGAGGGGAGAAGCTATCAGCGACGTCACAATGCGAGAGGAGACGTTATCAAGCTTGCTTTTGTTAAGCGTAAAATTGTCTTAGGGAGAAAAAAACGACCAGTAATAGAACGATAAAAAGATAATCGGGTTTTCTTCGTATAGTTATCGTAAAATATCAGCCGCTCGACACAATGTGAAACTTTTTAGCTCGTTCGCTACGCTCACTCGCCAAAAAGGTTCACATTGTGGCTCGCGGCTGATATTTTACGATATCAATGTGCAGAAAACCCGATAATCTATACATATTTGAATTTATGATACACATAGGTACAACGTAAACTCATGGCTTGTATCTTCATGTCTAAATAATAGACAATCGTATAGTATAAATTAGTAGTTGCGAGGTTAGGATCATTGATTAATGGAGTCAAGTTAGAAGTAGAGACTTGTTGGTGAGGTTCCACTCATTATATTTTCTCTTAGATTTCCCTCTTCTTTAGTTTTCCGTTTTTCTTATTTTGTATGTCATTGTGGATTAATTTTCAATGATAACGGGATTTCCGTTTATTTTTGGTTTATCATTGATTATCAGCTTTTTGAAAAGTAATGATAACAATCAATTTAATTTGTTCTTTAATATTTTTATTTAAACAATATGATTTCGTCTGTCTTACTACAAATGTATATATGTTAACTTAACTTATAATACATTTAGTCATAATGATTTGGATTGTAAGTCCTCTAATCTTGTAAACGGAATTGATTGTACTTTGTGTGGTTTGATTTATGTAGGCGAAGGAAAGAACAGATTAAACACCCGAATAAATGGTCATAGGTCAAGTGTGAACGATATTTATAACCAACAAATCGAGCATTCAGGAAATTCCATCAAAGTTTGCATTTTAGAAAAAAATTATCACCACACCAATAATCCAACATTAAGTACACCGTTTCGCAGACAAAGAGAAGAGTACTAGATCAGAGAATTAGGTACTGCAACACCTTATGGATGTAACGATAAAATAGATACTGTAGGTAACTTGAGTAGCCCTATCTGTAGTTCAGTGAATGTGTTGGATTTTGTCAACAGGTCTCGTCGTCGACCGTGGAGCCATGGACATTGTCGCTATAATCCGCCTGGTATGCATGATGTTTCAAAAGATGGCCTTGCCGAACATATCAATAAATCTCTTGGAATTCATCATATTCGCTCCAAACTGTACTCCCTTCCGCTTTCTAGACTGAACTCTCTATTGAAAGTGTGTGAAGAATGCCACATTACAGATAGTTGATCTACGAAGTATAAAATAGTTGCCATGGTGAATGATATTGTTAACCAAAGATTATTCAGACCCTTTTTGAACATTCGGAGGATCCTCAGGTCATAAAACACTTGGAAATCCTACATATACACTAAGTACGTTTACGAAGCAGGAGATCCTGGAAAACAACACTTCTGTTCTAATCTCTTTTGGTGTTAATCTTAAGGATTAAACCAGGATCTTTCATCTTTATGTTGGATTCATAAGCTTCACAAGAACCCTTAAAAGGCAAGGTATATTGCAGGTTCTTCCAAGTGTTCCACTAAACCCCTTTATAGAGTTCTTACTGCCATACTCAATGCAGTTAAAAGACTTCAAAAAATATTCCAAAACGGCATAGTAAAGAAGTTGTGTTAATCAGTTGTGGATACTGAAAAATTCAAAAGAGTTATTGGTGAATTTACAATCCCAATCATTAAATCATTGTACCAACACTAAAACCTTTGATTTTTCAACTCTCTATAACATTATTCCACATACTAAACTTAATCTCGACTGACAGAACTCGTCACCTTATGTTTCTGTAACAAAAAAGGCACTAGACGTTTTAAATATCTAGTTTTGAGCAGGAATTCAACTCACTTTGTGAAAAATCATACAGAGTCAAGCAAAAAATACACCGAAGAGGATATCACTACCATGCTGGACTTTGGTCTTCCAACATACTATCGGAGCCCAAAGGGTACACACTGCGCTCCTCTACTTGCAGATTTGTTTTTGTATTCCTATCAAGCAGAATTTATCCAAAGGCTTGTACAGAAAGGAGAAAAGAAATTAGCCCAGTCTTTTAATTCCACATTTCGGTATATTGATGATGTACTGTCTCTTAATAATAATAGATTCAGTGATTACTTACATTTCATATATCCAAGTGAACTTGAGATTAAAGATACAACCGACACAAATAAATCAGCTTCATATTTAGACCTCTTTCTCGAAATGACTATTGATGGTAGGTTAAATACCATAATTTATGTCAAACGCAATGATTCTGATTTTCCTATAGTCAACTTTCCATTAGTGGGTAGCAACATCTAAGCGGCACCAGCATATGGAGTATATGTGTCTCAATTGATACGTTACTCTATAGCTAGCTCAAAGTACATTGATTTTGTTGAACGAGGAGTACTGCTTTCTCAATAGTTGCTTAGACAGGGCTATGAATCAATCAAATTAAGGTCATCACTCAAGAAATTTTACGGTCGTTATGATAAGTTGATTATGGCAAAAGTGTGTCAGAAATCATATCTGATATTCTTCTTCAGTCATAATAACCTTTCATTATTACCGAACTGAACAAAGAAATAACACGACGGGTGTCGTATACGGTGCAGGAAAATGCTTACCCATCCGGAGCACCTGATTTCATTCCCGGTTTTTAGTGGAGTGCGTGTTGTTTCTAATTCATTATTCATAACTGTTGATGTAAAATTGAGAATGGAAATGGGGAATGTGTCAAAGAGACAACAACCCGACCAAATAAAAAACAACAGCAGAGGGTCACCAACAGGTCTTCAATGTAGCGAGAAATTCCCGCACCCGGAGGCGTCCTTCAGCTGGCCCCTAAACAAATATATACTAGTCCAGTGATAATGAACGCCATACTAATTTCCAAATTGTACACAAGAAACTAAAATTAAAATAATACAAGACTAACAAAGGCCAGAGGCTCCTGACTTGGGACAGGCGCAAAAATGCGGCGGGGTTAAACATGTTTGTGAGATCTCAACCCTCCCCTATACATCTAACCAATGTAGAAAAGTAAACGCATAACAATAGGCACATTAAAATTCAGTTCAAGAGAAGTCAGAGTCTGATGTCAGAAAATGTAACCAAAGAAAATAAACAAAATGACAATAATACATAAATAACAACAGACTACTAGCAGTTAACTGACATGCTAGCTCCAGACTTCAATTAAACTGACTGAAAGATTATGATTTCATCATATGAACATCAGGCACAATCCTTCCCGTTAGGGGTTTAGTATCATACCATCATAACATATATGAGAAGAACATAACCCGTGTCATGCCAACAACTGTTTTTAGAATAAATGTGTTTAGTTCCGATGCAAAGACCTTATCAGTGACTCAATATTAACGCCCAAAATATGCAATCTTTAATGACTTGACAACAGTATCGTAATTATATCCCTTCTTAATAAGTCTATTCAAAGGTTTTGTAAGTTTCTGAGGTAAATACTGACACCTTTTTGCTTTATAAAGAATATTTCCATAAAAAATTGGATGTGAAATACCTGAACGTATTAGAAGTCTGCATGTAGAGCTATATTTACGAATGATGTCTTTATACCGATGATAAAATTTAGTAAATGTTTTGACTAGTTTGTGATATCGAAAACCCTGGTGTAATAATTTTTCAGTAATACATAAATTTCTCTCGTTAAAATCTAAAACATTGTTACATACACGAGCGAATCGTACAAGTTGAGATATATAAACACCGTAAGATGGTGACAAGGGAACGTAAATGTCTTTTGTATTTGTGAGTCTTTGATTTGATTACTCATTGGTTTTGATTGTCTTAACCCCTATGCAAGTAAAACGTGGTGTGCCTAAAGTTAGGTTTTGTGCTAAAATGTCGGTAACAAATTTAATATATGAACTTAGAAATAAGTTCGAATATGTCTTATTTTGTAAATTACGGATAATATTCCGATGCTTTCTATCTTCGTGAATATGATTGGAAATTATAAAATATAGATACCGACATCAGAGTACTTAAGAATCCATTTTTATAGTATTAATGATGGCAAATTAGTTATCCATTTAACAAATTGAGGAAAAAGTAAAATAACAAAAATACTGAACTCCGAGGAAAATTCAAAACGGAAAGTCCCTAATGAAATAGTAAAATCAAACGATAAAACGCATCAAACAAATGGATAACAACTGTCATATTCCTGACTTGGTACAGGCATTTTCAAATGTAGAAAATGGTGGATTGAACCTGGTTTAATAGCGCTAAAACTCTCAATACTATTACAGTCTTTTTGGTTTACAAAGGTCACTGTATGCTGATCTCAGTCCTGATAACTTAAGATACTACACAATCAACATGCGAATGTCATGCATTAATTTACACAATTCAAAATGAATTGATGAATCTCAAAAACATACTTTTCCTAAATTTATGAAATAATGTTCTTTTTCATTCTTATGTATTAATTGTACCATTTTCTACCGTGAGAGGTAAATAAGATAATGAAGACGATGTACAAAACAATTTGCATCATTTTTCAGGAAATCGTGTCAAAAGGTTAACAACTTCAATGACTGCTCTTGACTGTGAAGGCGATACGCCAAAGTGGGTTTATGGTATGGATGAAGGACAAACTTGCAATCATTATAAAATGTGCCAAGAGTAAGTATAAGCTATAATCAGCCTCTGGAATATTATTTGATTATTTTTTTCTTTTACATTTTCCTTTACTTTTTTACTATAAATTGCATGTTACGGTAAACAACTTTTTTTTTAACCCTTACAATTGACATAAATTCTTTTCTCAAAAACTAGAATAATTACATAATGAATTCGTCTATCCTGAAATTATTATTGTGTAAGGAGTTCACTTTCTTATTGTTTATTTTCATATGCAAACACCTACAACCATCACTTCGTGTGATTTTTTGATTTTACTCGAAAGCTTGCCTTTACTATGATTGCAATGATACCAAGACTTCAACTGATAAAACAAAATGAGGTTATGCATGCCTTTTGAAAAGTGACAAGTACTGTAACAATAAGCCCCTCCCTGTCAAAACTAAGTTTTGGCATAAACATATTATATAAACATTTGAAATCCGAAGCAAAGAAGCCTTTGTCCTATTTCAAACTTGAAATATATTTGATACTGCCGTGTCATATAATTTGTAATAGTCATGCTAAAAAAAAAGGCAAAATCAGAACACTTACTATATAAAAAAAATATCACAATTCAACTGTTTTGAGATTCTATGTTAAACATTTCACCAAAAAACTATTTTTTCGAACAATAACATTTAAAAAAAATAGTAAAAATACACAAGAATGTAACAATTTTAAATCTAACGTCAACTTTTTCGCTCTTTAAAGTTCTCCATATTTGTAAAAAAAAAACAACAGAAGTACATTTAAAATTTATAAGCTATGAGAAATATTTTTCAATTAAGGTGGTACCTAACACTACAGGGAGATAACTCTGTAAAATCAGCCAAACGTTTTAATTACGTTGCGTTGTTAAGAGAATTTTAAGCTTCTCAATGGTCGAAATTAGTGTTTGTCAAACTGCTATATAACCAGTGTAATTTTTCTGATAAAAGGGTTGGTTCAAATTTTTTGAATTTTCAATATTTTTGTCAAAAGGTCAAAGTAAATACTTTGTAAAAACTTTATGAAAATTAAACGAGCCAAATTGATTTTAGTGAAAGTGTTAGGTACCACCTTAATTATAGATTGAAAGAAAAAATTTAAAACTGAACATAGTTTTATTTGTTCTTGCTAACACACATTACAAAGGCCAATGACGTTGATTAAAAATCATAAAATATTAATTGCCTGAAGTCTATCGACCCAGTATCGTGTGATTATTGGTAAAATATAGATTTGGGAGTTTAATCGTCATAGGTGTTATGAAACTAATAGTATATAAAAAAATATATAAAGTTAACAATAACAAATATTACTTATAAATAACGAATAATTGGTTTATTATTCATTAGCATTACAACTATTTGAATGAGCTTCTAACAAAAAAGGTTTTTTTCCCTACAGAATACCATTGAAGAATATGTGTTTTAAACATCGGCTTTTATTAATGTTTTTTTTCTGTCATAATTTCAGCAAAAAACAGGTTAACAATCGGTGGGTATTGACCGATTGTGAAAACACGCACATCACAGCACCAATGCTGTTTAAATGCCTGTGTTGTCCATGGATTACTATCATTAATCTAGAAAGAAAGGATCAATGTGTTTGTACCAAGATGGCGGAGTTATAGTTAAAAGAATAGAGAAACACTTACACTGAAATAAATATATTTAACCACATTATTTAACATTATAAAGTTGCAACTGATTTTTTATTGTTTTTGTTGCTCTTTGTAAATTCAGCTGATGTTCAAACCATGCCACTTTTTGGGATATATAATATTCATAGATAATTAATCTTGCTTACGTACTTGTTCCAATATATGATCTTTATGTTTCATATCGTATAGAAATAACTTGGAAATTTAACCAGTAAATATACATATGCATATCAGTTAAACTGAAATCTGTGGAAAACATGAAAGCATGGTAGGGGTAGTAAAGAATTTTAGTGTTAGTTTAGTGTATGGTTCAACTCTTAGAAGTGCGGAGCATATGCACGTTGAAAACATGCCGTACAGCCCTATATTTTGACTTTGAAAAAATTAGTTGTGCACATGAACTTTCCGTTCAGGTGTACGATTGTTTGTCTGTTTCTCCTTTTCATTTTTAGTCATGGCGTTGTCAGTTTATTTTCGATTTATGAGTTTGACTTTCCCTCTGGTATCTTTTGTCCCTCTTTTGTTTTTTAGCTAGCTTTAAAACCAGTTTTAAAATATTTTTTCTATATAAGAAAATGCCAGTACCAAGTCAGAAAAATGACAGTTGTTATCCATTCGTTTAATGTGATTTATCATTTGATTTTGCCATTTGATTAGGGACTTTCCTTTATTGAATTTTCCTCGGAGTTCAATATTTTGTGATTTTACTTTTTTTGAAAGGAAAGATAGAGGTTTATTGGCAATATGTTCGTTTTCCCTTTGATCTTACTGCCTAATATGTGTAAGATTATGGACAGGACTCTAAACTATAAGGCAATGGCGTCATGTTTAAGTGCAGCGACGTCTTGTGCTCAAGTCAATAAAATGCAAGAGACGCCATTCATACAACTAAACAACTATGCTACCTTTTCGAACCCGTAAAAGTAGTTTAACTCACTATTTCATTCTACTTCACATTCTCAACCAAAATCTTTCAGTTATGACAAATTACAAATAAAAGAATAATGGCATTTCATTTTTTGATACTGACTTCATCATCTCGAACATTAGCTTGTTTGATAATCTTGCTTTTGATTTCAGCATCCAAAACAAAAATGCCTTAATTCTTCATATATATTGAAATGAAAGTTATCTTCAGAATTAATCACAAACATGAACTTTCTTTTATACCCAGCCCCCTCAGTCGTAAAAAAAAAACACAACAAAACAACTTGTTTTTAAATTGTAGCAAGAACGTAGAATTAATTACTTACATTAAGTTATTTAATCGTTTTAAATGTTCACTTTGGTAAATTAAGTAAGCTCCTTTGAGTTTTGGTTTGTTTTAGTCGTTTGATAGGTTATATGTCTCGTAAATGAATGCCTCTACTTTTGCTTTGATTTACTTTTCTGTGAAAATATGCCCTATATTTGTAGTCAAATGTTTTATTTCAAACTGTTTTGAATATGAAGTTTGAAGATCTTACTACATTGTAGATTGGGATATTTATTTTGTTAAACGATGTGCTTACTTTGCAAATCTAAATCTATTTTGAAATAAGTAATTCAAAAACGTTCTGAATATAAAAGAGATACAAAAAAGTTCAGTCTTTATGTTGTTCAGTTCAAGTTTAACAAGCACAACTATATAAATTCTGCGACATGGCACTTTAACCTCAACTCGACCGAAATTACACTACATTATTTCATCCACTCGTAGCGAATCATTTTGAAAGTAACAACATGCATTCAATATATCTTTACTCATAGTGTGTGTTGATGGAAAGCTTCCAGTACTTGTTAATGACCTATGAACACTTAAACATCGATGAGGTAAACAATCATTTCCGTGTAGTAAAGAATAAATAAACAATCTAAACCCCTAAAGTCTAACATATGTTATACTGCATCTAAGTTCTGAATTGCTAATAGACCTATTCAATATTTTAAAAGTATAATCAACACCAGTTATATAACTTATATTGATCTCCATCTTAGACATAATTTTGCATTTGCTTTAGTTAAAATGATTTTATAAGCAATGAGATTTGACTTGAGAAAGTCAGATGCTGACAAAAGCAAATATATAATGTTTTTTTCTTTTTTATAATTTGACGGTAACAGGGGAAATATTGTGTGTACATGGTAAATTTACCTTTAACGTGTATTACAGCAAATTAGATGGGTAAGTTTCAGCAACTGCATGTTTCATTTCTTGTACCTACATCACACACACCGAAACTTAAATCCAACTTCAGTAACGTTCACGGGATTATAATACAAGTGGTTTTTTTTCTGAAAGCACACGTGTTGTGAGTAAGATATTTGTATAGATATCAGAAGATGTTGAATTAGTTGCCAATGAGACAACTCTCGATCCAAGTCACAATTGTGAAAGTAAACCATTATAGGTTTAAGTTGGTCTTCAACACGGAACCTTGGCTTTCACCGAATAGCAAGCTTTAAAAGGCCCTTAAAATACTAGATTCCACTTCTTCATCAAGGTGTGTTTTATCCATTCAAAACAATATATTTTTTTTAATATTTCAAATTTAACTGTTGAGAGTGGAGAAATTTCGTAATACACCTGAAGCCATAGTAGAATCTTTATTTCTTTTGTTTCTCGATAATTCACTGAGTCGGATATTTACACTTCACAAAACAAGTGTATGCGGGAAGTCATAAGAAATTACTTTATCATTGGGCATAAAAAAACAACAAAAGAAAAATGCAAGTACTTTAATTGAGCCCAGTTGGAGAGATTTCTGCTTTCAAGGAAAAAACACAATCATGTGTTTCACCAGACTTCAGATAAAAGACACCACTGTATCAACTGTGTTTTAATAAAGAGAAAAGAAACTCTATCGAAAGACATTTCAAAAGTTCAAGACGACGAATTGAAATTTAACTTTTGAAATGTGCATTGAAAGCGCCCTTCTGAATTTGCCACCATTAGAGCAGTTCACATCAAAAACACTGGAAAACAGCAATCCATGGTAAATTGCATATTTACATAATATCTTAATTGATATAAACTGTAGGAAACAACAATTGTTAGTTTGTTACAAATACAGTAGATTATAAGCATAACTAATTAATGTATTCGATTTCTTAATTTTGTTCATTTTGATAATTAATTGACAAGCCTCTCATTACACAATAGGAACTTCAGATCACCTTGGACATTTTGAAGACACAGTTTAGTAACTAAAGACTTTTTTGTTGATAGCATTAAGATACATTAATTGTATCATTTAGATAATACATCCCATATACGAAGAGAAAATGTGTTTCAAATTTAGTTAGCGTATGTATATAAAAGTAAACAAATAAAGGCAACAGTAGTATACCAATGTTCAAGAGTCATAAATCGATTGAGAGAAAACAATATGAATTAAAAAGTCAATTGTTCATTAACAATTGAAGGGTTTTCCTTTTTTTTTCTTTTATTGATAGCCAACTTAGTTCAAAAATATATGGTTGCTAAGGACTTTTATGTTCATAACAAATGGCTGTTATGGACAAACATCATTCCTTAGGATAAAAATATTACTTCCAGTATTAAAAATGTCATATGTACTATTCATAGTCTTTCAAGGTAAAAAAAAATAAGTGATTGCTAAGGACTTATATGTCGTTGCTAGGGAGACAAATGTCATTTCCAGTATTAAAAATTTCATATTTATATTATTCATAGCCTTCTAAGTTCAAAAATATATGGTTGCTAAGGTGTTTTATGTCGTTGCTAGGGACATTGACCTCTGACTTTGACCTTATTTTATAGATCTTATTATGCTGAATATTTTTGCATTCCATAGTTTTTTCTATCTCTAACCTCTTTTGAGTTATAAGCGAAAAAATCATCATTTCGGACCCGAAAAACAGTTTTCGGATCCTAGGTCTATAATAATTGGTCCAATTATTTTGAACCTGACATAACAAATGTAGATCTGGACAAGACACACATTTTCTCCGTTATATTTTATCAGTCATTTTTTTTCGGTTATTGAGTAAATCCGATAACAAGCTAAGGTCAAAATCTAGGTCATGACCTTGACCTTTGACCTTAGGTGAATTTTCTTCGTCACGTAAATTGATGATCATTGGGGAAGATCCTAGGTGGCTACAACTTACGGTTTCTGAGTTTTAGTGACCAACTGACATCGGTTAATATTCGAAGTGGCATAACCCTACCAATGAGTGGTTGAATCTTTTCGATCGATATTAACAATTCCACCCTTTGTTTTTTTCTACCTATTATGGTTATGGTTACGGAGTTAGAATGATAACAAGGTTTTCGGTGTTAGGGGAGATAATCCCTATAAAGGAAATGTTACGGGGTCGTGTCCTCACCACAAGATAGCTTTTGGTCAACCGATACTAGACACCTAATATCATTTTAACATGTCCCGTACTTTTTTTTGGGAAATGTTGTTAGAGTTTCGCGGAAAGAATATTAATCTTCTATACTATTAAACGAGAAGACCTCATTTTGTGTGTCGCTTCTCTTCTTTCCTCAATCAATTAATCATCACGCCTCTATGTCCTATAGGTACATGGCATAGTCGCATTTGTCATACATTCATATGATTATTCAGATTGAGTTATTTTGGGAGAAAAACGAGAAAAAAATCATCCGGAATATTATTCCGATTTGACGAAATTTTAAGTCAGATTTGACTTCCGGTTTGCGTTTTCTTTATACTTTGAACTTACATTTACTACGAATGAAGAGTATTTTCTATCTGATATCATTTTCAAGTTAACTATCCACGGCGGTAACAGAGTTTATTTATTGATAGAGTCTGTATAATATATCAATGACCGCTGGCCCGTGGATCGATTAGTAAAGTGAGAATTGAAAGTAAAAAACAAATACACTTTATTTATAGTAATGAATGTACATACTATACATATAAGCGCGAAAATTATCCATGTGTTTTAAAATTAATAGAAACCAAAGGGGATTTTTTGGGGAAAAAAGGAGGAGCCGGGCTAGAAAAACAACTGTCATGTCCCAATGAATGTACCTATGAGTTTTGATAGCTTTTCTGAAATTCATTAAATCTTTTACAAAAATTTATTGATTTCAATAAAAGAAGATGTGTTATGTTTGCCAAGGAGAGATAGCTCTCCACAAGAGACAAAAATGACACAGATATTAACAACTATAGGTCGTCGTATGGCCTTCAACAGTGAGCAAATCACATACCACATAGTCAGCTATAAAAGGCCCCGAAATTACAGTGTAAAACAATTGAAACGAGCAAACTAACGGCCTTATTTATGTTATGCAAAATATGAACGAAAAACAAATATGTAACACGCTAACAAACGACAACCACTATTTACGGGCTCTTGCCTGCATGTTCATAATATACTAAATATATGTTCACACTGTCATTAATAGAAAACAAAAAAAAAATGGGAATTTTTGAAATAAAGAAGGGATAAAAAAGATATTTTCCTGTCCCCAAGTACCTATTCCTATAATTCTCAAGTCATTAAATCTTCCTACAACACTTTACATACTTTCAACCACACTCTGAATGCTCGCGATTTCGCGGGTGTGTTCTAGTATTAATGATAATCAGAAGAAATACAGTAAGGTCTTTCCGTATAGAAAAAGGAAAGACCTTAATGATATAATGAGTTTTAACATACACAATGTTGATAATGATCCTATTATAAAATACACAGGAATCTGGTTTGGTTATTTTTTTTTAAGGCAGATAATATGAAAAAGGTAAAACATCACCGAATTCCCAGGAAATTTTACTTTGCCATGGTATTTGACCCCCTGCGATATATTGGACCACCTACTATAGACCTCTTATTTCAACAACTCTGGCGAATCTAACTATTTTACATAGTAATTATACTCCAATAAGTAGTTTGAATGTATTTTACTTGCTTGAAAAGATATTTTGAAAATTTTACTTTGCCATGGTATTTTGACCCCCCCCCCTTATCATGGTCTATTGAACCCCCTACTATAGACCTTTAATTTAAAAAATTCTAGCAACTATAACTCCTTCACATAGTTATTATACTCCAATAAGTGGTTTGTATGTAATTCTACTTGCTAGGAATGATATTTTGAAAATTTTACTTTGCCACCGTATTTTGACTCCCCTACCATGGTATATTGAACCCCCTACTATAGAAATTGAATTTCAAAAAAGCTACCATTAATAACTTCTCTGCATAGTTATCATAATCCAATAAGTAGTTTGAATGTATTTTACTTGCTTGAAAAGATATTATGAAAATTTTACTTTGCCATGGTATTTTGACCCCCCCCCCCTACCATGGTATATTGAACCCCCTACTATAGACCTTTAATTAAAAAAAATCTAGCTACTATAACTCCTTCACATTGTTATTATACTCCAATAAGTGGTTTGTATGTAATTCTACTTGATAGGAATGATATTTTGAAAATTTTACTTTGCCATCGTATTTTGACTCCCCTACCATGGTATATTGAACCCCCTACTATAGAAATTGAATTTCAAAAAAGCTACCATTAATAACTTCTCTGCATAGTTATCATAATCCAATAAGTAGTTTGAATGTATTTTACTTGCTTGAAAAGATATTATGAAAATTTTACTTTGCCATGGTATTTTGACCCCCCCCCCCCTACCATGGTATATTGAACCCCCTACTATAGACCTTTAATTAAAAAAAATCTAGCTACTATAACTCCTTCACATAGTTATTATACTCCAATAAGTAGTTTGTATGTAATTCTACTTGCTTGGAATGATATTTTGAAAATTTTACTTTGCCATGGTATTTTGACTCCCCTACCATGGTATATTGAACCCCCTACTATAGAAATTGAATTTCAAAAAAGCTACCATTAATAACTTCTTTGCATAGTTATCATAATCCAATAAGTAGTTTGAATGTATTTTACTTGCTTGAAATGATATTTTGAAAATTTTTTCCATGGTATTTTGACCCTCCTACCATGGTATATTGAACCCCTTACTATAGACCTCTCATTTCAAAAATTCTAGCTGTTATAACTCCTGTACATAGTAATTATACTTCCATTAGAAGTTTGTACGTATTTTACTTGGTTGGAAAGATATTTTGAAAATTTTACTTTGGCATGGTATTTTGACCCCCTTACCATGGTATATTGAACCCCCTACTATAGACCTTTAATTTCAAAAATTTTAGCTACTTTAACTCTTTCACATAGTTATTATACTCCAATAAGTAGTTTGTATGTATTTTACTTGCTTGAAATGATATTTTGAAAATTTTACTTTGCCATGGTATTTTGACCCCCTACTATAGAAGTTGAATTTCAAAAAAGCTACCATTAATAACTCTTTTTCATAGTTATTATACTCCAATAAGTAGTTTGTATGTATTTTACTTGCTTGAAAAGATATTTTGAAAATTCCATGGTATATTGAACCCCCTACTATTGACCTTGAATTTGAAAAAATCTAGCTGTTATAACTCTTTAACAAAGTTATTATACTTCAATAAGTAGTTTGTATGTATTTTACTTGATGGAAAAGATGTTTTGAAAACTTTACTTAGCCATGGAATTTTGACCCCCCTACCATGATATATTGAACCCCCTACTATAGACCTTTAATTTCAAAACATGTAGCTACCTTTACATACTTATTATACTCAAATAAGTAGTTTGTATGTATTTTACTTGCTTGAAAAGATGTTTTGAAAATTTCACTTTTTAGATTGAACTCAGCCATGTTAATTTGACCCCCTCCCCCTTTTTTATCATGGAAATATTAAAACTTTCGTTTTATTATGCATACATTTCACAGATAAATTCAATATTGAAATATCAATTATTAATACGTGTTTAATTGCTTTGTTACTCTGCAATTTTCACGATTTGCTTTGCTAAACAATGTTCCTATACAATGTTTCCAAAAATGCATTATCTGTATTTTATAACTTTTGACAATATTATAGGCACACCTCCAGAAAGGCACATCTCAAGAGTCGTGTCTAAATGTTATAATTGTTTTAATTTTCAATAAGACGTTTTTTTTTAAATTTTATATCAATCAATATCTAAAAATACCACATTTCCAATACTAAATTAACAACAACATGCACACATATAACCTTAAATTAGTATAGAGCGAAGCAGTCCATAGCTTTTTAGAAAGCTAAAACTTGTTAAATGTGTAGTTTGCAAATTTTTAATTTCTGAATTTACAGTATCATCGAGAAACATTTTTCCAGTGACACATCTATTAGACATTGTTATTTTACTGTTTATCTGCACAACTCAAAGTCATGGGTGGGGGAGTAAGTTTCACACATGTCCGGCAGTACGTTAGTCCTCACGAAGTTGGTTTCCATTTTATAATTTTAGTTTGCCTCAACCAAATGTCATGAAACATATACACAATGCTTATTACCACTTAACAGAGATCAAGTTTGAATTTTGTTAGCGTCACTTTAACTGTTCCCGAGTTATGCCTGTTTTGCTTTACTTTTATTTGTTTCATACTTTTAAAATGGTTAAAACTGAGAACCAGATCAGTTTAGAACTGTATAGTTTGCCTTAAATGGCCTGGTTAAATGAAGAAATTTTTAAAAGTGACCCATTTGATGTTAGGAAAACCTTTCTGGAGCCCTTTTTTTCTGTCATACATACCATATAATATTTTTCGACTATCATGTATATTTTTTTTTATCATTTCTGCTAATATAAAAAAAAGAAGATGTGGTATAATTGCCAATGAGACAACATTTCAAAAGAGACCAAAATGACACAGAAATTAACAACAAGTATAGAATACCATGCCGCATAGTCAGCTGTAAAAGGTCCCGAAATGACAATGTAACTCTATTCAAACAAGAAAACCTAGCGGCCTAATTTATGTACAAAAAGTGAACGAAAAACAAATATGTAACACATAAACAGACGACAACCACTTAATAATAGGCTCCTGACTTGGGACAGGCACATACATAGAGAATGTGGCGGGGTTCCCAACTATATATAAATTCATTCCCAAGTAAATCTTTATATAGATAAATTAGTAATGATTAAGAATTTGACATATTGTGTAGACACCTATAATAACTGACATTATTGAAATCTGTATGTTGCCTGATAAAAACCATTAGTTGTTTTTGTCGTCTGATTGCTGTGTTAATGACGTATAACCTATACATCTCCTACAGTTTTAGTTTCGTTTTGGTGTACTTTCAAATACCGTAAGGGGTATGAAAAATCATAACTGAATATACTTAGAGACAGATGAACCTAGGAGAAATGTACCTCAATTTAAAAAGTTGAATAAACAGAAAAAAAGGTTTCCCTTTCCAATCTTAAACTCTCCCTATTTTTTCATTTTTTCGTTCAATAACTCAAATTGTTTTTTAGCAGTTTTCATAAAGCTTTGGTGAATTGTTTATATTGCTAGACGGGGGCTCACTTTAACTTTGCATACGTTTTAGGTTACTGAGAAATGTGATTTTATTCATAAAAAGGGGGTGTATTCCAGTTTTCAGACAATGCTTTGAGCAGTTATGAAACTTTGATGACGGGTTTATATCTATTAACATAACCTCCCTTTAGTTTGTCATGAATTTGTGATATGACATTTAGAAGTTATTAAACTTTATTCTTTGAAAAAGCCACGGCGTAACATGCGCTTATGGCGCAGCTGTATATTTTAATTTTATAGAATTACACCCCTTTCAAAGTCTAGGATCAGCTCCTAAAAGTAAGAGTACATTAGAACTGTGTAGTATATCTGAGGTAGTTAATGTACACATTAGCTGTGCATTATACTGATTGTAGCACAGTAATAACAAAGAGATTTTACCTTTGTTATGAGTGAAGTGTTCTTAAAACACCGTGACTTCATATGGTTTTTTTTGGTTTGTCCGTCCATCTGTCTGTCCTTGTCACTTCAGTTTTAGTTAGGAAATGCTTAAACCAAATGTTTTTATTATTGGTTTGTAAGCTTATATTAAAAAGTGAGCTTTCAAGTTGAGTCTCTTGCTGTTTGGATTACATTTGTGAGAGTTATTGCGCTAGGAAAATTAGAATTTTGCCAAAATTTCTTAATTTCTTACCAGTGGTAAAGGACATTATATTGTCATAGCAAAACTTTCAAAAGTAATATGTACCTTGACAATAGCTAGAATGTGCTACACTCAAATGAACACGAAACGAAGCTACGTATGTTCTTGTCAGTGCCCTGTTTATTGCTTATTTTAGACTTTTAATAGTTTGGATAAATGTTTTACATTGATATAAATCAAATATTAGAATTTTGATTAAAATCGGTGAACATGAATTTGCTAGTGCCTCTTTAAACGTGGTTTTAACTTTCTTGAATTCGAGCGTCACTGATGAGTCTTTTGTAGACGAAACGCGTGTCTGGCGTATATACTAAATTTAGTCCTGGTATCTATGATGAGTTTATTTACAGCTAAACCTCTCAATTTTCCTTATAAGGATCTATGAAAGATTCAAACAAAAACTACCTAACCTCCACTCCTCCCCAAAAATGCTACAGTGTATATATTTAAATTCGTTGAGTCTTGTCAAGGAGCAAAGATAGTCATGACAGTACTGAGAGTGAAACAAAGCAAAGCATGCAGTTATATTCCCATTAGAAAAATGAACATTATTAACGTAATTATATGTAATTTCTTACATAAAATCATATTATATATATCATTTGATTGGCTGTTATGGGTGATATTTGTTACCATGGCAACTGTTGAAATAATACTAAACGATTGTAGTTTAGAGTTTAGATATGCTAGTTACGATAGTGATATCAGGTCATTAAAGATGTTGGCTTTAATATTGATTCACTTATAGGGTCTTAGCATCTGAACTAAACACATTTATTTAAAAAACAGTTGTTGGCATGACACGGATTACGTTCTTCTCATATATTATATGATAGTATGATACTAAACACCTAACGGGAGGGATTGTGCCTGCTATTCATATGTTGAAGACATAATCTTTCAATCAGTTCAATTGAGGTCTGGAGCTGGCATTTCAGTTTACTGCTAGTAGTCTGGTGTTATTTATGTATTATTGTCATTTTATTTATTTTCTTTTGTTACATCTTCTGACATTGGACTTGGACTTCTCTTGAACTGAATTTTAATGTGCGTATTGTTATGCGTTTACTTTTCTACATTGGCTAGAGGTATAGGGAGGTTGAGATCTCATAAACATGTTTAACCCCGCCGCAATTATGCGCCTGTCCCAAGTCAGGAGCCTATGGCCTTTGTTAGTCTTGTATGATTTTTGATTTTAGTTTCTTGTGTATAATTCGGAGTTTAGTATGACGTCCATTATAACTGTAATAGTATACATATTTTTTAAGGGGCCAGCTGAAGGGCGGGAGTTTCTCGTTACATTGAAGACCCATTGGTGGCCTTCGGCTGTTGTCTACTCTATGGCACATTCCCCATTTCCTTTCTCAATTTTATTCTATGTATTTTCATAAAGGTTTTTGAAACAATTGAGAACATTGAATACCCTATACTGCAGAATTCAACAAATAATAACTCTGTTTCCAAGAGGAAAATACGTTAACATGGCGATAAATTCAAGAGAGCCCAACGCAATGTTTTATTTATTTTGGTCAAGTAGTATTCAAACTTTGTTACTACAATGCTAACTATGCTTTACATATTTTCATTTTTCGGAAAATTACACGAGAAAATTTGATAATTTCACAAAACTTCATGACTCAAAAAAAATGAATGTTTTTTAGTATATTTTAACAAAAAATCTAAAAGTCGGGTTCAACTGCAATATTAACAAAGCTCTGAAGCTAAAATCAAGTTATATCGATGTTATATATGAAATTTCTGGGAAAAAATTTATTCTATTCATAATCTCTCCGACCAAACGTGATCTTTTCAACTACATGTATGATTTATTTTTTAAATAAACCTACCCCCCCCCCCCCCTCCTTCTTTTTTTTCCAAACTTTCGGTTCCAACCCCAATGTTAAATTATATATTACATTTGTTGAACCTCCTGAAAAGAACAGACAAGACTGTGAGTGAAGCAAAGCATGCAGTAATATTCCAATTTGAATATAAACACCCTCTATATATATTTTTTACATAAATTTCTATTGACACATTTTAAAATAATGTTCCTATGGTTAATATGTATTTCCATGGTAACTATTGAAGTCAGCAACTCTTAACGATAGTAATTTAGAGTTAGCTTATGCTTATATGTATTTTCGTATCAGTTATAAAAGAATTCAGTACATTTAAGCTCTAAAACTGCAATATTCTGCAAATAATAACTCCGTTTCCAAGGAAAAAATCGGTTGCTATGGTGATAAAACTAAAGAAAGTCCCACGCATTTTTCTATTTAATTTGGTAAAGTAGTATTCAAACTTCATAACTGCAGTGCTAACTATGCTGTACACATTTGCCCTTTTCTGAAAAACACCAGAGAAAATTTGATAATTTTGCAAAATTCCAAATTCAGAAAAGTTGAAAATATGCATTTTTTGACAAAATTTTTCAAAAAATTTACAAATTTGGTTTACATGCAATCTTAACTGAAATGAAGTTTTAACCAAGATGTATCAATGTTACATATGAAAATTAATGAAAAATGCTTGATTCTATTCATTATCAGGCTCTGAATTGTAGTGATTTAGCTGATTTTTTAAAAAATTTACTACGCTTCACAACCAAAAAATAGTGTCCGTTACCATGGCAACCACTCGTATTTACCACTCACATTTATTTTTCAAAGCAGTATTCAGTTACTGCTTCTTCTATGTCATTTATAGATAAAATATGAAACCCTCATAAATCACATGTATATGGCACTCTGCCTGGTTGTCATAAAGAGCTGTACTCAAGTCTACCATTCTATGTATATATGTTATAATTTCAAATAATTAAGCATTCAAGCTACATGGTCTAGTTACAATGCTTCAACAAATATTTTGAATGAAATTTTGTTGGTAAAGATTCAGAGCACTTATACCATATACCAAGCAAAGATTTTCTCTTAACCAATCATGGAAAATTGACCTCCCCTTTTTGTATGAATGATTTTTGATCTTTGTTTTGTTTTTATATAATGTAAAATGCTAAATTAATCATCCAAAATTTAAAAAAACAGGGGGGATCAATTTACCATGGGGGGGGTCAATTTTTCATACAGGGGGGATTCAATTTACCATAGCGGTATTTTGACCCCGGGGTCAATTTACCATGGGGTTAAAAATACCATATGACACTGGATTTGTTTTTTCTTTATCGATTTATGAATTTTGAACAGTGGTATACTACTGTTGCCTTTATTTACAGTGGTTTCTTTGTAATTCACATATAAAAACAACTGAATAATTAGTTATCCCAGGTTTGCCGTCAGCTGTAAAATGTTAAAAAAAATAGACATTTAGCATGCTGTTTTATGTTACGTTATCGAGAAAAAAATAACGAATTTGGCATTATTGCATGTACTTTAAACGTAACCTATTATGGTCACGTGTTCTATGGTTTACGTAATCCTTCCTTCTTAATAAATAGGTTAAGATATTTATATTGTATCATTAAACTAATGTTGAAGTTGATTGCACAATTAGAATGGCTGGATTAGAAATGAAGGAGTATGAACAACTCGGACGTAAAAAAGAGAATACTTATGATGAAATTAAAGTTGACAAGGGGAAAATTGAAATGGATCATTCGATTTTACCATCGAGGATTCAATTTTTCAAAAATGCTCTGCTAGTTATAACAATGTCTTTGTTTTCGGCCGGGATAGTATCGACAGTAACTTATTTTATGGTTTGTGGTAAGTAAATAATTAATAGCTTGATAATCTGTGTGCATGAGCCTGCATGTTCTTACAGACGAAACCATACCTTAACGGCAATCTAATACGGTGCTCCTTTCATATGTTTATTTCACTATCGGAAATGTTTACAGCAATACAATATCATTTTCAAAGAAAATTCTAGAGATGGATTTTAGAGAAATTTCAAGGGTGAATGTGTATAATTTTTTTTTATTAAACGTATATACCTATTTCTCACAATTTTAAATGATTTATTCTAGATACTACTATAATTTGCGACTCTGTTAGCTTTGACGTTACTCACGTTATATCTGTCGTAGTGAGATTTGGCAAATCCATTCTTACTTATACTAATGACATTCCCTCCAAACAAACTCATTAAATTAGAAATCATCTATTATATCTTTACAACAAAACAGCGCATAATGTCTGATTTCGTTGTTTATTGTAATGTTTGTTTTGATAACGTTCTGCATCTGTGGAAAATATTCTTATAACA
Organism: Mytilus edulis; assembly: GCF_963676685.1. Classification (NCBI taxonomy): domain Eukaryota; kingdom Metazoa; phylum Mollusca; class Bivalvia; order Mytilida; family Mytilidae; genus Mytilus; species Mytilus edulis. The sequence continues at coordinate 72,875,375 of NC_092353.1, read as the reverse complement.
CATGGCACATAAATATAATTTACTAAACTAATGTACAAGGATAACATGATAGAGAGAATTTTGGGCAGTCAAGTATGTCGATATATGGAAGCCGAGTAGCTGATGTTAAATGAGTTTTAGTATGAATTCATATGAAAATTGGCTGTTTTGCCCTCCTTGGGGGATGAGTGAAAGTTTGGAGATAGCCAGTTACAGTATTTCATAAATGTCAACATATAACAGACTTTTTGTCTGAATGCTGAGGTTATTTATCTGAAATCAGGCCCTATGACATAAATGAAATTTTTTAACATCGTGAAAAGGTAAAAAAAAAAAAAACAAAGTGAAACAGATAGCAGGACATTTTGCAACGGGTGCGGATATAATTGTTCACAGTTTTGTTTCATACATTGTTCCTTCACAATTTCACAACAATTGTAGGACATATTTAAACTTTGACAGTTGTTTGGTCCAAATAAGGAAGGAAAACAACTTGACATACAAACAATTGAAATCGAGAATAATATCCCCTTACAAAATGAAAAAAAAATGAATTTAATAATGAAACATTTAGGTCAAGTATTGAGTACAGATGTATTGACCTAAAATTTTAACAAAAACAGGAATCAATATTGAACGTTGTAACTGTCTTATAGTGTAAAGATTTTATGTGTTTTGTCACTTTGTCTTTACGTACTGTTTTTTATTCATTACGTTATGTTTAAGTGACATAATTCCCTAACACGGCAATTCTGTGTTATGTTAAATTAATCATGTGTGTCGTTAAACAATTGTATGATATATCATTGCTATTCATTGTTATGTGCAATAAGATAATATTATGTTGTAACTACTGCAAACACCGTATACTATGTGAACACTCTTAACGTTAGGATAAACCACTTTTACGTTCTTTCACATTTTCTCTATGTTGTGTCTATTCCTTCTCATGTAAATAATTGCGTCCTGTCTAAAATGTGATTGTTATTTTGAGTGTTCTAAATTGTTTGTTTTGATAGATCTTTGTTCTATGAAAATCTCATGATATTATATTTTAATGGTTTTATGTTGTGTTTATACATTTGTATCATGGAATGGTAACATGTATTTGCCAAACAATTGATTCTTTCTGTTAACATTGAAGATATCATGTGAATATACTGGTACGTTACGTGAAAGCACTTATAGAGATTTCCAATAAAATGACGTTACTCGACATAACCGACCTAACTCAACGTATTTCGTCCACTAGCATTGAATCATGACGGAGAGGAGCATACACTGCATGCATGGTTTGCTCTTTGACCACGCATTGTTTGCTGGAATATACTTTAAGTAAAAATCTATTATGTTTTAATTTTTAAATATTTTGTCATTAAACTTTGAACGATTTTATTGACACACATATTATAATTTAATAAGTAAGTTAGGAACTTGTAATCAAATGCATCCATCATTTCTTGTCTTTTCACTTGACCCATATTTTAGTTCTTCTTAAATTATGAATTTTTAAATATTCCATTACATAATTTAGCATAAAAATATTAAAATAATGATTTCCGAAGCGAGAAGGGTGCCTTTTTATTGTTCTTACAAGTTTTGATTAGTTATCAAAGGTACCAGGATTATAATTTAGTACGCCAGACGCGTGTTTCGTCTACATAAGACTCATCAGTGACTTAACGTTTAAAGTAGATTCCAACACACCCCAATGTAAAAGGTGTACTCAACTATTTAAAAAAAAAATCTATCATTTAATTGAAGATAATTTGATGTGGGCAGCAATTCATATCATTGATATATTTATCAAATAGTACTTTTCGTCTTTACCTATTCTAATTTATAGGGCGAGGTTTTTGTCCATGTATACTTAAACGTGCATTCAAGGATACAAGGGTAGAGGGCGTACTCCCCCTATCGATCGCTAAATAATTTTGAAAATATCATGTGTTCCACAATATCTATACAAATGTTTAGCGTATAATCGTCCAAACTATGTTTGCATCGCTCCGCTTGTCAGTATAAATTCAATTATCGGGAACTACATCCTCTTTCAAATATCTTGGATATCTTGGATCCGGCAATAATAAGTATAGATTATTACATGGCATTTTTCATATCATACCCTTTATCGACCCTAGGTCATGATATCAGCCCAAGAGCCGCAGGCTCGAGGGATTATATCATGACCTAGGGCCGATAAAGGGTATGATATGAAAAATGACATGTAAATATCTTTTTATCATATACTTCAACAGAAGAAATAAAGACAAAAACCATTAAAATTTTGTTTTTCTTTGATAATTTATAATTAACCACATACAAATTTCTGAACTTTAATTGTTGTTATTAAACGATATAACAAGCATCAGGGTGACATAAATGTATGAAAACAATTACATGACTTGTATATTCATGATAATAATGTTCTTAGTTGGAAAAATTAATTGGCACATTTCCTGTAATAGTTGCCCCTGCGCACATATGCATTTCTTTTCCTTTGTGATTTTCATGTACTATTTCTGGCATTTCATTTATTCCTGTAGTTGTTGTTGCTGAAACTGGTTTAGAATTAGATTCGAAATATGAAATGTCTTTCAATACAAAAGAAAGTTCGGCTTCTTGGGAAGCAGACAAAAATTCTGTATCATCATCTGATGGTATATCATTGTTGTTATCATCCAAAGGCCTTGGGTTTTTATCGGAAGTTATTTTCCCTGCACCAATTTTACTCAAAATATTAGACATTTCCTTCTGTTGTTCAATTGATGCTGAGCTATAGGAGTTTATGGATTGAACATGTTTATGTACACTCAGCGGCATTATGCGTGTATCTGGTATGTCCTCATGTACCAAGGCAGTGATAGTAGTTTTTCTGACACTATGATTAGTTTTTTCTACCCTAAATACCACCGTCTTCACACATTTTTTTAACAAAAGAACTTAAAGTGTTCTTTCCTAAAGCTTGTCTTGAAAACCAGACACCGTCATCCTTAATTTGCCTGGAAAACCCCAAATAAAAAGGACAATCATCTGCAACCATATCTTCTGGTCTTCTTCTAAGAAACTGTTTATATGTCTGTATAGGACATCTAGGATTACCTGAAAGAAGATAAACCAGTTCAATATTGATTGCTAAAATGTCATTATTATATACATGTTTACAATATAAAAGAAACATATATGACATGTTTACAATATAATATATATATATATAGCTACACTTGTAATATTTGGCTCTTATTTTGTGATGGCAATATCTTGATATCTTGTTTAATACATATTTACACTACATGTATACTATTTTTTGCGCTTTTTAATTGACTTTTTCTGTAATTCAATTAAAAAATGAAATAATTATTTTGAATCTTGTCCCCTATGAAACTTTTCCTGAAACATTACCTGTGTCAGCAAACATCTTGGCTTGAAAGGCACGTGTATCCAAGTTAGCACCATTTCTTGTTTTGGTTATCCTTTCTGTATGTTTTAGATACTGCTGACCATCAGTAGTTGCCTTCATTTGAATGTCTCCCCATCTCAAAGTTGTGTGCTCTTCCCGGGAGCGCAAACCAAAATGTAGAGTGTTATTCATAGGCGAGCGCCAAAACAAGTTTTCTGAGGTTTTTAATGCACCTACCTAACACACGGCTATATGATATATCATTTGAAAGGTACATTCAGAATTGCCTGGTCGTCAAATTGGGAAATGGTCACAACGGCAAAAAAGGGGGGAAAATATATGTAATAATTTGACGATATTGTTCGAAAAATGAAGTTTAAAAACAAATTCATCTGCAATATAATATGAAATATATCATTTGATAACTTAAGTTTATCTAATTTTTGTTTCTGAAATAAAATTTCAAAGAAAAAAGTGTTTAAAATGAAAAAATCTCGTATTTTTGTGAAAATCATAATTTTTAAGGGTATTGACGCAAAACGCTCGGTAATATTTAATTTTGCATCGAAAAAACACAGTTTTATTGGTTTTATATTAATAACATATATAACTAGTTTTTTAAGTTCTAATGTCTCCCCTAGCATGCTTTTTATACCGACAAAATATTGATCAAACTATATTAAAACATATCGTAAAACTGCATATTTACCATGTTTACATGTACAGCACAGTTAAAAATATACGTTATTTTGGTCTCTTGTTAGCTCGACAGTTATAAATACATTATGGTTTAATTGTCTTAAGCTTGCCAACCACGTCTAGGTCGAAGATCACCAGCAAGGTTTTTTTTTTTAATTTTTTTTAATTTTGTTTTTAATTTTTTTAACTACCACTATCATCGCATACGGAACTTAAGTACACAACCATTTATTTCAGCTGGTATAGTTATAACAAAAACACAAAATTAATAATAATATACATATTAACATTGGATAACAGTGAGGCAAATTAAACTCTATGTTGCCCCTTTGTTCAAATGCTCTTTGGCTATTAGTCAATGGACATCTGCTACATATGTATTTCCCATTGCAAGAATTAAAATCTTGCAGGAAATCGGACGTCAGCATGCCTAAAAGTAGACTGGATCCGGGCCATGTGAACTCTTTTTCCATCCGTATTCATAAGGAAACAAAGGATTTTGGTGATCGAGATGTAAGGACATCCAAATATTCGTTTGAAGACATGACCGCAAAACATGTTCTTTGAGTGCAGGTTTGCTTGGTTTCAATCCCAACAAACTTGTGTCTTTGCATGTTGCAAGTTTCACACGTAACTTGTTTAAGTCAACCTGTGATGAAGCGAATTTGTCTTTCATGTCTTTTGGGTCATAAAAGCTTGAAATGAGCTCTCTGGCTGCTGACAACGATGTGGAAAAATCAATCTTGTCAAAGTTTTGGCGATGTTATCTGACTAAACACATGCCTTGCCGTACAGCATTCATTAAGGTTGTTAAACCTCTATCAGTTGGCATACTGAAAGTCTCTTGTGTAATATTTTGACATATTATACAACGTTACCAATTTATGGACATGCGACCTCGCTTCGTTGGAGGTGGCGCACTTTTCACAAGACTAAGACTCATCCATGATTTTAGAGAAGTCGTCAAACATTTATTATCCATCATTGAGCTTCGAAATGTGTCGGAATCTTTTCAAGGTATATGAAATTTATAAAAACAAAACATCTGAGAGTTTTAATAAGTCATTGACACTAACAATCTTAGAAAATATGATATTTTTGTTACATTTTAGGGTTGGTCTGACAGATGCCTCTGAATTAACTAATTTTTCATAAAATCTTCTTCTTTTTTGGGATTCGATATCTTTTTAGAATGTAGTAAAAGCTATCTTAGATAAAAATGAATAATATATTTACAACAATGCCGATATATTCAATGTTTAATGTCACCGTATAATCCATAGTATTTCGACATGTCTGTGTTCTCGTGAGATTTGCAAGAAACGTGACCATAGGGAACTTTGACGACCACCCAAATCGTATGGTCTAGAAGTTTTTCTTTCAATTGATACCAAAATTAGCTATGTGTTAGATAGGTGCATTAAAAACCTTAACGAGAGGCTTTTTCTCAAATCGGCGCCCGCCTATCATCCATACTGTTCTTACTAGAGATTGAGGATTTCCTGCAAATAAATTTAAGGAATGTGTTTGAGTAAAAAAATATTTGATTCAGACTTGTGTATACAATAAGGGTAAAATAATATACATTCTGACGACTGTACAAAATCAGGTGAAGGTAATTCAAGTTATTGCCAAATCATTTTTTTAATACATCATGATCATATCAATGTGTTAATTTTTTAGAGAAAATTGTGACGTCACCAAGAGTCAAATAACAAGACAAAGCTACTTAAAATATCACTTACAAAAATAATAATTATGCAAAGAATTGTTAACTGCACCAAGCAGCTCTTTTGCGTATAGTAAATTAACTTCTTCAGCTGTGAAGGGGTCTGCTTTCCTTTTTTTTGGCTCCCATTCCCATGGATTTAAGCTGTTTCAGTTTTGCAGACATCACATCTCTACAGTGGTGAAATTCTTTGTCAACCATTATATTTATTGCACATTTCTCTGTTAGATATCTTAAAATGCTGCTCTGCATTGACCTGACAGATTGAGGTTCATAGTTTGACTCGTCGTCTTTTTGAACTGTCATGAAGAAACAAGCCAAACATTTATCAAGTTCCGTAACAGGAATTTCTTCCGCTAACCTCATCTCGTTATTGCATCTCAACCATTTGTTGAAAAGTCTCATGTCACTAGCAGTTTTTCTAACTGTATTATCGTTTTTCAACGATTGAACAAAAGCAGCAGTGTCCGTGTCGTCTGCCATGTTTACAAACAACTTTCCGGAAATACGGAAATACCCGAAGTTGCATGTGATAAACCCCACGGACAATAACGGAAAGGCATGCGATAACATTCCGGAAGCAGTTAATAAAGGTGCCTCTATCAGCCCGCTGAGGAAATTTGTAGGAATCTGGTTAATAAACCTTGTAATTCTTTCATAGCCTTTTAATATTTTTAAATGTTATTAAACTGTAAAATTTAAGTATTATTTGATACAAGTATATGATAAATAGAGAATATCATATGGCTTTTTCAATATCGCATCCGTATCAACCCGAGACACCAATATAATCCCAAGAGCTCTGCTCGAGGGATTATATTGGTTGAGGGTTGATACGGTGTGTAATATTGAAAAAGCCATATCATATACACTTTATTATATACATATACCTCAAGTAGATGTTTGTTTATGTGACATGACGTCATACAGACAGGATGTTTGAAATGACGTCATACAGAATATAGGTTTGACATGACGTCATACAGATTAGGGATTTGATAAAGACTTTGCAACAGTGATTGCAATCGATGACGTGACATCATATAGATTAAAGGTGTGATAAAGCTTTTGCAACCGTGCTGATATCGATATCATCACGGGTGGCTGATACAAGACGCTTGCCAATGATTGTATTACACATACAATTTATCTGTATTTACTACTAAGTATATAATAACAAATTGTATTGCACGAAAAAAACTTAAATGATTGTCGTTCGACTTTAATAAAAAAAAAATAACAATGTCTGAACATTAGGCATTTCGCATGAGATTAAAAAGTTTAAGACTAAAAACTGAATTTGATTTTTTCCGTGATTTAGTAGCTCACTGAATACAGAAATATGAAACTGACGTGTAATCTAATGGACACATGGAAACTACATATAATCTGCTATACATATATGACCACTTATGGTCCTACCGGCACTCTGTGCTTTTGACATGTACAAAAAACAAGGTGTAGTATGATTGCCAATGAGAAAACTCTTCACAAGAGAACAAATGACACAGAAATTGTAACAACTATAGGCCACTGTACGGCTTTTAACAATGAGCAAAATTTATACAGCATAGTCAGCTATGAGAGGCCACAAAATGACAAAGGTAAAACAACTAAAACGAGAAAACTAACAGCAAAATTAAAGTTTAAAAAATGAATGAAAACACAACAAACGATAAGCACTGAATTACAGGCTCCTAACTTGGGACAGGCACATCCATACATTTCCTTTCTCAATTTTATTAGGTCAATGGTGTAACAGTACGACATAATTGATCAATATTAAAAACTGGATAATTATTCATTATTTATTAGTTGTAGTTGTTTTTAAGATAGTGTTCAGCAGCTGTGGATACTATCAGATTGGTACATGGAGTTTATTTGGAAATATTAGAAATTGCTGTTTTTATGCTTCGTTTCACTCTTTCGAGTCAATCCCTTTCTTGCTGTTTTAATTGTTACATGATCATTTGATAAACATACTTCTATGATCCCGATTGGCTTTAACTTTGATATTTATTAAAACTGTGTAGCATAGATATGAATGCGTCAAATACGTTGTCGACATAAATTGGCTAAAATATCAGATTAGAATTAAGCCTCAAGTTATAATACTTACGACGGAGATTTAGCCTAAAGCTATTGTACTTATGATAATACTGATGTATGTCTTATATCCATCTACAAAAATTACATACTAGTATATATTACGGATGATGAAATGAAAATGATATATTCATATACCTTTTTATACATGTCCAACACTAAGAGTCGCATTTTCGTATGCTAGTTAACAAGAGAGCGTTACCACCAAAAGACACACTTGTCTTTCTACAAGTAAACCAATACCTGCTCTTACTAGTGAATGCATCATGCTTGGTGGAGAAGCCGAAAAATACAGTCACAAAGACATTCGATCAGGGGGTCTAACAAAATAATGGAACACGTAATCGAGGGTAGCCTGCTACCTGTCAATCGCATATACAGGTATATATTTATGAATATAAAATGTTTTTTCAGTCGTGAAACACCTTCCCTGGAAAACCTGTCTATGGATCTGTCCCATAGTTGTCACTTTTATATATATACCACTAAACCGAGACAAAAATGGAAAATAAAAATTTTCCGCTAAATCAATCAATATATGTGATAACTTTAGAATCTACTTCTCATTGGATAAGTAAGAGTAAAAACAAAATCCCGTAAAGACTGAAGTGACATTAAAGTTGTCTCAAAAATGTGTAAATTGGCATTCTCATTCATTTTTTTATTAGAGATACTTGGGGACAGGATATTTTTAGCCAATTACTATGTACTATAAATTGAGAGTTTACCATCCACAGTGGTCAATGTTTATATGCAGATTATTAGTCATAAGCTGCTTATCAAGTACACCTTCCAAATTACAATCTATATAACGAATTGGTGTACACATTTATTTACATACATTATTATCAATTACGATATTCTTTTTTTTTTAATGTTCGTTGACTTTCATTTAAAAGAAAAGTGTATGTCAACTATGTAATTGAAAGAAGTACAAGACCTGCATTATTTATTTCGAACATACATTTTCCGTTGACGTACCTTTTCCCTGTAGAAAAAAAAATCGGAGATTGTAAATTAAGGCGATTAACTGCAGAAGAAGAGAACGTTTGAAATGATGCTTACTAAAGTATGATGCAATCCCAGTTAGTAACTTTTACAGAGACACATTCTGATTAACACTTTGAGTTCATTTGTATCTGAAGTTGCTAAAAAGATCTATCTAATAATAAATACCACGGAAATTAAATATTATAAAACATTAAAAAAAGAAAAGAAGAAGAGACATTAATATGATAACGACAAACAAAAGCATTACAAATATCAAAAAATAAAAGGTTCATTAAATTAATTTTGCATAAAGTATATCGGAAAAACAAAGTCATGGTCAAAACCATGAAAGACAACTCAAATGAATCGTATGATAGGTAAAGATACGTATATATACGTGGTCTTATGAAAATGAAGTTTTGGCGGGAATCTCAATAATCACGTGATGTATAAAAATCATGATTTATTTCGTTTTTCATCATCTTAGAAATATTTGATATTGATAAAATTTATTATGGATGGCTTTCATAGTTTAGGAATATCTAGTTTAAACTTGTGCAACGCATTTAACACAATTAATTGGTTAGCAATAACCGGCCCCGTTACGTCCGTACGTCGAGTTAGGCACGTATGTCATTTTATTGGAAATCTCTAATACAATATATGCAAACGCCTATTACGTAATGTGCAAATACCTTTTACATTATGTGCAATCACTGATTACGTTTTGTACAAATACCTATGACATGTTTTTTGTGCAAACACCTATCACGTTATGTTTAAACATCTATTATGTTATTTGCGAACACCTTTTACGTTTTGTGCAAACACCTATTACATTAAGTACAAAAACCTATTGCATTATGTGCAATTACCCATTACGTTATGAGCAATTACATTACGTTCAAACACTTTACGTTACGTCCAAACACATATTACATTGTACAATCACCTATTACGTTATGTGCAAACACCTATTACATAATGTTCAAACATTTATTACGTAACATGTAAACACCTACTACAGTATGCAATTACATATACCTTTACGTACAAACACTATTCCTTTAATGGCAAACACCTATTACGTTATGTGCAAACACCTTTTACGTAATGGTAAACGCCTTTTTATCACAGATTAAAACAAATCGCATCAATGATGTATGCAGTTAAAGTAATCGAAAATAAAGGAAATGTAAAAAGAATGTTATATGTTAAAAGCAAAATCCAAACGCATTTCTCCACCGAGAAAGTGAACGGAGAATAAATAAATGCTCTTTCACGTCGTCAACCGGGTCATAATATAGGTCGCTATAGTTTGCATACATACTACAAATACATATGGTTTTGAAAGGCGGCTTACTTATACACAAATAGATATAAAATAAGTGCGCCTTAAATTCATAAAACATGAACATATACGTGTATAGGCATGTTATGTGTAGTCTATATACCTTCATTGCTCAATATGGTTTTTATATTACGGTTGAAGTCAAAAGAAACTTCAAATTAAAAAAAAGTTGAATATTTTTTTATAATCTTGAATGGCTACTTTTTACTCGAATTATTTACTTCCTAGAATATATATTGGCCTATATTTTTCCGTATGCAGTAACCCTAACTTCGAGTTCTCTCGTTATAACTTCAACCAGCGCATAGCGCAAGCTCGAGTGAAAACCCGTGATGAAAGAATGTATACAACTGTCCTCTTGAAGGCAAAGAGTAATAACCGAACAAATGTAATAAAATAAATCTTTTAACAAATGTTAAAGAATAATTTAATTAACAAATAAGAACGCATGAAAAATATAAAAAAAACAAATATCAATACTCTATCGATTCACTTAACTGTCACTTTTACCACGTGCTCTGTTTTTATTATTTATCAATTTCACGATCCGGTATACTTCGGCAACAAACTCGAAAGTTAATTAGGTTGCGACCAACAACAACTGAATGAAATATTATTTATCGATAATACGTTATAGATGTGCATGTAACAGTTAGTTTGGTTCAATAATTACGATAACATTAAAATTTTCAAGAAACTTGCTTCATATGACATTTTACATTTTTACGGGGGGAGAGGGGGGTCAGGGGGGGTATGGGCCAGACATGAGTTTGTACCATACAGTTAACTCTGCCTTATATCTTGATTTACATCTAGAAGTTGACAACGTTGAAAACAAAATTTTACAACAAAAGAGATAATTTCAGCTTCTCATTTGTGAATTTTCCATTTCTATGTAGCAACATTCCATCAGCGCCATCATATTTGAATATCTATCTCTCAATTTAAACGATATCCCAGGGCTTGTATTTCCTTGATAGAGGGTTGCTGCTCACAAGGAAGCTATTTAACCAAGAGTTCCAAGTGGTGATGTTGAAATCATTCCTTCGAAATTTTACAAACGCCATCACGAGTTGGTTGACCGTTATGGAATATCCGTTTCACAGATGATAATGGATATGTTCCGACTTCTAATAATTGCAATCCCGTCCCCTTTTCTCGAAAGTGACCTACCGAATTATACTTATTACCGGGTTTGTAATTAAATGAGCAACACGACAGGTGCAACGTGTGGAGCAGCATCTCCAAACCCTTCTGGAGCAACCGAATCACCCCTTGTTTTTGGTGGGGCTAGTTTTGATCAGTCTATAGTTTTCTATGTTGTGTTTTGTGCACTATTGTTTTATGTTTGAAGTTTTCATTTTTAGTCATGGCGATGTCAGTTTATTTTCGACCTATGATAGATATAGGAAGATGTGTTGTGAGTGCCAATGAGACAACTCTCCATCCAAATAACAATTTATAAAAGTAAACCATTATAGGTCAATGTACGGCCTTCAACACGGAGAGTTGGCACACACCGAACAAAAAGCTATAAAGGGCCCCAAAATTACTAGTGTAAAACCATTCAAACGGGAAAACCAACGGTCTTATCTATATAAAAAACGAGAAATGAGAAACACGTATAAATTACATAATCAAACGACAACTACTGTACATCAGATTCCTGACTTAGGACAGGTGCAAACATTTGCTGCGGGATTAAACGTTTAAATGGTACCAAACCTTCTCCCTTTTTCTGAAACAATAGCATAACATCACAACATAGAAAACCACACGATACAATATGAATTGGAAGGCTTAACTCGATCGAAAAACGTAAATTAACACACTATGAACGAATAAATTTGATCTGCGATACCTGAATGCAAATGCACAGTTAATAAAATATTAGGGACAAACATAAAAGGCCAAAAAGGAAACAAAAAACTGGCAAAACACCACCGCGAAATATTTAACCCTTCGAAAATAATCACTTTTGAAAAAAACGGTTTTTATTATATCTACAGGTAAATGAAAAATAAATTTGTCGTTTTAGATATATACTACTTATGTGTATAAAATTCTTCCAATAATTAGGAATACCAAGAAAGTTATGTGATATAAATACATAATTTAACACTAGATACAAATTGGGGTGAATATCAACAATAAAACTATACAATTAGAGCTAGCTAAAACTTCCCTCTACAGATTTAAGGAGAATAATCTTGTTGTTCATACAAATGTAGTACGAAGAAGTGCAAATTAGTAGATATTCCAAATAATCAAAGCTGGTATATAGACAAGATCCATATTAATATAAAATAACAAAAAACATTAATAAAAGTATCAACAGGTCGAATTAACAAGAAAATACGATTTAAGAGTACTCGCAGTTACTGACAGCTAGTTAAAAGCCAAACTCAATAATAATAAAAGATCATGCATCAGAGACTAAAATCAACTAAAACACATCCCAGGGATTTATTATTTTAACGTCATGAACAGTCAGAGAAGACATGACTTGTGCAATGCCAAAAATAAATATATCGACAGGTACATTAATTTTGTAGTAGGATAGTGAACAGTTAGAGATAAAAATTAACGTGTTTGTGTCTCTATACATCCCGCCTCAAAAGAAGATACAATTTAGTTATGTTTTAATTTGCTAATGACAAAATCGATATTAGAGCCAATGTAAACTATATTCAGAGATCTAATTACAATATTGGTACGATAACCCTTACTTATATGAGTTTGAATGTCACTCTGGCATCCTTCGCCACTCTTTTAGAAAAAACTTTTTTTTAATTTTGCACCTGAAAAGGGGTTTACATTCGATATTGTAAATGTGTACTAAGTGTCACTAAGTATGCTTCTTATATTGCCAGTATAGCAGAACTTGGTCGCTACCCGATTTCTATATTCGATAGTTTGTAGTCTCTTCAATACTGGCTATGTTTGTATAAAGATAAAATTGAGAATGGAAATGGGGAATGTGTCAAAGAGACAACAACCCGACCATAGAAATAACAACAGCAGAAGGTCACTAACAGGTCTTCAATGTAGCGAGAAATTCCCGCACCCGGAGGCGTCCTTCAGCTGGCCCCTAAACAAATATATACGAGTTCAGTGATAATGAACGCCATACTAATTTCCAAATTGTACACAAGAAACTAAAATTAAAATAATACAAGACTAACAAACGCCAGAGGCTCCTGACTTGGGACAGGCGCAAAAATGCAACGGGGTTAAACATGTTTATGAGATCTCAACCCTCCCCCTATATCATTAGCCAATGTAGAAAAGTAAACGCATAACAATACGCAAATTAAAATTTAGTTCAACACAAGTCCGAGTCTAATGTCAGAAGATGTAACCAAAGAAAATAAAAAAATGACAATAATACATAAATTACAACAGACTACTAGCAGTTAACTGACATGCTAGCTCCAGACTTCAATTAAACTGATTGAAAGATTATGATAACATAATCAACAGTATCGTAACTATATCCCTTCTTTATAAGTCTATTAAAGGTTTTGTTAGTTTCTGAGGTGAATACTGACATTTTTGTGCTTTATAAAGAATATTTCCTTAAAAAAATGGATGTGAAATACCTGAACGTATAAGAAGTCTGCATGTTGAGCTATATTTACGAATGATGTCCTTATACCTCTTGATTAACCTCTTTTGAGTTTTGAAAATTAGCATATAAGTCAATCGGAAAAAACATATTTCTTTGATTTCAAGGCAATCCAGATTTCATCATTTTAAAAGGGATTCCACTTTTTTAGAATAATTTTGGATTGAATCATATAAACGAAATGCCTCGCTAGCTAATAGTATATTTCTTCACACTTTAAAGCAACAGAGAATAGGGGGACCGATATTTATCAAGTTGGCAATAACTAACGGCATCTGTCAAAACAACGTGTCCATGATAAAGGCGATAAAGGGTGTAGGTATGTCTTTCTAAGTCAACGACCAGTGGCGGAACCAGAATTATTGAAAAGGACGAGGGTGCTACATTTGTTGGTTCTAGATGCAGTTTGATTTTTTGATTTTTTTTTTTGGGGGGGGGGGGACTACATTTTGCCAAAACTCCGTTGTTTTTGGTTTTTTTTTTTCTAAAGTTCAATTAAGAGGGTCAGCTGGCCTTGTTTCAATACGCCTCTGATGACAGAAATGAATTTTCCTCGTCAGGGACGGAGGAATCACTAAATAACAGTATGTCTTCGTAATGTTATTCAGAAATAAAAAAAAAATACGACTGTTATGGGAAATGAACGGCAATAAAATCTAAATTCTTTAAATGATTCGTCATCTGTTACATCATTCGTGGGAGACGTCACAGCATTAGTATCATCAAACTGGCATGCGTTTCTCACTAGAAGACAATTGAGAATGGAAATGGGGAATATATCAAGGAGACAACAACCCGACCAAAGAACAGAAAACAGCCAAAACCACCAATGGGTCTTCCATGCAGCGAAAAAATCCCGCACCCGAAGTCGTCAAATATACCAATAGCCTAGCGTGTGGGTAATCAAGGAACCACATTCAACTCTTATTCATCAATAATCAATAATCCTAAATACTAAATGTATCCTGACTTCCGTTATATTTCTAGTCCGGGGTGCAGTCGGACGAAAAAATGAAAAAATACCGCAAAACATTTCACATTATAAAGTATAGACATTCAAAATTAAAGCTAAGACTTACCCGAGAAATCTTTCAAAAATGAGGACATTTATGCTTATGTTTTATCAAGATATGACAAAATTTTATAAGTCACGTACGATACAAGGTGAACGACATGATAAAATTTCTATACTCTAAATCATGAAATCAAAAAATATCTAGCAGTTAAGAGGCTGTGCCAATAAGCATAGAGCTTCAGGTGGAAAGTGAAAAAAATAAAAAATCATCAAACCTTGCTTAAAATAAACATCTTAGTCTTAAAAGATCATATGACAAACAATAACGATCATTTGTGAGGAAAAAAAAACTTTTTTGACAGTTAAATAATGGTAACCATAGAAACTAGTGAATCTGAGAAACTATTTGAGGTAAAAAACAGTATATTCCGACATGAAATATAATATCAGAATAAAGAATAGAGGTTATTGCAAGTAAATATTTTAATTATATAACCTTAAAATTATAAGCTAAAAAAAAAATCTTTTCTTAAAAAAATGTTTATTTATGGTTGCTATGGTAACAGGAAAATCAAAGGGTTCAAGTTTATAAATTTTACACAAAAATAAAGCAATTTTTGGGTCAAAATTGTAAAAAATCCAGATGTATATAATATAAAATATGGTACTGACATAAATGAATGACTATCACATAATTTAAAGAAAAAATAAAATTGGGTAGACTATTGAATTTTTATTGGTGGCAGCTACCCAACATTATGCTTTTTATGAAGCAATTTTGTACAAAAACTACCAATTTCGTCACCTAAAAGGGGTCACTATCATAAAAAAAACGCACATATGATTTAATTTGTACTGACAAAATAAGTGTCACATAAAAGTGTTTTCAATTGAGTAGAAAAGTATGCATAAAATCTCCATGGCAACCATCTTTTTTGCATAGCAACCTACTGAGGCTGAACATATTTGATGATGATTTTTAACAAAAATGTACAAAATAATTCACTTGAAGCCTGCTGGTGATAAAATAAATCACAATAACAGTCAAATTGTGCGTTAAGATATGCGAAACTCCCCTTAGCAACACGTATTCATGACATAAATGCCTAGTAACCAACTGATACTTTAAAATACCCACGCTCAATTTATGGATAACAAGCACAATTTAAAAGTATAAATACCTGATAAAAACTAAACTGACATGAAAAGATCAATTTTGCATCATGTGCATAATGATCTTATATTGAAAAATATCTTATGTAACACTACTTATTGCATAGCAACCAGCATATATGTGGTGTAAAAGAGGGTCATTCAAACTCATAATCAAAAATAAACTAACGATGCCATGGCTTTAAACGAAAATGACAAACATGCAATAGTTAATAAAACACAATACAGAAATTTAAAATTAAGCAACCCCATACCCACAAAAAACTTTGGGGTGATCTCAGGTGCTCCAGAAGAGAATGCTGATCCTGCTCCACATGTGGCACCCGTAATTAAATTATATTATTTCATGATAATTCAACAAGAATCAACTTTATTCGATGATTTTATGCATTCAATCTTTCTTTGAAACAGCAATACGCGAAAAATTGCATAGGCTCTTGTAGGAAGTTGTGACTGGACCAAGATCCAAGTGTAATGGCATACGATATAGTTACAGGGGAGGTAACATTTATTTGACGCTTATAACGTAAAATATTGTTTTCGCGACGTCAAACTGGGAAATATCGGGAAAAGATGTATAATTAGACTGATTTTTATCATTCAAACTAATAACGTTTGTATGAAGATTATTTGTATCAAGTTTCAAGAAAGTGTCAATAATGCATTCTTTTTAATTTAATAAATAAACAGCAAAAATGCGTTTTTTCTACATTCATGAATATTTGATAAATATGAGTTATTATACAAATATATCATGCTTACAAGGGGTATTTGCCAAAAATACCGGTTGAGAGGTACAAAATTTCCAGAGCCGTTAGGCGAGGGAAATTTGTTTACCTCGAAACCGATATTTTTGGCAAATACCCCTTGTAAGCATGATATAATTGTTTAATTCCAACTAATATTTATCAAATATTCATGAATGTAGAAAAAGTTTTTTTATATCCAGGTATTATATGAAATTTCGACTTGAATGTATAATTTTTGTATACACGGCAGCTGTGCTATTTGCGCAGTCAAATTGCATTGACCGTATAATCTTTTCTTATCATTGTTTTTATGTACAGTCACTGACTGTATATATATCTCCATTTTTATGATAATAAGCTGGTTCTTGGTTGCCTACTACACTTTGTTCATCAGTTTCAGTGAAGCGTAATACAAGTGGATTCCAGTTTTATATGACCGGTTGACAATTAGTTTTCGTTGAGTTTTATTTATGACGTCATTCACGGAATTTTTACGCCATTCGGTCCAAATTCAATAATGATGCTTTTTATCCTTAATATTTCATCTGGAACCATATATTTAGAATGACCATGAATTTGTCATATCAGAATAGAAAAAATTCATTGAGTTATTTTTAGACATGGTAATTGCCATACCCCATCTGCCATGGTATTTACTAGGGTATTCCCCATGTGCCATGGTATTTACTAGGGTATTTCCCATCTGCCATAGTATTTGCTAGCAAATACCCCGGCACATGGAATTCCTTAATGGCAAATACCCCGGCAGAGAAAAGAAAATCTCAATATATAGAAATTGGTGAAAAATACCATGTTTCTCATCCAATCAAAATACAGCATTATTACATAAGGTGGAATTATTAAAAAAAAATCATGGATTTAAAGATTTTTTTTATAAAACAGAAATTACAGATATTTTAATGAAAAACAGCTTGTGTTTAAAATTTAAAAATCATTTAAAAAAAAAAGTTATGTATTTCTTTGAATGGAAAATTAAGTCAACAAATCCAAATTTTGTGCAAACATCTGAAATTTCGACCTTATTTTACTCAAAAAGTAGCACATGAAGGTATATATTTTATTACATATTTGATTTAATCAGGACTAGTAATAATAAATATGCAAATTTCATCAAAATTTCAATATGGGATCAAAACTGTATTGTATGCCCTAAAAACACTTCTCTTTGATTTTTCAATACTAAAGGAGAGGGTGACCATAAATATTTTCGGCCCTCTGCATTCGAAAATAAAGTCATAATACAAGTAAGATTTAAAAATAAGTCAACATAACCAAAATTGGCCAAGGAGATATATGGCCTTTCAAATTACATAGACAAACCGATGTTGAATTACTGCCGCTAAATTGCTAATTGCCATTGACCCATAAAGAGTTATTGGACTTTGCAGAAAGTTTTTCAACACTTGTAGTAATAAAGTTATCATACTTTTGATAGACTTGTATAATTTTACTTTTATGTTTTTTTTCTGCAATTTCAGGGTTTAAATAATGGCTTGTATCATACCTCCCTCTGTCAGATAAGATTGTCAACAAAAATACTCAATTGACTTTATTGTAGGGTTGTCATTTCAAATAGAAATTAAAGTGAATATCATTATTTGATCTATTATCTTTTTAAACTTTTGGGATTTAAT
The DNA here is from genome assembly GCF_963676685.1 of Mytilus edulis. Taxonomy (NCBI): domain Eukaryota; kingdom Metazoa; phylum Mollusca; class Bivalvia; order Mytilida; family Mytilidae; genus Mytilus; species Mytilus edulis. The sequence goes on along the minus strand of NC_092353.1, from coordinate 72,856,901 downwards.
CTTACAGAGCCCCGTAGGTGCCATGTAAATATAAATATTTTGTTTGCTGTAGATTTAATCAGGTGTGCACCAGTTTGAAAATTCGTGTGCATGACTTTAAAACTGGTGCACATGACTTTTTAAAGCATGTGCATGACGTCTAATGTCATCCGAACAAATTTAAATTGTGCGCATAAGTTTCAAAAATTTGTGTGCATAACTTTCAAAAATATTTCGCACGACTTTCAAACGTGTGCGCTCCTCCTTATTGAATCAGTCAACTTTGTTTGAAAGTCGTGGTCACTAGTTTTTAAAGGGCCGCAAACATTTCTTGGCGTCATATATTGGTATGATGTCGTCATAAGTCGCCGTCATCGTCGTTAGAAGACACATTTGCTTTCCGGACAATAACTTTAATTTAAGAGAATGGATCTCTATGAAATTTTCCAGATGGTTCAATATCAAAATAGTAAGCTTGGGATTGATTTTCGGGGTTTTGATACCATCAGGTAAAGAAGAATCGGGGACCAAAAAGGGACAATAAGAAGTTTTTTTTTGCATTTTCCTGACAATTACTTTTATTTAAGTGATTGGATATCTCTGTAATTCTAGCACAAGGTATTATACTATAAATGGAAAGTTTGGGGGTAATAACTCCAAGAAGGGTTAAAAAAAATGTAGGGGGGTGGGGGTGTCATATATTTTTTGTTTTTTCCCATTGATCATTTCTGATTTATATATATATAAATATTAAGTTTTTCGTAATAGTCAGAAATCTTCAATTGAATAGTATTGCGCAATATTGAGAAATATTCAATTGCACAGTATTGCGCAATATCACAATGTTGCACAATATCAAGAAATCTTCAATAACACAGTATTGCGCAATAGCAAAAAATCTTCAATTTTACAGTATTGCACAATAAATCTTCAATTGCACATAATTGCGTCATAGTACAATTGCCAAATAACAGAAAATCTTCAATTACACAAGTTGTTGCATTAGCAAGAACTGTTCAATTCCACAGTATTGCGCAATAAGCAAAAAAAATATCTGATCGCAAAGTATTTTGCAATAGCAAGAAATCTTTAATTGAAAATTAAACAATAGTTGGTATAAAAGTTAAAAAAAAAAAAGAAGATGTGGTATGATTGTCAATGACACAGATCTCCATAAGAGACCAAAGTGACACAGAAATTAACAATTATAGGTCACTGTACGGCCTTCAACAATGAGCAAAGCCAATACTGTATAGTCAGCTATAAGAGGCCCTGAAATGACAATGTAAAACAATTCAAAAGAGAAAACTAACGGCCTCATTTAAGTACAAAAAAATACGAAATACAAATATGTAACACATAAACACACGACAACCACTGAATTACAGGCTCCTGACTTGGAACAGGCACATACATATTAGAAACGTCGCACGATACTGGTGTCACCTAACGTTACACACTTGAAGACGTTAGCCAAAATAAAAACGTTAGAATGCACGTTTTTCAGATGGCTTTCTTAGATAAATTAACGGATTTTATGAGCGTAATTTAGGAACTTTAGATTCATGTTTTCTTAGATAATATACTAAGCTTTTTATAAACAAATTCAAAATAAAAGAACATAAATTGAATTGAAACTATTTGTTTAATACACATTTTAATTACAAAAGCAATCGAATTTTTTTAATACACTACGCACTGCTAATGCACTCATTTATACACTGCAGAATGTCGAGGCGAATGGACTACGGTATATCTAGCATGACAGTGCCATTAAGTTGTGCACAAATATATACAAAGGAATCAGCGGGGACAATAGCTGTTTTCTTTTTTATGATTTTGTATTGTAGCGGATCGGCCTGTCGATCATTATAAATTCCGGAAACACTTCAGTTCCGCGAGGAAATATTGCTCCCTTCCATGAATCGGTATAGAGCTTTTACCTAAACATTTGATGTTTTCTCAACAAGCAACACAAATTACCCGTATTCTGAAAAGTCTATGAAAACCGCAATAATGACAATTTGACGTAACTTTTGTATATCAGTTTTGTTGCATAACGTTAAAATCGTATGTGGGGACATTGTATCGGACATTATAGTTTTATTCAATATCTTGCATTTTAGATTAAATTTATGAGAATTTACTATCAAAATAGAGATAACTTTTTGTACTTTTTGCCCTTATATTTTGTTTTATGTAGCGAATAGCACTGTATCAAATAAATATCAAGAAAATACAGAAAAACGTAACCCTACGTCAATTTGGTTTGAAGGGGACAAAATGTCGGACATTGTTATTCGACTCGAATAAAAAGAATTCGTTATTAAAATCCCTGATTATTACATGAGGCGAAAGTGTGAGCTTTGTACAAAATACTAGTATAAAAATTATTTACTTACGACATGGTGACTGCTCTGGTATTCCATTTTTTGGGGACAATTTAGAAAAATGACGGCAATTTTTCGTGCATGGGACACATAATTTATATTATCTAAATCCTTTTTTCTCGAAATTCCGTCTTTTCAAAGAAAAAACCGACATTACATCATCGACCTATTATGATGTGTTTGTTCTAGACAGAATTTTATATCGTTTGGTGGAATATTTTATATGCTTTTTACAATATTCCGAAAACCCCAAAACTTAAAGTGTAACGCGGGACAAGGAAATAATATTAAAAAATGAAGGTTTAATTGATTTTCACTTAATGAAAAAAGTCTTTTACATATACAAAATTGCAATATTCTGAAACTAGAATTTAAAAGCTTTAAAATGATATATAACATTTTAGAATATCACTTTTAATGTTTAATAATTAATGACTTGAATGTGTCTTGTCCGCGATTTCACTAAAATAACACCAGCATCGTTCGACGTTTCACACATAATGTGGTGGGGTTAAACATGTAAGCGGGATTTTGCCTATTTCAAATTTTTAAGATCTTTCGCCACATTTATTATGTGTCAGAAACCTATATTATGTCAAAAACCTGATCACAATCCATTCAAACTGTATCAAACTTCAATAGTGTGTCCAAAAATGCACCAACTGTTCAGTTTTTTTTTAACCTCAGCGGTCGTATCAGGCTGCTATCGGCGAAGCATTTTTTTTTTAAAAGTTGTGCACGAGTATAAATTCGGCACGATTTTTCAAACTGGTTTGCATCAGATTAAACCTCTGGCAAAAGAAAATATCTATTTTATTTACATGGCACTTAAGGGACTCCATAGATGATTGACAATCTCTTCATATTTGTAATTTATTTGGTGATCAATCTCGACATTACCTTGTCCCACAAAATTGATCAATGTTCTTTCGAGTTGGCATTGATGAAAAGTTTGTATTCTTCGCAAATATATTGTAATCAGAGTTTTTTAAGAGCTAATTCATCATAAATTAGAGACATCACATGAATAGAAAAGAATGTATGATATTGGAATAAATTTGACTTAACAATACTTGTATTCAAAACCGTCCCTGATGGGGGAAAACCCGAGGATATAGGACCTTCAACGGGACTTTGGGTCTAGTTTGGGTTCGGGTGTGATTAAGCTCGGGATTGCGGGATTTACCCTTTCTGGAAGAGGGAATATTTTTTTCTAATTTCGCGATGTCGGGATTTAAATTAATTTAAAGTTGGGACCTCAGGATTTTATGTTTTCAAGCCAGGGATATCGGAATGAGGACCCCTTCTACCCCTACCTCTTTATACTAATACAATAGATACAACATTAATGCAGTTTAAGTTAAAGTTTTAGGTATATTCATTCCATGGATATATATCAGTTATAAAATGAGAGAAGAGTCAGTAAAATGACAGATTTTTTTGTGTATTAGATGAGCTCAAATAAGGAGTTGTGGTATAATTGCCAATAAGACAAATACTCACAAAATACCAAAAACTGATGTGTCTACTATTGGTCTTCTTACAACCTTCTACATTGAGCAAACCCCAAACTCTATAGCAAGCTATAAACAATGATCAAAACCAGGAGCATGAACAAATATTTAAAGCAAATAAATTAGAAAACCCATGCATTATTTAGGCTTTAACTATAAACTAAGAAATAATATTTATGGCAGACTTTGAAAATTGAGTATGAAAATGGGGTATATGTCAAGGAGACATTAACTCAACCAAATGACTACCACTGTATCACATGCTCCTGGATTGGGACAGGCACTTACCCATACCTGTCAACCTGTGACAATGAAAATGCAGGTCATGACCTGCATTGAAGAATCAAATCTCAGGTCATAACGCGTACGAACTTTTTCGAGCTGAATTTCAGTATTTATTGTACATTTTCTTATAATGTATATCAAAAATACCAAAACATCAATGCATGTTCACTTTGTTAAGTCATTTTAAATCTTACTAAGTATTATTTCATTGCACTTTTAAAGATTTTTATAAATTTGTGTAACTAAGTCTATGTGCTTTACTTTTTGAGAAAAAATACTACATTCATCAAACACTTGAATTTAATGTAATTCTTAAATGTTTGAGACTGTTTACTTTGTAGCCTTTTACCATAATATTTCTCACTTAACAAGGAAATTAGACTATGATAAAATATAGTAATACAGTTAAAGGAAGTATAAATGTAAAAAATAATTTTCAACTTTTTTTAAAAAATTGTATAAAGGTATAAAAATAATGAAAAGTTATTTTTCAATATGTATTTGAATTTTATATTTTCATGATTTAATCTTTTTCACCCATAAAACGTAAATATAAGGAATAATTTTGAATGGTGACAAATAAGGGGAAGTAACTCGAGTTCAGTTTGTAAACCAATGGTGCAATTTATTTACGACCTAAAGCTAAGGTCATTGGTGTTAATTAAACAGTGTGTTTGACACCAAAGCTGTCAAGTGAAGCCATGCACTTAATGGGTCACTTAATTTGACAGTTTACATAGCTAAATGAACTTCCTGTTCATGGAAGAATTACGAATTTGCCGGTATTTCAAAGGAATATTACATATGAAATCAATCTCAAGGCTAAGAAATACGGGTGAAATCGGGTCATTTTCGGAATTCCCGGGTTATTTCAATGACCCGACGGGTGTTCCGGGTGATCCCTCAGAATTATGAAAATCTCGGGTCACACCCGCAGAATACGGGCCAGTTGACAGGTATGACTTACCTCATGTGTGAGGTGAGGGGTAATTTGTTTACAAGCTTAACTCTACTAGTCTTGAACAATAGTGTAAAATTTCGCACCAAAATGGTTAAGAAAACTTCCAGCAAATACCATGTAAATTGACTGATTTTAAAAATCAACAGGTTTTGAATTAAAGATGCTTGACCATAGTTGAAATAAAGCAAATAATAATTAACATTTAGGTTATTTTAATAGAATGTTGCGGTGCATTGATTAGTGTGAATTCTAATCAGACCAACTCTGTAAAGTTATCAACTGTTGAACATATAAAAAAAATCTCATTTGTGTAATTGGAAAGGTTGGAATAAATGAACTTAATATTTAAAACAATCAAAATCATTTATGAAATTCAGGACTTAGTATTACATTAGAGGGGTATAACCAGGGTTGGTGAAATAAAACAGGGTTAAAATTGTGAATTTTAAATGCCCATTAATATGGTAAAATTTTTAGACATTTTAAACCAATAATATGGTAAAATTTGTAGACATTTTAAACCAATTTCAAAAAAAAAGATAGCCCCCCCCCCCCTTTTTTTCAAACCCTGAATCCACCTTTATTAGTCCCCAGTACTTGATAATTGGCATACTCCATCTATAAACAGTTATATCATGAAACAAAACAGTGTAATAATGTTAGTAGATAAGCAGTAGGGTGACGCCAGGTCATCTCAAGTCTTCACCCCATATCTGGCACACTTCAGAAAGCTCAGAAGAAATGGGGAAAAAGGCATTTTTGAAACCGTCAGCAAAAAAATTCTGTTCAGAGTCTACCCAATTTTATTTTTTTGATTAACAGTATAGATATTTAATATTATGATTACATAATACATCATATCACTGTTAGTCCAGAATTTTGTATTTATATGATACAAATCAGGTCGTATTCCTTAATATTTCAAATTTGAATTCCTTTGCATTTTCCTGTTGCCATAGCAACGTATTACAAAAGCATCATCACTGATAAAAATGTTTTATATGATTTGAAGTGGTAACCTTACTTTGTACTTTTTACAACAAACACACTCCTAGTCACACTTTTGCACTAGGTAGCCTGCAAATGTGTTGATTTTTGTCTAATTTGGTACGCTTTTTGGACTCGTAACTAAGGAAACAATTTACGAGATGTAATGATGTAATAAAAAAAAAAAATTTTCTCTCTAAAATGTTTTTTTATGATATAACAAATCAATTAAGAGCACTTTAAACAAAATCTAAATTTTTGCACATTCCATGTTTGTACTGTATGAAGCTCTATGCTTATTGGCACGGCCTCTTAATATTTTACATTTCATGAGGAATTAAAATTTGAATTTGGTTGGGTTTTTGATTTTTTTTTCAATACTTTAAAGTAACAAAGTCGACTTGTCCGTCATGGTTCATATAATTACTCGCGCAAAATTTTCCCGGAGGAGGGCTGACAGTTCCTTTATGAAGGCATATACATATGAGGCGCGTGAATGCGTCACATTTTTCAAACGTCAAATATATCAATAGATCGCGATTTCACAAAGGTAATATGTCAATGGATCTGTAATTTTCATCTTACAATTAGTTATTAATTTTTTTAAACAAATCTTGATGTATAGTTCAAAATCAAGTTAAAATTTGGAAACATGGATATGCGAAATCTGAGGAATATATGAACTGATTTTGTCATGACATATTTTATGGGTCGTGATTTTTCAAGACTTTATGAATGTACCCATAAACTCTTCCCTTACCCCCTGAATATGTTTAACATGAGTACTAAAACCATATTGAGGAATGAAGGTATATAGGCTACACATTTTATGCATACACACGTATATGTTTAATGGATTTAAGGCGCAGTTATTATATATTTATATGTATATATATATATATATATATACAACTCGTCTAAACATCAACCCAACAATGTTAGATCTGTAAATTTGCTTTCGCAAATTTTTGGTTCTTCCCTCGCCGGGATTCGAACCCATGCTACTGTGATATCGTGACACCAAATCGCCTGCACTGCAGCCGTCCCGCTAGACCACACGACCACCTGGGCTCTCAAAAAAAGAGCTTTCGCTGGCCGTGTGTTACCTTTCCTCGTCAGTTTTAATCTAGCGGCGTACTACAGTACATGATATATAAGACATGAAGATGTTATTGTTATATATATATAAGTAAGCCGTCTTCCGAAATCATTTGTATTTAGTTTGTATGCAAACTATTGCGACCTATATAGTAAACCGGTTGCCGACGTGAACGAAAAGATCAATTTATTCTCAGTTAACATTCTCCGTATATCAATGCGGTTGGATTTTGTCTTTGGCACATTTAATTCTTTTGTTTTCCTTAATTTTCGATTACTGTAAATGCATATATAATTGCTGCGTTTTGTTTTAATCTGTGATAAAAACACGTTTACCATTACGTAAAAGGTCTTTGCGCATAACGTAACAGTAGTTATCAAAGGTACAAGGGTTATAATTTAGTACGCCAGACACGCATTTCGTCTACAAAAGACTCATCAATGACGCTCTTATCAAAATATTTATAAAGCCAAACCAGTACAAAGTTGAAGAGCATTGAGGATCCAAAATTCAAAAAAAATGTGCCAAATACGACAAAGGTAATCTATATAGCTATGACTGGGATAAGAAAATTCTTTAGTTTTTCGAAAAAATCAAAGTTTTTCGAAAAAATCAAAGTTTGGTAAACGGGAAATTTATAAAAATTACCACATTATTGATATTCATGTCAACACCGAAGTGTAAACTACTGGGCTAGTGATACCCTCGGGGACGAAACGTCTACCAGCAGTGGCATCGACCCAGTGGTGTTAATAGTTATCAAAGGTAACAGAATTATAATTAAGTACGCCAGACGCGCGTTTCGTCTACAAAAGACTCATCAGTGACGTGTAATAGGTGTTTGCTCATAATTTTACAGGTGTTTGTACATAACATAATAGGCGTTTGCACACAATGTCATAGGTATTTGCACATAACGTAATATGTGTCTGTACATAATGAAAAAGATGTTTTCAAATAATGTATTACGTGTTTGTACACAACGTACCAATAGAATCACGTGACATCTTGAATGTTAGCAGAAAGTATAAATTGTTCGGCAAAACGCGTATGAGCTATACCATGATATATCAAATTTTTCACAGAAGATAGATATGTATAAACACAACATAAAGTCATTAAAATATTATATCATGAGGTATTCATAGAACAAAGATGTATCAAAGCAAAATGTTTAGAACATTTAATAAACAATCAGATTTTAGACAGGACGCAATTAATTGACTTACTGAATGGAAGAATAGACACAACAAAGAGAAAATGTGGAAGAACGTAATGGTGGTTGATCATAAAGTTTTGAGGTATTCATAGAATATATTATTTAAACATAATGTAATGCATCTTGCACACAACAAAGAATAGCAATGACCTATCAAAAAATTGTTTGGCAAAACAATAAATATTTAGACATACCACAGAGATACAGTGTCAAGAAATAAAGGCGCTTACATATAACAAAAAGAAGAAATGACAGGACGTAAAGATAAAGCGACAGAACACATTAAATATAAGACAATTACGCCGTTCCATAACCAAATAGATATAAGAAATGCGTAATGAGTGCCAATGAGACAACTCTCCATCCAAGTCACAATTTGTAAAAGTAAACCATTAAAAGTCAATGTACGGCCTTAAACACAAAGTCTTGGCTCACATCGAATAGCAAGCTATAAAGGGCCCGAAAAATAACCAGTGTAAAACCATTCAAACAGGAATACCAATAGTCCGGCCGATCGGTGAAAAAATTCCTCAAATAATGAGGAAAGCACCAAATTTTGCATGAAGGTACATTTTGGTGTACTTAGCAATATTAGCCGTGGACCAACCCTTAAAACTCAATATGGCGGCTTATTTCAAGATGGCCGCCATACATTCTACAATATTTGCCAGTATCGCACAAACCACAGTTGATTTGATGCTGGAAGCACAAAATTCAACAAGTTTGAATGATTTGGTGTACTTAAGAAGATTTTGTTTTGATCTATCTTTGAAATTCAAAATGACGGATATTTCAAAGTGGCCGCCTTGAAAAAAATGGTAATATTGACCTGAATTTAATCATTTCATTAAAGTATAGTGTCATTTAGTCTCTGTTCCAGTTCTGTCTTTTTTGGTTTTCCTTGGCCTGTCATTTCATATGTTAAGTAGTAGCTTTCACAAAAAGCTGCAGTAGTAGCTTTCATTAAAAGCTGCAATATATTTTGTCTTAGGTCACACATAAAAGCTGTGATTTGAGATTTATCTGCCGCAAGATATTATTCATTGCCTATTTTTTTCTTGATTTGCAATATTTTTCAATTTGAGATATTTTACTGTGATTTGAGAATTGTATAACCACAAATCAGTGAAATTGCAGGAATCGAGGACAAGAAGGACAATAATATTGAATGGCAGAAACTGAATCTCTTTGGGGTATGTAGAAGCCCAAAACTGAAAACACGTTAGCAGATGACAACTCAGAAATAATTTTTCAACAATTGTACCAAAATTTTTCTAGCAGATAGGAAATCTAATGCTCAAAGAACAGCTGAGATTGACCGCAATATAAAACAGAGCGAAGCGCGATTTGATAAAATATGTTTTGGTCTCGTAACGATGCAAGCTGGACAGAAAGAGGCAATGAATATTAACAGAACAGATGGGAGCAGTATATCAGCAACTTCAGCAGTCTGAACAGAGGATAAACCACACGGCTAGTGGTAAGCGCTTGGTTGAAATGACGGTAAGACCAATGAGAAATTCAATGCTGTGGTGGACGGATGGACGAGCTGACAGTAACTGAGGAAGGAGGAACAGTTCATTTTAAAACTGCATTTGAAGAGCAGGGCACTTTCATAAAATGGCATGTGTTGTTAGTGAATTAGTGGAGAAGCAAAATAAAGAAGTAAAAATTCCTGCAGGACACATCATCTAAGCCAAAATTTGACCTTAGCCAGTACAACGCAAGTATACCAAAAGTACATAAAAACTCCTTGCCTTGAGTCTTTCCCCAATTAGTTCACATGAACCATCAACCGCACCAACTCTGTTGAATGAAAATTTGGTGTCTGCACCTAAAGTCTGAAGTCCCATGCCCATTGCTCTGGTGAGACAGATCAAATTATTCAACAACAACCTCCTTTTAAGAACAGGAACATATTGTACTGATCATGGATACCAGCTAATGGCTTATGTGTCTTCTTACGCACACTTACAACCTATCAAATCAATCATATTTGGTTCAGATCAGCACACCATTACAGAAACAATTGGCTGCAAGTAGATCTATCAAGTTTCTCCAATGCTGACTGCAGTGCCTACTAACAGTATCATTCCTGTCGAATAATGGCAAATCATCCTCCTCCCACAACTATAACTCCAATTATGACAAAATCATCAGCTCCTGGATCTCTAACAGGCTTGCCACAACAACAAACTGAATAAATTGACCGATCCAGAAAAGGGCATATAAAAACCAAAAGAAAGTGGCATCAGCTCTTCTTCAGCTTCCTCTGCGGGGAAAGAATATACACGATGGCAAGAAAATTCTGGTGCAAGAAACCGGAGCCGAAGCCCACATCTCCCAAAAATGCAAATATTCAATGGAAGAGGATCCATGACTTGGGAGGAGTCCATTTACCAATTTGAACGGTCTGCCAGTAGATGGCAATGGGAAAACAGGAAACAGATGTGTAGTCGCTTTGATTGTCTGGCTGAATTTACCTTCGAGTATTCACAGGGTACTCGCAAGGTAAACACTGATTATGATTCCAAGGCCTTTAGAAAAGCATTGAAGCAGCGCTTCAGGAAGAAAGACATTCAAACCAGATTGGAACCGAAGCATTCCTCCAAGGATGTAAAAATAAATATTCTGCAAGGCATGTAATTAATAGAGAGGAACCCAGAAATGATCAAAGAGGCGTTTAAGCAATTGAAAATCTCAATATTCAACCACAGGCGATTATGGACCAAACAGTGCCAATTATGCCCATCGACAAGTCTTCTTTGCTGATGGCGCACTATCACCGACCAATAAAGGGAATTTGAGCAGTCCTTTGGAAAATCAGGTGCAGACCTCACTCAAATTGTCACAAAACTAGCTGCTGTTATGCTTTCAACTAATCAGCGTTACCGTGGATTGGCCGATCAATCTAACCTTGGGACTTCTGATCAATATAATCGTGGTACATCACCAGATCAATGGAAGATCATCTGAAAAATATACACGTGAAAGATTCCAATAGCAATATAATCGGGGTAGATCGCCAGATAGAAATACACTCAAGTGTAATGTTTATCGACCAGCAACACCCCCAAACCAAGCCAAAGATGATATAGTCCCCAAGGACAACAGTCAGTATCTCCACGGACAAACTCCAGAAATCTCAGTTATTTCGGTCACCTTCACCAGGATACAGAGCCAATCAACGCAAAACCCAAACAACGGAGTCTTTAAACAACAACGGGTCGGACCAGTATTCAAACGCTCGACTCCACAGTTAGTCTACTTGCCATGAAACATCACCTCATGACAAAACCGAGGCCCATCCTCGTCTGATATTGTTACCAAGTCTAACCATCAGAAAAAGTCTAGTAGTAAAAGTTATCATATATGACCAGAATGTGAACATAAATGTGGACACTGTTGCAATGATAACATTAATTAGTGAATGAGAAAATATTTTCTGTAGAAATTGAAGACTCTGAGACCGTAACGATAAGTGGTTTGGGTGAACAGCTTGTTACTGGAAAGATTATTAAGAACACCTCTCTAGAGTTAACATACAATGGGACGCAACGCGCTCTTAACAGACAATGTTATACTTTGGCTAGATATTTTTGAGACACTGGGCTCAGTGATAAATCTGAGTACTCCAACACTTACCATCAACAACAAAGTGATGAATGCGTTATTTGTTAACATTTGAGGTGAGATTTCGACTCAGCAAGTTTGCATAAAACAAACAATCACAGTTCCGCCAAACTCTATGACTAATGACTATTACCATTAAATCTAATAAAAGTGCTGACCAGGAGTTCATTTAAGAACCATGCCCGCTGACTAGTTGGAAAAGGAAATAGTTGTCCCTTACCCATTTTAAATTATGGCAATCGTCACATCCGCCCGAAGAAAGCTACACCTTTAGTGGTTACATAGAATAATTTGACGATATAGTTGGTACGACAGATGAAAACCTGATTAGTGACGTAAGACTCGGCATTAACGAGACACTAGACTGCCTAAAAATTCAGATAAGTTACCAAATATGCCACCACATTTAACTGACCTTTATCAATGTTCAATCGACTCACTTCAACCTTTTTCATTTCAACCATTAAAACTGAAAGTGATTTAGAACAATTACAATAACATCTTACATATTGATGAACATTTTGATTTTCACTATTTGTTTTTCTACATGCAGCCATATTTGCGAATGTATGCATTCTAGAAATAACCAAACTATTTAATTATATTTTAAACTTAATTGATAACAAATTCAAGAGCATGACGACCATTTTTGTAAAAAGATCATTACTTTAATTTCCGGAATTATTTAAAATACATTGCGGACAATCTTGATATTTATAACGTTTTTCCGCCGTCTTGAAAATGGCAGCCATATTTGATTTTTCTGAGTGGGTCCATAGCTAAAATCAAAGGATATACTACCAAGAACTACTGTGCAAAGTTACATGCTTTCCTCATCAAGTGAGCAATTTTTCTCTATATCTGCACCAATCGGCCGGACTAAAACGGTTCAATCTATTTAAAAAAAAACGAGAAAAGAGAAACACTTATGAACTACATCAACAAACGATAACCATTGAACAACAGGTTCCTTATTTTTGTCATCTGAAAGAAGTGAAGAGCTAAATAATGCTGTAACTTTCTTTTATATTACAGCCAACACCATGAGTTTTATCATGAAGGGGTAGTCATATCAACTTGACATTTAGTAAAATTATTAACTATAATATGAACTTTTCTTTTCATAGGGTAGATCGAGGTTTAGGCCCCGATTTCTCAGTGTACTTAAAATAGAGATGTAATAGTCAGAAATGAACATATTATCAGGTTTCAAATTGGGGTTAAGATAGAGAAGAGAGAAAAAGAGAATGTGATCAACTGTGTGTCAATTTTTTTATAGTAGGTTATGGCTTTCAACAAAGGTAGCATGTACAACAGTATCCACGTCTGTAAACGCCAGATATATATAGTTTAGTGCTTTTTGACAGACATTGATGTCGCTTATCCTTGTATCAAAAACTTTGATGCATTATAACTATTTAAATATAACCTAATCTCACCATCAGGCAACAATACCCAGTGTTCACCTTTCACAGCAGAGTATTCTATTTTCTCATGAAACATTTCCCAGCGCTGTATTTGCAGTATTAATTCATAAATACATCGATAAGGCTTTTGCTTTTTCATAAGTTGTGTGTAAAATGACTGTTGCTGATGATACTATACATAAAATCATCAATAGGAAAATGGTCGTGTAACTATTTAACTTCATTTTTTATATTTGAACAGAAAAATAAAATATCACTTTCACACATTTCTGAACCAATTTTAATGATAAAAAGTAGCTAATTCAGATAACTACCGTTTTCACCACACAAACTTCTTTAACGAAAGGCAGGTAAGTATTACCAACACGAAATATATTAATGTACGCAATTTGCAGATGAACTACTAATCTTTGTCAAAAGCACCAGTAAAGTTAGAAAAGTGGCATTCATAATAGATTCGGAAAGCATTGTTTGATTTTAATATTGCTTTCCTTAAAGCTGTTTAAATCAGAACTGTTAATACATTGCAATTGTATACTAGTATTATGTATTTATAAAAAAGTAGTCCGTAATTTCATTTAATTTAAAATCATGTGCCAGCATTAAACCTTTGCTGAATGTACCTTTAGGGTTTTGCTCACAATTGAAGGCTATTAACTGGCCTATCAGTTTATATTACTGTCCATTGTTTATTTGGTGGGAAAGTTTAACACAGTTAATCATACATCATCTCTCTCCTCATTCTATATTTAAATGCATTATTTAATAATGAATTTTCAAATGAAACTAAAAAGATACAATGATTTTTGTCTTTGATGTTTGAGTTATTCGTCAAAACTTTAAACAAAAAAAAGAAATCGAATTTACAGTTTATGATATTGCAATGACAAATGCACTGGATCAATTTTACAGTAACACTTTTTATCCTGGTTATTGCAGCTCAGCTAGAGCAGAAATTGGCAGATATTTATCGGAAATTGGCAGAAATTGAAAAGATAAATAAGACGAAACTTCACGAAACTGAGAACACTAATCTGGGTAATCTTTATATAGATTAGACCTTTGGTTTTCCCGTTTGAATGGTTTTACACTAGTAATTTATTTTGGAGCCCTTTATAGCTTGATGTTCGGTGTGAGCCAAGGCTCCTTGTTGAAGGCTGTACATTGACCTATAATGGTTTACTTTTATAAATTGTTAGTTATTATTATATCTTCCTATATCTAAATATGACTTATCATAATAAATTAATGCATACGCTTCCGTTGGCTGCATCTCTCGTTTTGCCCGAATTTTCTCTTATGTCTATTATATTTCTGAACCCAGTTTATTATATTTCGGACGAAAGAACATTGAGCTTCATCCAAACCATTATTTTCATTATTAAATTACAACGAAGAATGAAATATAATCATGCAGTTTTTTTCATATGAATTTTTAATTCTAGAATCGTTCGTATTTGTTGACACATGTAATTATCTTTAACCTATAACTGACTGGAAACGAAATGTATAATATTTAAGGGCCGAGCGGTTTCATTTGCTGATAAATTGATTTTGTTTCTCCTGTTGGTTAAATGACTTAAATTAGGTTCTGTTAAGACTCCTAGTGTACAGGCTCTGAATGGTTGAAATACTCTATTAAAGTAATTGTCTGCAAAACAATAACAAATTTCATAAGCAATTTCATAAATAGGATATAAGCACGATTGTTAACATTTACAAATATTTAGATCAAAGATACCAGTAAATTTCTTCTGGTTGACAAAATAAAACGTTTGGAGAACTGCACTAGCTACAAGAGCACACAAATCATACTAAAGATCCTATTTTTTTTCAATCGACAACATAGTTTTATACTTATTGATATAACAGCAGATACCTATCATTGGAATAGTTAATTTATGCATGCCAAGGCCTTGCTGATAAGGGCTAAGACATTAAGTCTTGAAATCAATAGTATGACTTAATCTTTGTTGTATTAGAAAGGTGATCAATTCTGTTTTCATAAATTAGAAATTAGATTATTGAGTAGTAATAAACCATTGCACTTGCCCTTTGGTAGTGAGGCATTTCCCTTGATACGGCATGCAATGAAATGTTTGAGATAATACAAAAGAATGCTCATTCCAATGTCAGAAACTGCTTAAAAAGGTATGCAGAAAAATTCATGAACTCATTTCTCACAAGGTCTACTTAAAAAAGGATGATATGCTTTGGCTTTAATTTTTGTCCTTTTATGTTTTATCAGCCCCTCAACTGCGGCATTCCAATTGGAACCAATTGTGCCCCTCTTTTGTCGACTTGTTCCTTTATTATTATGAGGATTTTATACAAGAACTTCTTAGGAAGAAAGATAAGAAGTTAGCCATATCCTTTAACTGTACTGTCCACTATATTGATGATGTTTTCTCACTAAATAACTCAAATTCGGTATCTGTGCTGAACGCATCTATCCCATCGAACTAGAGATACAGAATACAATAGATACAGTTAAGTCTGCCGTATATCTTGACTCACATCTAGCAAGTCACAATGAGGGTCGGTTGAAAACAATACTTTAGGACAAAAGAGATGATTTCACCTTCCCAATTGTGACTTTCCATTTCTATGTAGCAAAATTAAGCAGCACCTTCATACGGAGTATATATCTCCCAATTTATACGATATTCCCGAGCTTGTGTTTAGTATCATGATTTCCCTGATAGAGGGTTGGTGCTCATTAGGAAGCCATTAAACCAAGAGTTCCAAATGGTGAAGTTGAGATCATCCCTTCGTAAATTTTGCGGACGCTATCCCGATTTGGTTGACCGTTATGAAATAACCGTTTACCAGATGATTTCGGATATGTTTCTTATGTCGTAAATACAATCCCCTTCCTTTTTCACGAATGTGACCTACCGAATTATACTATCAACCGGGTTTGTAATAACATGAGCAACACGACGGGTGCCATATCTGGAGCAGGATCTGCTTATCCTTCTGGAGCTCCTGAGATCACTCCCAATTTTTTGGTGGGGTTCGTGTTGCTTAGTTTTGAGTTTTCTATGTTGTTTCTTGTGTACTATTATTTGTATACTTGGTGTTTCTTTTAGTCATTACGTTGTCAGTTAATTTTCGATCTATAAGTTTGACTGTTCATCTGGTATCTTTAACCTCTCTTTTTGACTTCATATAACATATATAACATTCATGACGCTGCCGTAATTTGTAGTGATGCCTTTCCCTTCGATATTTAAAAAAAATCATAAACATATAGTTTGTATATTCCAGACAATTATACAATGTGTTACAATGGTGAAAATTGGCAGAGGTTGAATGAGAGTAACAGATGCGTATGTGCAGTGGGATTTCTTGGTAAACAATGTGAATATTCAGGTAAGATATAAAATAATAAAATAAAAATTTATAAACTGTGTGCGGTCTGGAGCACGTTTTCTAATTTTGTCTACATCACGAACGTTAAAACCAAAACATTTTGAAATATTCATTTGGTGCAATTTTCATATTTCCGGCAAAATAATCGAAAATAAACATTCCGTGAAAATAACCCGATATTCGGTAAAGAAAATTATATGCCATCAGATCAAAAACCTGAAAAGTGAGGACACAAAAATCCTACAAATTTACAAAACATCCTTACTTTGAAACTTTTTTTCTCTAAACTAAAATTGGTAACCTAAGTTTTATTTTCTTTGAAAAGAAATGGTCTCGACCTACAATGTATCTCAAAGTCACACACTATGACAATGCTAGTTATTATACTGCCGAAGCGAGTGGTTAGAAACAGATACTGCTTCGATGAAGAAATGTCATCATCAAAATTTGCAAAGAAATGTTGAAATTTACAATAGTCACAATTTCTGTATTTGATGTGTGTCTTCTGAAACTATCAAATTTCATGGAGAACATATTTTTGCGTTAACCAACAAATATATGCATGCGCCAGGCAATTCAATGACACAAATATATACAATTTCAAAGAATTATAAGGATTACACGCCTATTTAAAGGAATTTATTGGTGTAGTCATTCGGACTTTCATTTGTTTGTGAGTGAATTGGTCCATTTTATACACCAATGAATTCCTTTAAAAGGTCGTTTAAACCTATGATAATTTTTGCACCTGTTTTATACGATGGTGTCATCAGCGTCGTCAGTGTCGTTGTAGTCCGATGATATTTGGTTTCCAGACTATTACTTGAGTATAAATAAATCATTTTCTATGAAACTGTACCAAAAGGTTCTACACCAACAAAAGCAGGTAAAAATTTATTGCGGGGGTTTTAGTCCTAATTGTTAAGGAATTAAGGGGAAAATAAACACCTTTCTATTACTTTGTATAAATTTATTATTTCTTAACTAAATTCATATTTTTAAGTTACAAGGAGTCACAGTTCCTGTATTAAATGTGTGTCTTCTAAAATTGGTCATGACATTAACTCCAGTAAATCTAAAGAATATATGAGTTTATACTGCACTCGTTTTATTTGAGCAGTCAAAATGCGTTGACTGTATATTTCTATGTCATATACAGTCACTGACCCGATATCACTTTTCCTCATGAATATTTAAATAGAAATTACCGAAATAATATTGAATTATTCATACGACCTCTTCAACCTGTTCTTGTTTCAAATGCATACAACGATGCGTGGAACGACTCAACATTGTTTCGTTGCAATTATTGGAAAAACATATTTAATTTGTTAATATTTTTTGTTTGCAACCTATAAATCATTATGTTTTATGCTTATGGTTGATATTTAAGTCCATACTCAAATGATTTCGTTCACCATCGAGTGTTGGTTTCAACAGGTAAATGTAAATTTCATTGTGTTGTATATTTCTCTGCGAGCATGATGTGAGACCTTTTTAAAGGGTATTTCCCTCAATATTTAAATCAAATAAATAACCTTAACCCATAAAAAACAACAATTGAAAATGTTTTTTTAGATTGCAGTATAAAGACAATAATAGTGCATTGACTATTTATATACATGATATGGCATATCACAATCTATTCAGATTGCTGGTATTTAGCCAAACAAGCATATTATCGACCCATGCAAAAGATTTCAGAAGGATCGAGTATGCATTATGTACAATAAATTTAAAAGTTTTCTATTTATGCATAAATTACAAATGACTAATTTATATACTATGTTTATAACAGATGGAAAAGACACAACTTTCATGGCAATTTTTCACGACGGACGAAGTCATGTTAGTTCTCCTGTGCCAAGGATTTTAATAGCATCAGAAATTACGGCACGTATTTCAGTACTCTATTTCAACAGCAATAAAAATCAGTCTATCACTATTGGCAAGGGTAATACAGAAGATAATCTGAGTAACAGTGTAATCCCGTCTGATGGGAATCATTTGGCTGGAGTAGAACTTCAATCAGATGTAAGAATAAATGTGTATGGATTTTTGTATCAGGACAGACATTCTGAAGGATTCTTGTTAATGCCTGTGCGATTTGCTTCTACGAAATACATCATACCAACCTTGCCTACATTTGGCGAGAAGAATCTGCTTGCTCTTTCGCCAGTTTATCAGAACACTGCTGTCAATATCAATTTAAAATTGACAAGCGGTTCTATAACATTTCAAAACAAACAATATAGTGACAACGACACAATTAGAATTGTGATAAACAAATACAACACGTTTCAGTTATCACATACCTCTGACCTATCAGGAACCATGGTAACAGCTTCAAAACAAGTTATTGTTGTAAGCGGTAATCAATGTAATTATGCAGTACCAGCCAATATTCACGTAGGTTATTGTCAAACATTTATTGAATCAGTACTACCAACTGATCAACTGGATAAAATGTTCATAACTCCATATATATCGACACGGTTGAACAATACTGTACGCATACAAGCGGTAAATAGCACGAAATTGACCATAAAAGTTGAAAATCGGAAAATTTCAAAAACACTAAACGCAAGAGATTACTGGGATATTTATTACAACACGACCGCTTTTATTTTTGCATCTGATGACATACTTGTCATCTCATATCCACACGGGTTACCAGGAGGAAAAGGAGATCCTTTTATGATGACGATTCCAGGAGTTAATCAATATCTTTACGAATATGATTTTTCAGTACCAACAGGATTTCACAGCTACGTAAGCATAACTGTACCACGAGATGATATAGATTGTTTTTTGCTCGATGGTGAATATTTCAATATAACAAGTGTTATGAATATTTCTGATGAAAGGATTCATTTTAGCACTTTCAGTTTGCCTATATCGGATGGATTTCATCATATAGAACACGGGAAGAAGATTCGATTTGGTTTATGGGTTTATGGTAATGGGTATCATGAAGGGTACGGATACCCAGCTGGAATAGCATATAGAATTTATAATTAAGCAAACCTTTGTATGGCCCCGCAACGAAGTTGTCGGTGCCATATAGTTTTATACTTGTCCGTCATTCCGTCATTCCGCAACAAACCTTTATACGGAGTTTTTTTCAGATATAGGGCTGATTTTGGTATGTACGTTAACCATGATGAGTTACAAATCAAGTTCAAGTTTCGTTCCGCTCCGCTAATTTTTGCCGAAATTACGGGCTTTAGACTTTGATAAATTGTTGAAAATCACAGTTTTAAGGACCTTTTTCTAAATGCTTTCGGATGTTGGGCTGATTTTTGGTATGTGAGGTAACCATGACGGGTTACAGATCAAGTTTAAGTTTCGTTCCGCTCCGTTAATTTTTGCCAAAACTATGGGTTTACAACTTAGAAAAACTGTTGAAAATTACAGTTATACGGACATTTTTCTATACCCTCCAGTTTTTGAGCTGATTTTTGATATGTGAGACAACCATCATGTTTGTGTCCACATGTGTGATTAAAATTACAGATTTTTCAACTTTTTGAGACGGGGCCATTCGTGTCGCTTTGACACATCTAGCTTAATGTATAATCTTTAATTTGGTTTTTTTCTGACATTAATTTCATATCACTACAAGCATTAAAATAAGTGTAGACTAGATGTTAACGAAAGAAGAGAAGGGTCATTTATCTTTCAAAATTAAATCACATAGATTTCCTTATTCGTATTTGGCATAACTTTTTGGGAATTTTTGGTCCTTTGACATGTTAAGCTGTGAGTAGTAGTGTAGTGCCTGTTCTGGAACAGCTTCCGGTTTAATCTTATGCCTGTTCTGGAACACTTCCGGATTGAGTAATGATCTAAGGACACAGGAGGTCAATCCAAGTTCAAATAAGTGACATTCCAGCAATTGTCAGAATGATGTCATCAAGAATGTTGTAACCTTAGGAATGTGTAGAATGTGTGTATTTTGATTTTATGAATATACAGTATACATAGGTATACCTCATTCAGTAATATGTTGTTTGGATAGCAAGTAAATGGCTTGGGAAAAGATACGATGATTAAAACACATTAACATTTATTCAAAGCTAACATGCATGTTTCAAGTGCCTTTATCATTTTTAAGTTAACATCATGTTTTCAATAAACTATATGTATATATAATATAAAATTACGATTTTTATCCAACGCAATTATAGGTTTGAACGTAGTTTTCAATTTAGACTCGTTTATATATAATATATATATATAAGTCGTCTAAATATCAGCCCAACAAAGTTAGATCTGTAAATTTGCTTTCGCAAATGTTTTGTTCTTCCTTCGTCAGGATTAGAACTCATGGCACTAATATATCGTGCCATCAAATCGCCTCGCACTATGTCCGATGCGAAAGACCACTCAACCACCTAGGCTTTACTATGGTACATTGTTTTAAAATATGTTACCTGAGGGTTTTTTTCATTGAGAAAATTATGCAGTGTATAGTTGTTAAACATCAATATATAAACATAGAAACATATAACCTGATATAGTATTCAAAAAAAATATGTTACCTGAGATAGCTTTGATTTAAAGAAATACACCAGTCAAGGACAATTATGTGATGAATACTATTATGTATTTACACTATATGTTGACATTAATGGCATGATGTGTAAAATAGACGATAAACAACTATACATGTCAACATCAATAATATTCATACATATGATAAAGTCTTTAACATATGTAAAAAACAAATTAAAAAAAACCGATAAAATTGCAAACGTACATGAAACGAAATATTTTGAGCTCATTTAATCGATATATATATTAAACTTTAAACTATAAATTAAATTTTGAACTGATATAAGGTATGAAAAAAGTTACTTTATTTTTTTTTAAAGAATTGCACCAATATATCAAAGAAGCATAGAATAAGTATCAAATGAAATCCATAAAAACAATCAAAGTATACACATGGTCATATAAAAAATAATTTGATAAAAAAATATATCTGAAACACGGCAAAACCATAAAAATGCGACAATATTCTGTATACTAAACTTGGATAAACTATTAACTATGTAAAATGAGACATATATATATAAACAATCAAAAGAATGACTTAAATATATAACTGTAATTTAAAACATAAAAATTTGTCTATAAACCCATCAAGCGCAAGACTAAAAAAAAATATCATTTTCATAAACACCATCTATTTTAATTGAAATACCCGACCATGTAATAACTAAAGGTGTGACATATCACATATCACAAAATTGATTTATGTAAAAACACGACACATACCACATTTCATGTAAAAGAAAAAACAGCAAAAACTTCCTTTCAGAACTGTCTCGAATATCTGGAATAAAAGTGGGGAATGGTAAAAAAAAAGATTTATGTATTGATAGTTAAGTTCTATCTTTACATATTAAATAAAGGCAACAGTAGTATACCGCTGTTCAAAACTCATAAATCCATGGACAAAAAACAAAATCGGGGTAACAAACTAAAACCGAGGGAAACACATTAAATATAAGAGGAGAACAACGACACAACACCGAAACGCAACACACACAGAAACGGACCAAGCAATAGACAAAATGTTGTTAATATTATCAACACTAAGTATGTTAAGGTATCATATAAAAAATAAGTTATATTAAAAGATCATATATTAAGAAAATAATTGACATAAATAAGTGTTTAATTATATAGATGAGAACGTTTACAACTTAATGATTTTATATGCATTGGTAAAGCTAGATTTTTAACATGCATTTTGAAACATTAAGGAACTCTCAAAAAGAAGCAATAAGATTGATAAAAAGAACTTCACATACAAAATTTACACAAACAAAATTTTCCAATCTATAGTATTGTATTTATGTACGCTTTTTTTTATCTGTTTCTGAATAAAATATTGTTTACACTAAAATTTGACAAGTTTGGTCTTATAACTGTGGGTTTTTTTTGTCTTTGAGACCTTCTCAGTACTTCCATTTCATTGACATATGGTATTGATTGATTCTGAAGGGAGTATTTGTTTATTCTGATCAAGTGCTGGAGCAATGGGATGGTCCTGACCAGCCTATGGTTTGTCATCTTGTTGTGCAGCAGGGTTTTCTTGGTGGTTAAGTAAACTTTGAAGTCTTTGTACAAATTTTCTTATAATTTCTATGATACCTTCAACAATCATCACCACAGCTAAGATATATTCTGTAAAAATAGTATTATCTACTTATTATTACATCTCTTGTTTCATCTATTGATATTCCATCATCAATTGATGTATAATCCTCATTTTACTTCTATCCAGTTGAAATTGTTCCATTTGAAATTCTTCAATAGGAACTCCTTTTCTTTTGATATTTGATTATGAATAATGTTGAAGTGCTCAAAATGATTATCAAAACTGAAAAATAAGAACAATGTCCAAATATCATGGCTCGCACATTTCAATTATCTTTTTTTTCTGCCACAAGATATGATATGAATAGTTTTATTTTGAAGACACAATATAACATAACTCCAAATGCTATAGCAAACACCACTGAAAAGGGAAAAAAATAAAGATAGTTATTCTGAACTTACCTTTCTTCTCAGTGTTTTATTGTGTAATTATATTTTCCTTTTCTGTGATATTTTTTTCTTTAATTGTATTTCTTTTGTTTAAGTTGTATTTCTTTTTTATGAATATGTGTTTTTCTTTAACTGTATTTCTTATGTTTAAGTTGGATCTATTTTTTATAAATATGTTTTTTTTTCTTTAATTGTATTTCTTTTGTTTAAGTTTGTATTTATTTTTTGTGAATGTGGTTTTTTTTTTTTTTTTTTTTTTTTATTAATTGTATTTCTTTTGTTTAAGTTTGAATTTATTTTTTGTGAATGTGTGTGGTTTTTTTTTTTGGCTAAATTTATCATAACATGTCAACAATTCTATTGAATACCTACTTCTTTTTTTTATTAATACATTTTATGAACGTTTACTTAAATATATATCCTACCAAGCTAACCCCATAAAATTAAAAAAGTAACTAAATAAACTCATGATATATTGCAAGAATGAAATTTTGTATTTGCGTAAAACACGCGTTTCGTCTTAAAAAAAATCACTTTTGACGCTCGAAGAAACAAAATCGAGCATTATAGTCCATACCAAACGACAGAAATACAGTGTTTTGTGGTCATTTGTACACGAAATAAATGGATTTTATGTAGATTTTTTTAAACAAATGTATGGTCAAATTGTTTAAAGGACAAACAAAATATGAAATATAGAACCCCATCTTGAGCCTGATATTACACACCATTTCAGTTCATGGTTTTTTTTTTTTTGAAGACCTTGCTTTACTTTTTACATCAAAAGAATGTAAAATGTCTGTAAACCTCTTAGTTCATGTTTAACGAGATCAATAATCTATTGTTATGCCAAATATAATTATCTACATGTATTGTAATTGTTTCTATCGATTAATGACTGCATGAATTTTATTATATATATATATAAATATATATGAGACCGTTTGTTGTGTTTCAATACAAACTATGATTGGTTTAAATGACAATTATGTATTGTTTACATGTCAATATTTGGATAATGCAGTACTGTTTTCTTATAAAAAAAATTGCTGGTATATAGACTTTGAAGGGGTTCTTTCAAAACAAATACACATAAAAAAGTTGATAAACAAAAATGAAACTTGGGAGAAGTTTTCGGGGATAAAATTTTCATTCTCTTATATTCAAAAAATAAAATTCTCTAAATATTCATATTTTATGCAAAACAAACCCATTTTCAATGATCTCAATTTCTAGTAATCAGAATGATTTTTTTTACATTCTAAATATTCAAGATATATAAATATATATGTATTAAAACTGTAACACAATTAAAATATTGTCCATACAATTCTGTCATTACGGCCCTCTCCATTGGAATAAGTTCCATATCTATATGTTTTTAGGGTAAAAATCAATGATACAAACAAAAATAGTTCATATCAGAAAAGAAAGCAATAAAATGAATAATATGTATATATTTATAAATGTATATGTTGAAATAAAGAATTACTAACAAAATAGATAATAAGTTAACGGAAAAGAAATTTGAGAAACTTGAGGTGATTTAACCCATAAAGAAGTCAACCCATTTATTGTTAAAGTATTTTGTAATGGGGGTTTATTCTCTAAAATATTCCTTTTCATGTAAGAATTCTTTAAACTTACTGATTTTAAGAAGATGCTAATATATATATATATATATATATATATTTTTTTTTAGAAATGTTTTTTGTTGCAATAAAAGAATCGATAGTAGTTTGTATACGTTTTATGTAGTTTGAAGGTGTGCGAATATTCTGGTAGCTGCCTTGTCAAATCAAACATATATAGCTACAGGAAACTTTTGACAATATTCTGTTACGCAAAAAAAAACCAACTTGTTGAAAAATCCCTAACGAAAAAAAACACCGTTATAATATGAATAATTTTTAGAAGCAGACGAATTTCTGACTAAATTTTCGTTGTTCTTTTATAAGACATTTAGTTAGTAGAAATACTGGTTTGCCATATTATTGGCTTGCCATCCTTGATGATTTTATTCAATGAACAGACTCGTACCAATACTGAGTCATACTTGAGTTTTGAGATTTCAGAGCTTCTTGTTTGAAATTATTTTTGTGGAATTCAAAAAGGTGCATACGGACAGTTAACACAAAGTCAGTATTGAAAATATCATAAACTGTACAATACCTTCAAAATAGACAAGATGAAGGCATCTCACTAAAGTTCATTTAATGGAATAATTCCCCGAATTAAAAAATATGTAGCTACTATTAGAACAGACCAATTGATCCTTCTAGGAAATCAAATACCGTCATATATAAGACCTTAGGATTTGTTAGACATTATCGGTCCATTTTTTGTTTGTTTAAAAGTTTTCTTTCTTTCTAAATGTAATCTGCCAAAGCCTGATATTTTGTTTATAATGGTTACTGTATACTTTTATCTTTTAGCTTGCCTGACCTCACAAGACACGTGAGATATTGCTATGACTTGGAAAATTTTGGAGTGAATAATAATGTTTTTCTTTAAGTATATACATAAATAGATAAAGATTATAACATTAAATGGAGTTAACTAATTTATGGTTGAAGTATTTTGTGATGAATTTTATTTCTCTGTAAAATATTCCTTTCCATGTAAGAATCTTTGAAGGTTTTTCTTTCCTTCTAAACTTACTGATTTTAAGAAGATGTCTTATGATGTATATATAAATGTTTTTAAATGTTTTTTTTGTTGAAATAAAAGAATCGATAGAGGTTTCTGTAGGTTTTAAGTAGATTGAAAGTGGGTGAATATTCTTGGTACTGCCTTGTCGGCTGCCAAATCAAATACCGTAATACAATGTCATAGTACCATTAGGGCTTATACGAAGACATCAGTTTTCCATTATTTTTTTTATTAAAAGTTTTCTTTTTTTCTGAATTGAATCAGCCAAAACCTGATTTCTTTTTATAGTTGTTACTGTTTACTTTCACCTTTAAGCTTGTCAGACCATACTAGGTACGTGAGCTTTTGCTATAAGTTATTGTTTGCTGAAATGGTCATAAACTTTTTAAAATCGTCACTTCGAAATCCACTTGAAAGCTCCAATTTCCACTAACGTTTGCATAAAGATCCTTAGACTATCTGAAGGATAATGTGTTTGGTTGTTCCTTTCTATGGAAATATATAATAACTTAACCTTTTATTTTGCTCATATCTTAAATAATATGATATAATGTACCAAGTCAGGAATACGGCAATATTAATTTAATAGTTCGTTTCTTTGTATGTTGCATTGTCGTTTGTATTTTGTTTCACTTCCGCGTTCTGTTGTTTATTTGTTCTACTCTTATAGTTGATGCGTCCTCGATTTAAGTTTGTAGTTCGGATTGCGTTTTCTCTCCATCAATTTATGATTTTTTTACAACGGTATACTACTGTTGCCTTAATTTAAAAGAATTCCAATTTATTGGCATTCGAAGCTAAACATATTTTACAGATATCTACAATATAATATAATAAATACAATTTTCACTAAAAAATCCGTAATTTCAAAGTTCACTGGTACAATATTGCAATCAAAAGAATGCATATTGTCTTTTTTAAATAATAAAGATAACAATTTTTATATCTGTTCAACCTTGAAAAAAGAAAAGAATATTTTTGATACATAAGTTTTAAAATGTTCTAAACATAAGCTGCCATTGATTGATTACATATTCAATGTAACAATAAAAAAAAACGAGTGGAAAAAGAATCATTTGATGTATAAGATATAAAGTTATTCCAAAGTCAATTAACCTATATGAATCTACGCCTAAAAAAAGAGTTTATCAAATAATGGAAGAGTTTGTATAAAACTGAAATTATTTTTTACAGATAAAATTTATGAAATATTTTGTTGAAAATAAACCTTAAGCATATATTAATGTACTTTCAAAATAAAAAAAAGTACAAAAAGCATACTAAATAAATATAAAATGATCTTAAGCCTTAAACACTAGAAATTACTGTGGGTCAATTAAAGCGATAGCACATATTTACTAATGGAAATTCATTCAGATGGCAGAGAAGTAGAAATTAGTTTATTTCTTTTTGCTCATATCTATGCTAAGATGTTTTAAAAAGAAGCCTGAATGGAAAGAACGCTTGTTTTATACTGTTCTTCCAGACAATATGGTTTGAGGCAAAGTTTTTCACTTTCAATAAGTTACTTGATAAAAGGTTATCCTAAGTACATTTCAGTAATATTTGAACCGCTCGTTATCCTTCAGAAGTAAACTGTGAAATAATTCATGCAAAACATTCATTCCGCAGTTATATTTAAATAGATTTTGTTATTAGTTATCAAAGGTAGCAGGATTATAATTTAGTACGCCAGGCGCGCGTTTCGTCTACATAAGACTCACCAGTCATGCTCAGATCAAAATAGTTATAAAGCCAAAAAAGTACAAAGTTGAAGAGCATTGAGGGTTGTAAAATTTTTATGAAGGACTTCATTTTTGTAATTTCATTTTGCACATCACATTTAAATTGCTTGACACAAACCAGGATCAGGACCATAACTACGTTTTGTTCAATGTTAATCTACTTTTTTCTGAATTCATAGAACAAAACTAGAAGTGGGCAATTTTCGAAGCTGTATTTTGGCTATATAATTCTAAAATTATAAACATTTCTACAATTCTCTATGCAAAAGTGGAAATTCATTATGTATATTTTAACTCTTTTTAGGGGGAGGGGGTGACAAACGGATACCGGTAGTTGCCAAAAAAAAACCCGCAGTTTTATATTTACTGAATGCATCTCTAAGGCTTAAGAGAACACAATAATTCTGGTAGAAAATGCAGTGAATTTCTGTATAATGCGAAAAAAAATAGAATAAAAACTTGTTTCTTTAATCGCAAATACAGACAGGAAAAACAATTATTCTTAAACTCAATGTTGTATTTAATTTTATCATAATTTTCAAGGGAAACTATTTGTTCACTTCCCTTATAAATAAAATAAACTTATTCTTTTCAGAAATTAATAATCAAACAATGTATCTCCTTCCCCTTTTTAGACTCCTCTGTTTTTTTCTTCAATAGCCTAATAAGTCATTTGTAAGTCAATAAAAGTGTGTGTAGTGACTCGTTTTATGATATACACTTTAAAAAAATATCTACCAGATCAAACTCAAAACATGGACAATTGGATGTGATAAAGACAATTTTATTCAGGTTGACGCACAGCTCACTAAACTAATATCGAACCATTTATCCAAATGAATAGGATTACGTTTTTAAGGTATACACAAATATATAACAAAAATTGGTAATGTGTAAGAAAATATGGAATTAAGAAATCAGTGGATTAAATACATTACTCTCACTATAAAAAAAAATCAAAGACATTAATCAAAGCTCGCCTGCTGAATGAGGTAGATTGGAGAAGAAACAAATCAAATAAGCCTACATCTGGAATTACAGATTTACAAAGGAATATATTTATAGCATTCTTACTTGGACATTGTTGCATTGCCTGGTGTAAAAATGCATTCGATTTTATGATTAATAGTAGGCTCAAGTAAAAAAGTTGGCTTTACACGTATGAATGTATGCTGAATTAATATAACAATTCCACAACTTGTGGCATATTCGAAAATATTTTAAACAAAACTAAATTTATTACTGCATAAAAAATGTTAAAGGAACATATGCAGGTCTTCAAAGCTCAATAAAGATGTTATATGTTTTCAATATATAAAGGACGATGTGATTTGAGTGCCAAGGAGACAACTCTCCATCTATTTTTCAACCACAAAGACTTCCAACTGGAACATATCATATTTTTATGTGAATTATTCTTTTCCCACCTTCAACTTAATCATATTTGTTTTGTTTTATTTATTGTCAATATATATATCGGCATATCATTTACAATTGTTTCAAAAATCGAAAAAAAACAGGTTAGAAACTCACAGCAAATTGACAATAAAAGATATGTATAAAAAAAATGTAAAATCGGTTAAATGTCAAATTTTGTATGCCACTTCGAAATGCTAATTGAAAGTACAATATAGTTAAAAATCTCATCATAGATACCAGAATTGAAATTCATATTTGCAAGAGTTTTGTCAAAGCAAGTGTGTCCCTTTACACACTTCACATTAGGGTAAACATTGTATGGACAATTAAATCTCTGTCTTGAATAAAGTACAGCATTCCACAGGAATTTCTTTAGTATGAATCATTGATAATAAAAAAAAAAAAATTTGGGGGGGAGGGGGAGGGGGAGGATGAGCCCGATGCAAAGATAATGTCAATTTGATTTTAAATATAGTAAAATTTGCAAAAAATCTGTTATGATTAATAGTAGGCTTAAGTTAAAATTCGACTTTACACGTTCAAATGTATGCTGGATTATTATAACAATCCAACAACTCATGGCACATCCGAACATATTTTTAACAGAAATACATTCATTACTGCATAAAAGGTGTTAAAGGAACATATACAAGTCTAAACTAATTTCAATTTTACTTAATCAAGTAAAATTGAAATTAGTTTAGACTTGTATATGTTCCTTTAACACCTTTTATGCAGTAATGAATGTATTTCTGTTAAAAATATGTTCGGATGTGCCATGAGTTGTTGGATTGTTATAATAATCCAGCATACATTTGAACGTGTAAAGTCGAATTTTAACTTAAGCCTACTATTAATCATAACAGATTTTTTGCAAATTTTACTATATTTAAAATCAAATTGACATTATCTTTGCATCGGGCTCATCCTCCCCCTCCCCCTCCCCCCCAAATTTTTTTTTTTTTATTATCAATGATTCATACTAAAGAAATTCCTGTGGAATGCTGTACTTTATTCAAGACAGAGATTTAATTGTCCATACAATGTTTACCCTAATGTGAAGTGTGTAAAGGGACACACTTGCTTTGACAAAACTCTTGCAAATATGAATTTCAATTCTGGTATCTATGATGAGATTTTTAACTATATTGTACTTTCAATTAGCATTTCGAAGTGGCATACAAAATTTGACATTTAACCGATTTTACATTTTTTTTATACATATCTTTTATTGTCAATTTGCTGTGAGTTTCTAACCTGTTTTTTTTCGATTGTTGAAACAATTGTAAATGATATGCCGATATATATATTGACAATAAATAAAACAAAACAAATATGATTAAGTTGAAGGTGGGAAAAGAATAATTCACATAAAAATATGATATGTTCCAGTTGGAAGTCTTTGTGGTTGAAAAATAGATGGAGAGTTGTCTCCTTGGCACTCAAATCACATCGTCCTTTATATATTGAAAACATATAACATCTTTATTGAGCTTTGAAGACCTGCATATGTTCCTTTAACATTTTTTATGCAGTAATAAATTTAGTTTTGTTTAAAATATTTTCGAATATGCCACAAGTTGTGGAATTGTTATATTAATTCAGCATACATTCATACGTGTAAAGCCAACTTTTTTACTTGAGCCTACTATTAATCATAAAATCGAATGCATTTTTACACCAGGCAATGCAACAATGTCCAAGTAAGAATGCTATAAATATATTCCTTTGTAAAGCTGTAATTCCAGATGTAGGCTTATTTGATTTGTTTCTTCTCCAATCTACCTCATTCAGCAGGCGAGCTTTGATTAATGTCTTTGATTTTTTTTTATAGTGAGAGTAATGTATTTAATCCACTGATTTCTTAATTCCATATTTTCTTACACATTACCAATTTTTGTTATATATTTGTGTATACCTTAAAAACGTAATCCTATTCATTTGGATAAATGGTTCGATATTAGTTTAGTGAGCTGTGCGTCAACCTGAATAAAATTGTCTTTATCACATCCAATTGTCCATGTTTTGAGTTTGATCTGGTAGATATTTTTTTAAAGTGTATATCATAAAACGAGTCACTACACACACTTTTATTGACTTACAAATGACTTATTAGGCTATTGAAGAAAAAAACAGAGGAGTCTAAAAAGGGGAAGGAGATACATTGTTTGATTATTAATTTCTGAAAAGAATAAGTTTATTTTATTTATAAGGGAAGTGAACAAATAGTTTCCCTTGAAAATTATGATAAAATTAAATACAACATTGAGTTTAAGAATAATTGTTTTTCCTGTCTGTATTTGCGATTAAAGAAACAAGTTTTTATTCTATTTTTTTTCGCATTATACAGAAATTCACTGCATTTTCTACCAGAATTATTGTGTTCTCTTAAGCCTTAGAGATGCATTCAGTAAATATAAAACTGCGGGTTTTTTTTTTGGCAACTACCGGTATCCGTTTGTCACCCCCTCCCCCTAAAAAGAGTTAAAATATACATAATGAATTTCCACTTTTGCATAGAGAATTGTAGAAATGTTTATAATTTTAGAATTATATAGCCAAAATACAGCTTCGAAAATTGCCCACTTCTAGTTTTGTTCTATGAATTCAGAAAAAAGTAGATTAACATTGAACAAAACGTAGTTATGGTCCTGATCCTGGTTTGTGTCAAGCAATTTAAATGTGATGTGCAAAATGAAATTACAAAAATGAAGTCCTTCATAAAAATTTTACAACCCTCAATGCTCTTCAACTTTGTACTTTTTTGGCTTTATAACTATTTTGATCTGAGCATGACTGGTGAGTCTTATGTAGACGAAACGCGCGCCTGGCGTACTAAATTATAATCCTGCTACCTTTGATAACTAATAACAAAATCTATTTAAATATAACTGCGGAATGAATGTTTTGCATGAATTATTTCACAGTTTACTTCTGAAGGATAACGAGCGGTTCAAATATTACTGAAATGTACTTAGGATAACCTTTTATCAAGTAACTTATTGAAAGTGAAAAACTTTGCCTCAAACCATATTGTCTGGAAGAACAGTATAAAACAAGCGTTCTTTCCATTCAGGCTTCTTTTTAAAACATCTTAGCATAGATATGAGCAAAAAGAAATAAACTAATTTCTACTTCTCTGCCATCTGAATGAATTTCCATTAGTAAATATGTGCTATCGCTTTAATTGACCCACAGTAATTTCTAGTGTTTAAGGCTTAAGATCATTTTATATTTATTTAGTATGCTTTTTGTACTTTTTTTTATTTTGAAAGTACATTAATATATGCTTAAGGTTTATTTTCAACAAAATATTTCATAAATTTTATCTGTAAAAAATAATTTCAGTTTTATACAAACTCTTCCATTATTTGATAAACTCTTTTTTTAGGCGTAGATTCATATAGGTTAATTGACTTTGGAATAACTTTATATCTTATACATCAAATGATTCTTTTTCCACTCGTTTTTTTTATTGTTACATTGAATATGTAATCAATCAATGGCAGCTTATGTTTAGAACATTTTAAAACTTATGTATCAAAAATATTCTTTTCTTTTTTCAAGGTTGAACAGATATAAAAATTGTTATCTTTATTATTTAAAAAAGACAATATGCATTCTTTTGATTGCAATATTGTACCAGTGAACTTTGAAATTACGGATTTTTTAGTGAAAATTGTATTTATTATATTATATTGTAGATATCTGTAAAATATGTTTAGCTTCGAATGCCAATAAATTGGAATTCTTTTAAATTAAGGCAACAGTAGTATACCGTTGTAAAAAAATCATAAATTGATGGAGAGAAAACGCAATCCGAACTACAAACTTAAATCGAGGACGCATCAACTATAAGAGTAGAACAAATAAACAACAGAACGCGGAAGTGAAACAAAATACAAACGACAATGCAACATACAAAGAAACGAACTATTAAATTAATATTGCCGTATTCCTGACTTGGTACATTATATCATATTATTTAAGATATGAGCAAAATAAAAGGTTAAGTTATTATATATTTCCATAGAAAGGAACAACCAAACACATTATCCTTCAGATAGTCTAAGGATCTTTATGCAAACGTTAGTGGAAATTGGAGCTTTCAAGTGGATTTCGAAGTGACGATTTTAAAAAGTTTATGACCATTTCAGCAAACAATAACTTATAGCAAAAGCTCACGTACCTAGTATGGTCTGACAAGCTTAAAGGTGAAAGTAAACAGTAACAACTATAAAAAGAAATCAGGTTTTGGCTGATTCAATTCAGAAAAAAAGAAAACTTTTAATAAAAAAAATAATGGAAAACTGATGTCTTCGTATAAGCCCTAATGGTACTATGACATTGTATTACGGTATTTGATTTGGCAGCCGACAAGGCAGTACCAAGAATATTCACCCACTTTCAATCTACTTAAAACCTACAGAAACCTCTATCGATTCTTTTATTTCAACAAAAAAAACATTTAAAAACATTTATATATACATCATAAGACATCTTCTTAAAATCAGTAAGTTTAGAAGGAAAGAAAAACCTTCAAAGATTCTTACATGGAAAGGAATATTTTACAGAGAAATAAAATTCATCACAAAATACTTCAACCATAAATTAGTTAACTCCATTTAATGTTATAATCTTTATCTATTTATGTATATACTTAAAGAAAAACATTATTATTCACTCCAAAATTTTCCAAGTCATAGCAATATCTCACGTGTCTTGTGAGGTCAGGCAAGCTAAAAGATAAAAGTATACAGTAACCATTATAAACAAAATATCAGGCTTTGGCAGATTACATTTAGAAAGAAAGAAAACTTTTAAACAAACAAAAAATGGACCGATAATGTCTAACAAATCCTAAGGTCTTATATATGACGGTATTTGATTTCCTAGAAGGATCAATTGGTCTGTTCTAATAGTAGCTACATATTTTTTAATTCGGGGAATTATTCCATTAAATGAACTTTAGTGAGATGCCTTCATCTTGTCTATTTTGAAGGTATTGTACAGTTTATGATATTTTCAATACTGACTTTGTGTTAACTGTCCGTATGCACCTTTTTGAATTCCACAAAAATAATTTCAAACAAGAAGCTCTGAAATCTCAAAACTCAAGTATGACTCAGTATTGGTACGAGTCTGTTCATTGAATAAAATCATCAAGGATGGCAAGCCAATAATATGGCAAACCAGTATTTCTACTAACTAAATGTCTTATAAAAGAACAACGAAAATTTAGTCAGAAATTCGTCTGCTTCTAAAAATTATTCATATTATAACGGTGTTTTTTTTCGTTAGGGATTTTTCAACAAGTTGGTTTTTTTTTGCGTAACAGAATATTGTCAAAAGTTTCCTGTAGCTATATATGTTTGATTTGACAAGGCAGCTACCAGAATATTCGCACACCTTCAAACTACATAAAACGTATACAAACTACTATCGATTCTTTTATTGCAACAAAAAACATTTCTAAAAAAAAAAAAATATATATATATATATATATATATATATATATATATATATATATATATATATATTAGCATCTTCTTAAAATCAGTAAGTTTAAAGAATTCTTACATGAAAAGGAATATTTTAGAGAATAAACCCCCATTACAAAATACTTTAACAATAAATGGGTTGACTTCTTTATGGGTTAAATCACCTCAAGTTTCTCAAATTTCTTTTCCGTTAACTTATTATCTATTTTGTTAGTAATTCTTTATTTCAACATATACATTTATAAATATATACATATTATTCATTTTATTGCTTTCTTTTCTGATATGAACTATTTTTGTTTGTATCATTGATTTTTACCCTAAAAACATATAGATATGGAACTTATTCCAATGGAGAGGGCCGTAATGACAGAATTGTATGGACAATATTTTAATTGTGTTACAGTTTTAATACATATATATTTATATATCTTGAATATTTAGAATGTAAAAAAAATCATTCTGATTACTAGAAATTGAGATCATTGAAAATGGGTTTGTTTTGCATAAAATATGAATATTTAGAGAATTTTATTTTTTGAATATAAGAGAATGAAAATTTTATCCCCGAAAACTTCTCCCAAGTTTCATTTTTGTTTATCAACTTTTTTATGTGTATTTGTTTTGAAAGAACCCCTTCAAAGTCTATATACCAGCAATTTTTTTTATAAGAAAACAGTACTGCATTATCCAAATATTGACATGTAAACAATACATAATTGTCATTTAAACCAATCATAGTTTGTATTGAAACACAACAAACGGTCTCATATATATTTATATATATATATATAATAAAATTCATGCAGTCATTAATCGATAGAAACAATTACAATACATGTAGATAATTATATTTGGCATAACAATAGATTATTGATCTCGTTAAACATGAACTAAGAGGTTTACAGACATTTTACATTCTTTTGATGTAAAAAGTAAAGCAAGGTCTTCAAAAAAAAAAACCATGAACTGAAATGGTGTGTAATATCAGGCTCAAGATGGGGTTCTATATTTCATATTTTGTTTGTCCTTTAAACAATTTGACCATACATTTGTTTAAAAAAATCTACATAAAATCCATTTATTTCGTGTACAAATGACCACAAAACACTGTATTTCTGTCGTTTGGTATGGACTATAATGCTCGATTTTGTTTCTTCGAGCGTCAAAAGTGATTTTTTTTAAGACGAAACGCGTGTTTTACGCAAATACAAAATTTCATTCTTGCAATATATCATGAGTTTATTTAGTTACTTTTTTAATTTTATGGGGTTAGCTTGGTAGGATATATATTTAAGTAAACGTTCATAAAATGTATTAATAAAAAAAGAAGTAGGTATTCAATAGAATTGTTGACATGTTATGATAAATTTAGCCAAAAAAAAAAAACACACACATTCACAAAAAATAAATTCAAACTTAAACAAAAGAAATACAATTAATAAAAAAAAAAAAAAAAAAAAAAAACCACATTCACAAAAAATAAATACAAACTTAAACAAAAGAAATACAATTAAAGAAAAAAAAACATATTTATAAAAAATAGATCCAACTTAAACATAAGAAATACAGTTAAAGAAAAACACATATTCATAAAAAAGAAATACAACTTAAACAAAAGAAATACAATTAAAGAAAAAAATATCACAGAAAAGGAAAATATAATTACACAATAAAACACTGAGAAGAAAGGTAAGTTCAGAATAACTATCTTAATTTTTTTCCCTTTTCAGTGGTGTTTGCTATAGCATTTGGAGTTATGTTATATTGTGTCTTCAAAATAAAACTATTCATATCATATCTTGTGGCAGAAAAAAAAGATAATTGAAATGTGCGAGCCATGATATTTGGACATTGTTCTTATTTTTCAGTTTTGATAATCATTTTGAGCACTTCAACATTATTCATAATCAAATATCAAAAGAAAAGGAGTTCCTATTGAAGAATTTCAAATGGAACAATTTCAACTGGATAGAAGTAAAATGAGGATTATACATCAATTGATGATGGAATATCAATAGATGAAACAAGAGATGTAATAATAAGTAGATAATACTATTTTTACAGAATATATCTTAGCTGTGGTGATGATTGTTGAAGGTATCATAGAAATTATAAGAAAATTTGTACAAAGACTTCAAAGTTTACTTAACCACCAAGAAAACCCTGCTGCACAACAAGATGACAAACCATAGGCTGGTCAGGACCATCCCATTGCTCCAGCACTTGATCAGAATAAACAAATACTCCCTTCAGAATCAATCAATACCATATGTCAATGAAATGGAAGTACTGAGAAGGTCTCAAAGACAAAAAAAACCCACAGTTATAAGACCAAACTTGTCAAATTTTAGTGTAAACAATATTTTATTCAGAAACAGATAAAAAAAAAAGCGTACATAAATACAATACTATAGATTGGAAAATTTTGTTTGTGTAAATTTTGTATGTGAAGTTCTTTTTATCAATCTTATTGCTTCTTTTTGAGAGTTCCTTAATGTTTCAAAATGCATGTTAAAAATCTAGCTTTACCAATGCATATAAAATCATTAAGTTGTAAACGTTCTCATCTATATAATTAAACACTTATTTATGTCAATTATTTTCTTAATATATGATCTTTTAATATAACTTATTTTTTATATGATACCTTAACATACTTAGTGTTGATAATATTAACAACATTTTGTCTATTGCTGGGTCCGTTTCTGTGTGTGTTGCGTTTCGGTGTTGTGTCGTTGTTCTCCTCTTATATTTAATGTGTTTCCCTCGGTTTTAGTTTGTTACCCCGATTTTGTTTTTTGTCCATGGATTTATGAGTTTTGAACAGCGGTATACTACTGTTGCCTTTATTTAATATGTAAAGATAGAACTTAACTATCAATACATAAATCTTTTTTTTTACCATTCCCCACTTTTATTCCAGATATTCGAGACAGTTCTGAAAGGAAGTTTTTGCTGTTTTTTCTTTTACATGAAATGTGGTATGTGTCGTGTTTTTACATAAATCAATTTTGTGATATGTGATATGTCACACCTTTAGTTATTACATGGTCGGGTATTTCAATTAAAATAGATGGTGTTTATGAAAATGATATTTTTTTTAGTCTTGCGCTTGATGGGTTTATAGACAAATTTTTATGTTTTAAATTACAGTTATATATTTAAGTCATTCTTTTGATTGTTTATATATATATGTCTCATTTTACATAGTTAATAGTTTATCCAAGTTTAGTATACAGAATATTGTCGCATTTTTATGGTTTTGCCGTGTTTCAGATATATTTTTTTATCAAATTATTTTTTATATGACCATGTGTATACTTTGATTGTTTTTATGGATTTCATTTGATACTTATTCTATGATTCTTTGATATATTGGTGCAATTCTTTAAAAAAAAATAAAGTAACTTTTTTCATACCTTATATCAGTTCAAAATTTAATTTATAGTTTAAAGTTTAATATATATATCGATTAAATGAGCTCAAAATATTTCGTTTCATGTACGTTTGCAATTTTATCGGTTTTTTTTAATTTGTTTTTTACATATGTTAAAGACTTTATCATATGTATGAATATTATTGATGTTGACATGTATAGTTGTTTATCGTCTATTTTACACATCATGCCATTAATGTCAACATATAGTGTAAATACATAATAGTATTCATCACATAATTGTCCTTGACTGGTGTATTTCTTTAAATCAAAGCTATCTCAGGTAACATATTTTTTTTGAATACTATATCAGGTTATATGTTTCTATGTTTATATATTGATGTTTAACAACTATACACTGCATAATTTTCTCAATGAAAAAAACCCTCAGGTAACATATTTTAAAACAATGTACCATAGTAAAGCCTAGGTGGTTGAGTGGTCTTTCGCATCGGACATAGTGCGAGGCGATTTGATGGCACGATATATTAGTGCCATGAGTTCTAATCCTGACGAAGGAAGAACAAAACATTTGCGAAAGCAAATTTACAGATCTAACTTTGTTGGGCTGATATTTAGACGACTTATATATATATATTATATATAAACGAGTCTAAATTGAAAACTACGTTCAAACCTATAATTGCGTTGGATAAAAATCGTAATTTTATATTATATATACATATAGTTTATTGAAAACATGATGTTAACTTAAAAATGATAAAGGCACTTGAAACATGCATGTTAGCTTTGAATAAATGTTAATGTGTTTTAATCATCGTATCTTTTCCCAAGCCATTTACTTGCTATCCAAACAACATATTACTGAATGAGGTATACCTATGTATACTGTATATTCATAAAATCAAAATACACACATTCTACACATTCCTAAGGTTACAACATTCTTGATGACATCATTCTGACAATTGCTGGAATGTCACTTATTTGAACTTGGATTGACCTCCTGTGTCCTTAGATCATTACTCAATCCGGAAGTGTTCCAGAACAGGCATAAGATTAAACCGGAAGCTGTTCCAGAACAGGCACTACACTACTACTGCTGTGTTTACTTGCTCTAACTATAGCAAAAATGGTTAAACGTTTATTCTCTCCGCATGACCATGTTATAAGGTTTGTTAAAACACGAATCCT
The DNA here is from genome assembly GCF_963676685.1 of Mytilus edulis. Taxonomy (NCBI): domain Eukaryota; kingdom Metazoa; phylum Mollusca; class Bivalvia; order Mytilida; family Mytilidae; genus Mytilus; species Mytilus edulis. The sequence goes on along the minus strand of NC_092353.1, from coordinate 72,817,560 downwards.
TTAAAACAAACTTTCGAAAGTATGAAAACTTTGTCATTCGAATCCCTTGATACAACAGCTTCCTAGCTTGCAAGCAGCAATAATGAATCGTGTATAGAAAATATACCACTTTCTGTACGTACAAAACTTCTGCGACAACTTTTTGGGGGATCCCATTATTGACTGTTGTAAGGACAAATTTTTATTTTATCCAATTTAACCTCATTGTCCAGTGACATTATAAATGTCCTTTTCATCAAGACTGACAATTTTATACAGTACCTGCCTTCTGTTTTGATTATTATTTTTTTTTCTCGTTCTAATCATGCATGAAATATTTGCTACTAGATGTTTAGCAATATTTTAATCCAATATATAACTACGAAAGATTTATGTTATTTAATTAGAGATGTAAGACAGACAGATTTTTTCTATCATTTTAAAATTTGTCATAAATGAAATATGAGTCGGGTAAAATTTGACGATTTTTACTTTTGTTATTACGGAGATACGATCAGTGATTAAAAGAAATATGAAACTTTGGACATTTCCTGGTGTAATTTCATTGATACATTCATCAGATGAACAAAATATACTTTAAAGTAAAGTCTGCTGGTTCCTACGAATCGATCAACATTACAGAAAAATCTTAAAAAATCAAAAAACATTAGATAAATAATTTTATAAGCCTATCATTGTTTAATATTTGTGTCATATTCAATTAAAGTTTTTTTTACTTTGAATTGATCATGAGTGTCCAGTTTTATATTAAAAATCATAAGTTCAGTAGATGCACAGTAATTCATTCTGTATCAAAGCAAAACAATCAATTGTTTGGGAAGCATATTTAGAATCAAAGTCTCCGAAAACGGAGTTTCTACTAATTTTGACACATCCTACATGTACATTGTATACACAACTCATTATAGGTTGAATGATTTTAATTCATTTAAAATACTGAAGTATCAGCAAACAGAACACAGGTATATGATACATATGTGAGGTTCTCTCACATTACAGTTCATGACTTAGACATTATCAGGCTTACAACATATGAACACATCCTGTAGTTTTTGGAAAAAGGGTAATGAAAATATTCGATGGATCAAGACAAGGGACAGTCAGACATACATGTACATGTAGCAATAAATATGAAAATAAGAAAATGTGGTATGATTACCAATGAGACAATTACCCACAAGACACCAAATAATGACGCAACTACAGGTCACCGTACATAGCCTTTAACAATGGACAAAACCCATATCGCATAGCAAGATATAAAAGGCCTTGGAATGAAAAATGTAAAATGATTGAAACGAGACAAGTTATTGCATGATTAATGTACACAAAACAAATATAGTAAACAGCAAAAAACGAAAAACAAATATGATAAACAGCAATAAACGACAACCACTGAATTATAGGGTTCTACCTTGGTATCGGCCGAATGTGACGAGGTTAAACATGATTGTGTGCGCGCAAAACCTCCCCTTTTATGGGACGGTGGTGTAACACAGCATAAAAACTAACTATTAAAATCAGTTTAAAAGTGCTGAACTCATCATATCGATACAAGCACGAAAACTCATACAAAACAATAGACACAGATTTGAGAGTACTTGCTTTTACTAAAGCTAATTTGAAAGCAATAACAACTTATATGAAAATCATAAGATAATTTCAAAACAGAAGATGTGGTATGATTGCCAATGAAGACTACATTCCTACAGAGAGGATATAATGTAAACATTTTTATTCTCTATGAAACGCGCATCTTGCGTAAAAATCAAATTTCGATCCTGCCGTATCTATGATGAGTTTATTTACAACCACTGGGTCAATGCCACTGCTGGTGGAGATTTATTTCCCCGAGGGTATCACCAGCCCAGTACTCGACACTTCTGTGTTGACTTGAGTTATCATTGATATGTTCATAATTATAATTTAACTGTTAACAAAACTTTGAATTTTGAAATACTAAGGCTTTTCTACTTCAGGATTAGATTATCTTAGCTGTACTGAAATTTTAGTCCTCAATGCTCTTCAACTTTATTTGACCTTTTTTACCTTTTTTGATTCGAGCGTCACTGATGAATCTTTTGTCGACAAAACGCGCGTCTGGCGTAAAATATAATTTCGATCTTGGTATCTAAGATGAGTTTATTTTGTTACTTATTTAATACACTTATCGACCTAAAAAATATTTGCCGATTCGCAATTCAAAGTATCCGGAAACCGGAAGTATTTACAGATTTTGACACATATCATTGTGGTTTCGCACTGAGGTTGTGAGTTAGAATCCAATATGTAGGTAGGTGCACTCGACTCCAATCTTTATTGACTATGATTGTCAATATTTCTAACCGAAGGTGTATCGTTTTCTCAAAGCAATCCGGTTTCCTAAGCCAACACAAAGTGATCGCAACGATATAGCACAATAGTGTTAAACACTAATCAATCAATCTGTCAGTTTTTAAAAGTTTTCGAAAAAAGGAAGTATCAACAGATTTTAAAACATCCAAATTTGCACACAAAATTTATTATAGTTTATTACTCACCAAATATGAAGTCATTCTGTTCAGCAGCATTAGAGATGGAAGTCATGAACATTTTTTATGCATTCTACATACTTAAATATCAGCAAATAGGAAACAGATAAATGACGCATACGAAAAGTGTTCAGACATTACAGTTCATCACTTAGATGTTATCAGACAGCTCACTAAATAGGACAAACCTTGGAATAAATGGTAATGAAAATATTCGTTGAACATAACAGAGTGGCAGACAGACAGCAATAAACATAAAAATAAGGAGATGTGGTATATGATTGCCAATGGGACAATTCTTAAACAGAGACCAATTAATAAAGAATCTAGTATAGTCATAGATGCATTATTTTTTGGTATTGGTTGTAAGTGTCCTTGAACTAGTTGTAGCCAACTGTGAGTACTCTCAAATCAGTTCTTAATGTCTTTTTGTTGTTTGGATATACTAGTACCCGGCCACCTCCACTCTGTGTTTTTGTTAGATATATTTTTATTTGTATCCATCTGATGAGTTTTTATAGTTTGTCTTATGTTGAACTGTTACACCACAGTCTAAGGTTATGGTAGGGTTGGGATCCCGCTAACATGTTTAACCCCGCCACACGATGTATCTATGTGCCTGTCCCAAGTCAGGAGCCTGTTATTCAGTGGTTGTTGTTTGTAGATGTGTTATATATTTGTTTTCCGTTCTAATGTTTACATAAATAAGGCCGTTAGTTCTCTCTTTTGAATTGTTTTTCATTTTTCAATTCGGGGCCTTTTATATCTGACTATGCGGTATGGGCTCTGCTCATTTTTGAAGGCAGTAAGGTGACCTATAACTGTTGATTTCTGCGTCATTTGGTCTCTTGTGGAGAGCTGTCTCACTGGCAATCATACCACATCTTCTTTTTTATTTATAAAAGGAAAAAAATATGTATCTAAGACTACATTTCTACAGAGGATATAATGTGTGGGTTTTTTTTTTTTTACTTTTATTACTTATTCAATCCACTTATCATCCTGAACATGTATGAAATATTTGCCACTGACAGTATCACAAATCTCAAATAACAAATCATTTTCCCGGAAGGTGACCTATCAAATAAGAACTATCACATGGTTTGTACGAGCAATAGGACGGGTGAAACTGTAATGTAGAGCAGTAACACCAAGATCATCCACTGTTTATGTGGGGTTAGTGTTGCTCAGTCTAAGTTTTTCTATGTTGTCAATAAGACAACTCTCTAACCAAGGCATACTGTGTAGTATATAAATTACAAATAATGGGCAAAGTACGGCCTACAACACGGAGTCTTGACTATCATTCTTAAATCTTTTTTTTCTATTTATTTATTTTTTTTTGGGGGGGGGATGCTTATTCTGCGAAAAAACTATACCAATTTATCAATCATACATACTTTTTTATATTCCTTTACTGGATAACGAATCAAGAGATCTGATCTGAAGAACCTAGACGAGGAAATTGACAAAGTCGAACTTGTTTTATATAATATATTAATTTGTCAATTTCCTCGTGTTGGGTATATGTACTGGTTGCTTTATTTAAAACTATTGACTATGGTCGTCTAGGTTCTTCAGTTAATAAAAATCAGGCTAGGTTTTTGGTGGGGTTTTGATTTGGGGGGTGCGGAATCTGATTTCTTGAGGGATTTTTTTCCCATTTAATCGTGTAATACCGCAGTCCCACTAGGCCACGATCGCACTTCGATCTGTGAAAAAAATTAAATTATGACGATCGTAGTGCGATGGTGTAGATCGCAGTAAGGTCGTATCAAGGTAGTGGTGAGGTCTTCAAGATTGATGAGCGTGGCCAACTTTGAACATGATCAAAATAACCGTGGTGGAGTCGTGGCGAAATCAGATCGTAGTAGAAACGTAGTTAGAGTGCACCTAAGCTGGGGTCACACATTCACGATTTTTACTGCCGTTCTTGACAGGACCATTCCCGATTAAAATTTGTCAAAAGTCTGATCAAGATCCTGTGAATCGTGGATGGAAATTGAAACTTTAATAAAAATTTGTAAAACAAATAATTTAATCTCGACAACAGTCAGATATTGTTCAGGAAGCGTCGATATTCAACCGTTTCCAAGCGAATTTATTCCGATAATCCCGCTTTCAATCCGCTTCTAATCCAATTTGTACATTTCGCCTGGTAAAATTCGACCGAGTCTGTCACGACTGCGTCCCGATTCTACCGTATGTAATCCGACAGATATCAGACAGTGACCAGACAGTTAACTAACGCTGACGGAAGTTATCCGTTCGAAAACTGTCGGCAATTTCGGGATTATCAGGTAATGTCGGAACGTAATCCTATCACGGTCCGCTCTATCGCATTGCAAACGGCTTTGTCTGGTCTCAGTCGTATTGTATTCTGTAATTGTCGTGACTTTGACGTGGGTATCATTGACGAATCTCGTATAAATAACGGGACTGTTTCGGAACGGTTTCGGCAACAACGGTTCGCAATCGGCAAGATCTGGATGCAATCTGGACTCAATCGGCAGAAAAACAGCAGTGAAAAATTTCTCTTGATCATTCCCGTTCCACAGGACACCGTCCAGAATACATAGAACATTGTTAGGATTTCATCCGATACAGCAAAATCTGTCACAACATAGACACGATTGTAATCCGACTAGACAAAATCGGCTGAGTTTCCCCGAATGTTACGGGACGCATCTAACTGTCGGGTGCCTCGCCGAACTATTCGGACCCTTTCCCGACCTATAGGAATCTGTTACGAACTTAAACGACTGAGTTCAGACAATGATAGGATATTCCGGATAATTGAGGATAATAATCCGACATTATTACTTTTCGTGTCGTATCGCTGTCTAATCTCGAACGGGAGCAATAATCGGCATGTGTGAACCCCGCATTAGGTCGTGGTAAGATGGCAAAGGTCGCAATACCATCGTAGCGAGAGCGTAGCAAAAGCGTGATTATATTCGGAGATTCTTCGCTACGATCTCACAGCGACGTTATCGCAACTTCACTACGACCGTCACGTTCTCACTGAGACCCGACTACGCTTCCACTTCGCTTCAACTACGACTGAACCACGTTTACACCACGTTGTTCAAGACCATAGTACGATTCAACCACGCCCATGTCGTCCTTATCACGCTCTTCTTACGACCTGACTACGTTCATATTACGACCATCATGCTCATCGTCATGTTCACTTAAATATACTAGAACACACCCGCGAAATCGCGGGCATTCAGAGCGTAGTTTAAAGTATGTAAAGTGTTGTTGGAAGAATTTTGTAAAATATTGAATGACTGGAGAATTTCAGCAAAAGTATCATAAGTCAAAGGTTATTGGGGATAGGAAAATGTTTTTTTTTATGCCTCCTCCTTCATTTCCAAAATTCCTAATTTTTGGTTTTCTATCAATTTCAATATGAACATTCATTTAGTATGTTGTGAACATTTAAGCTTGTTATTCAGTGGTTGTCGTTTGTTTATGAGTTACATATTTGTTTTCGTTCATTTTTTGTACATAAATAAGGCCGCTAGTTTTCTCGTTTGAATTGATTTACATCGCCATTTCGGGGCCTTTTAAAGCTGAGTATCGGCTTTGCTCGTTGTTGAAGACCGTACGGTGACCTTTAGTTGTTAATTTCTGTGTCATTTTGGTCTCTTGTGGAGAGTTGTCTCAACATGGTAATCATACCACATCTTTTTTTTTGTAATCAATGAATTTTGTACAAGATTTAATGACTGGGGAATTTCAGAAAAGGTATCAAAAGTTCACATGAATAATTTTAGCGCTTATCTGTATATTATGAACGAACATTACTATATACAATGATATAAATACAGTGTATTTACTTTCAATTCTAAGTTTACTATTCGATCCATGGTGGTCAATTGATATAGTATACAGACCCTCTCCATTTAATAAACTCTGTGACCGTCGTGGATAGCAAACTTAAAAATGATAGCAGATAGAATTAAAATACACTTTATTCGTAGTATATGTATGTTCAGAGTATACAGAAAAACGCAAACCGGAAGTCTAATCTGACTTAGAATTTCGTCCAATGACGGGACAATATCCGGATGACTTTTTTCTCGTTTTTCTCCCAAAATAACTCAATCTAAATAATCATATGAATGGATGACAAATGCGACTATGTACTGTACCTATAGGACACAGAGGCGTGTTGATTACTTTCTGGTGGAAAGAAGAGAAGCGACACCCAAAATGAGGTCTTCTCGTTTTATAGTATAGATAAAGGCTCTCAAGGTTTAGTTTGTTTGTTTGTAATTCGGACCTCTTGTCTTTTTTCTTTAACGGCGCCACAACCATGCTCGACAAATCTATGTCATTCCTGATATCGTTCACTTAAACATCGTCACTTGAGCTTGATGGACCAGCAAAAGATTGTGATTCAGGTTTGATTGTTCGGTCCGACATCTCTACTGGATCAGGATTCGTTCCTATCAGAGCTCCCTCAGCCTCAACATCTACCACTACTACCACGCCCAAGTGTTCTGGTAAATTTTGGTGGCATTACTGTTTTTTCCGAGAAATAAAGTATTAATCAGAAAATAGAAGGAATGGAACAGTATTGATACAGAACACGGACGTTATTGATAAGAACGTAGTGAGATCGCGGTATGAACGTAGTATAATCGTGGTAAGAACGTGCTATAATCGCAGTAGAAGCGTGGTTAGATCGTGTTGCAATGGGATAACTCGTGGTATTGTCGTAGTGAAAACGTGATGAGCGTAGTATGATCATGATAATCGTAGAAAGAGCGTGTTGAGAACGGGGTATAATCGTAGCGTGCTCGTTGTGGACGTAGTATTCTCGTGAAAACAACGAAAATTAACATTTTCAGGCCGCATATATCGCGACCTCATGATCACCACGATCTGAATTTATTTTAGAACGCGGAGAGCGTGGTGCGATCGTGGTCTAGTGGGACTGGGTCTTAAGAGTAATAACCTGAATCGAATGGTTTTTTTTCTTCTAAGTGTTAAAATCCGATGATTTCGTTGTGCATTTTAAAAGAATACAAAATAGTCATTTTTTTCCATAATTGCATGCATATGGATTCTTTTCAAACCCCAAAATGTATAAAATCTTGCGCACATGAAAAGCTCTATGGCTAAAAACAAAATACCGAAAAGGAAAAATAATATTTTATTCATTTGGTGCATACAAAGTGATTAAATGGATTTTTTTTCTCGTGGACGTGCAGACTCAAAAATGTCAAAGGCAAGGAGATGTATAAGTATGGGACCATATAATTAAAAGAACTATTGACCAAAATTTACTTAAATGGCCAAATTCATCGAAGGTACTGAAACTAATAAGTTAATATAAATTATTAAAGTCGTTTTGTTATTGTTGTTTGCAGTTTCAATACAGTTTAACTACCCTATAAACATTTTTCTTTTCACAACCATTAATATGTTAACACCATCGGTCTTCATCGAGGAATAAAACCTATACCGTGTAGTCAGCTATAAGGGCATCATTCATAACATTGGAGTTCAAGTATTAGTTTTGTGTTATAATCATGAGATTAATTTTGTCCAGACGAAGTTGATTACAGAATACATGTATGTGTAATAATTTATAGAATAGGAATTGAGGTGTAGAGGTATAAGTAACGCTATGCATACCTATTTCTTACGTTGACACACAAAAAAAACGGAAATTATGGTTACTATGCCTTTTGATCGTTGATTCCTTTTTTTTCGTGACCTTTTTTCAATAATGTTCATCTTGTTTGTTGCAGCAGTCAACCACAAAATAATTTTTTTCCTGGCATTTTTGTTTTATAAATCAAAAGACGATTTTTGAGACTGAGTATTGAAAACTTAAAGTAACACTACTCCCCTAAAAGGAGAAAATGTACTTTGATATCTGATTTAACAAATTAACATGATGTGAACTGACTTTTTAGAGAAAATAATAAAATAATGAAACAAATTGATAGTTATTTATCTAGTGTGGCTATTTCATTGATAGGAAGAGTTGATTAGATTTCTAAAAACATTTGATGTGCTGACATGAACTATCATTGGTATGGTCATATTTATAAATCAACTGGATTCGAGCGTCACTGGTGAGTCTTTTGTAGTCGAAACGCTCGTTTGGCGTAAATACAAAATTTAATCCTGGTATCTGTAATGAGTTTATTTGTTGAAGGTTGCATCCGTACTGGTCCTCCTGGGAAAATATCAACCAATAGTGATTTATAATAATTTAATAAATTCAATATGCAGTAAAGTCTGATATGAATATGGGCGTAAATCTTCTCAGATTAGTTAGATAATGGCTTGTTTCCCGGTATAGTATAATGTTGTCTACTAACTATAATGATCTAATTTTCAAGTGGCGGCCAAAATTGTTCGGCCCAAATCCAGATGATTGTTATAATTTTTCTCGTCCTGAATATGCATGAAATATTTGTCACTGGACATTATGTAGACAACAATCATCATCCTCATATATCAAGGAAATCATGATAGGAAAGTCTGGAATATTGAGAGGTATATACTCCATATACTGTTGTTAGAATGGTACTACATACGTATTCATATGAAAGTTTACGATGGAAAAATGAAGACATCTCTCATGTCACCAGTTCATTTCTCAATTGACCTTGCTTTCTGAATTTTCTGAAGCAGACCTTTCTTTATCTGTTGTATCCTTCATGTTTAGATACTTCATTTTGATATTCAACTTTTTAATTTGATTAAGTCATCACTTTGAAAGTAATTTGACACTGAATTGTAGAACAGTAATGCGAGCACGTTTACTTTGCCTGTTTCATGTGCGCTAATTGATTTTTGTGTCATGATTTGATATGGTTTCTTTTCAATTAAATATTTGTAATTTTAAATTCATTCAGAAAATCGATTCAGACATTAGCAATTAAAAAGTGATATTTTATTCAAAACATTGTTCTGCAATCGATAAAACAAAAGATTTTTATACACATGATTTTATGTCCCTTTCTTACATATAAATCAAGTGTAACTGCATTACTCGGCGCTCTGTGTTTTATAGCTTCCTTAATCTTGTAAACAGTATAAACCCTCTATCAAGGAAATCATAACGGGAAATGCAAGCTCTCGATTATCGTACCGACTGCGAGATATCTACTCAATGTGCAGCTGACACTGCTGGAATGTTGCTTCAAAGAAATGGAAAGTTAAAAACTCACAGCTGTAAAACTAATTCATCCCTTTTGTCGCTTAAAGCTAATATTCCACCGTATCGGTTTTGCTCATTGTTGAAGGTCGTACGGTGACCTGTACGCCATTTGATTTGTGTAATTTGCTGTATTGGGGATCATACAACCTCGTCTCTTTTTACATATGTGCATGTAGTACATGGGGTGTATCTGATATTGAATTTGGCAATAAATGATCCCAATTTGTAATAAAATTGTAGAAAATTAGCATTTCTATCATTATCTTAAAACCAATCAAACATGCAGAATAATTTTAATGATAAAATATGGCTTATTTTTGTCCATCTGGTGAGTTGAGCCTTTTTTAACTGATTTTTATAGTTCGTTCTTATGTTGTACTGTTATACCACTGTCCCAGGTTAGGGGAGGGTTTGGATTCCGCTATAATGTTTAACCCGGCCACATTATTTATGTATGTGCCTGTCCCAAGTCAGGAGCCTGTAATTCAGTGGTTGTCGTTTGTTTATGTGTTACATATTTGTTTTTCTTTCATTTTTTTTATATAAATAAGGCCATTAGTTTTCTCGTTTGAATTGTTTTACATTGTCTTATATAGCTGACTATGCGGTATGGGCTTTGCTCATTGTTGAAGGCCGTACGGTGACCTATAGTTGTTAATTTATGTGTCATTTTGGTCTCTTGTGGACAGTTGTCTCATTGGCAATCATACCACATCTTCTTTTTTATATTAGCACACACTTTAGACAATCATGCGTTGTCAAATCGAGATACTTGAGTGAACAAAATAGTTCGGTAAAAGGCGGGGGAAATATAAATAGTAAAAATAAACATCTTTTTTTCTGAAACGATTTATTGGTATTCATTTCTATTAATAATAAACATCTTTATAATTAAATATTATATTACTAATGACATCTAATCTAAATATATAAGATACATGTATTTCAAATGATTATGATTCTATATTAAAGATTTTTAAAAAGAAGCAAAATCAGAGGACATGCCTTTATATGTAAAATATAATGTTTATTTTCCAGTTGCATTAATTCATTTTATCAATTGAAATAGACTTACAAACTTTAGGTACAATGTAAAGCATTAACAGCAATATTCAAAATGTGCTCAAGTTTCTGTAAACAAATTGTAATCATGCAAACACATGTCACTTAGGGGCAGTCACTTCCAAAAACCGAACTTAAGACTTAAACATCTACTTATTTCTAAATTGTGGCACATTTTATGTATAGAACTTTTAGTTTACATTCAATTTAATGTAGAATAAAGGCAATAGAAGTATACCGCTGTTCATTAGTAAGCAATCAATTAAACATATCCGGGTCATAAAACAAAACCGAAGAAAATGCATCAGCTATAAGAGGAAAACAACAAAACATACATAGAAACGGACTATTTGATAACAAATGCCATATTTCTAACTTGGCACAGGACGTTTGAAGAAAAAACGGTGGATTGAACCTGGTTTTATAGCTAGCCAAACCTCCCACTTCTTCTCAATCAGGATTTTTGTCTTTCTGCTTGATACAAATAATTATTTTCTTCAAAGTCGGGAATCAGATGTTTTTTAGAAAGTTAAAAACCAACATGACCTCTCAGAATTAAATGGTCGTTCTTGATGAAATGAATAGCGTGTGAAAAGGATATATAAAACATATTTTTAGGATCGACCACTACATGCTTTTTATGTTTAAGGAGTTGCTTGAAGGCCTAAGTTTCGTTTGCAATATACTTAATTTTTAGGATAATTTGTCAGAATATTTGGGAGTTCTCCTTTTATTCTTTTTTTTTATTTTTATTTTTTTTTTTGAAAATGTGAAATTGTGATAGTGTCCTTCACTAATATTGTAAGTATGAACGAAATTTTGATAACACGTAGTTAATATTTTAAGAGCACTTTTTTTTCTAACGATGTATTAAATGGCATCATGTTCAACAAGAAGAATGTACATGTATCAAATAAATATTTGGAATACAAGTTATTATGTTTTTGATACAGAATGGTAAAGGGGGACTGAGGGTTTTTTTATGGAATAGTTGGTAAATTCCATTTCTTCTGGATATATATGTTTTTATGTAGCCTTTATATTATCATTTTATCTTTAAGTGCCCCTTAATGGTAAATCAAATGAAAATTTTACACCTAAATTATGAATAAAAATAATTACATTAAATAATTAATCATTTTTCTTAAGTGCAATATTTTGTAAATTTCATTAGTTATCTTAAATTGTATCAATAATTATTTCAAAGTTATTGCCAGTACATAAAATATGTGTGCCATCTCCGGTAAAGATGCTTAATCATGTCATTGATAGAATAATAGATAGAGGAACACCCGGCAACCCATTGGGCTTTTTATCAAATGTGTGCAATGCCCTAAGTCAATCTTAAAATTTGCCAAAGACTTTTAGAGCATGGTATAAGATAGATTTAGGAATGAAAAAAAAGTTATGTTTTGTCATGCAAATCGACGCTCTCTTGGAAATATCCAAACTACAATGATTTCACAGAGATCCTTTGTGTTGAAGTATAGGCAAGTTGTGATACAAAAATATGATAACTACTAGTATATACATGCATTAAGATAGAAAAACATAACAATTAATTAGTGAATATATTGATCATATTTAACTAATGATAACATAACAAATGTATTTAATGAATTATTATAATCATTATAAAAAGTTTCATGCACATTTAATCTGTTAAGAAACAACACAAATATAAACATAAAATGGAACGGCCTTTTCTTTAAAAAATTATCAATTTATAGAAAACATTTACAACGGTAACAATAATGAACTGTATTTGCAGTTTTATACATAAAAGATTTCAAAGTCAAATATCGTGCCTCTTTGAAATAAACACAGAGTATTTAAACTATTACAAATAAGTTTAATTATCGAGTATAAAAACAGAGTAGTTAAATTATTTGATATACATAGCTATCAAATGTACCAGGCTTATAATTTAATACGCCAGACGCGCGTTTCGTCTACAAACGACTCATCAGTAACGCTCAATTCAAAATAGTTGAATAGCCAAACAAGCAAAAAGTTGAAAAGCATTGAGGACCTACTAATGCAAAACGTTGTACCAAATACGGTTTAGGTAATGTATGCCTGGGATACGAAAATCGTTATACCGCAGTCCCACTAGGGCACGATCGCACTACGAACTGTGAAAAAAATGCAAATGTTGACGATCGTAGTGCGATCGTGTAGATCACAGTAAGGACGTAGTACAGTCATGTTGAGGTCTTCATGATCGTAAGTAGCGTGTCAAATTTTGAACATGTTCAAAACAATCGTGATGCGGACGTGGCGAAATCAGGTCGTAGTATAATCGTCGTGAGAGTGCAATATGGTCGTGGTAAGATCACAAAGGTCGCGACACCAACGTAGTGATAACGTGGTGATAACGCAATTCTAGTCTGAGAGGTTGCGCTACGAGCTCACAGCGACGTTACTACGACCTTTCTACGACCCTCGCGTTCTCACTGCGACCCAACCACGCTTCCACTACGACTATATTCACGCTGTTAAGACCATAGTACGATTCTAGGACGCCCATGCCGTCCTCTTGACGCTCTTTTTACGACCTGACTACGTTCATACCACGACCATCATTTTCATTGTCGTTGTCACATGAAATATATAAAAGCGCTCTAGGTTTTGTTTGTCTGTATGTATTTTGGACCTCTTGTCCTTTTATTCCAACAGGTCAACAATGCTTAACATTTCTGTGTCATTCCTATTATCGTTCTTTTAAACATCGCCGTTTGGTCTTCATGTACCATTAATGAATTGTGATTGAGTTTGGATTGGTCGGTCCGACATCTCTACTGGATTAGGATTCGATACTATCAGAGCTCCCTCTGCCTCTATCCCTACCCCTACCACCACCTCCTCGAGTTCTGGTAGATTGTGGTGGCATGTCTGATTTGTTTCCGAGAAATCTACGTATTAATGAGAAATAGAAGGATTGGAACAATATTCATATATGGAACATGACGTTATTGCTGAGAGCGTAGGAAAACTAGTATAATTGCGGTATGAACGTTGTATGATCGTGGAAGTGTAGAAGCGTGGAAAGATCGTGTTGCAATCGAATAAATCGTGGTATGGTCGTAGTGAGAACGTGATGAGTGTAGTAATATATTGATAATCGTAGTAAGGTGAGAACGTGGTATCATCGTAGCAGGATCGTTGTAGAAGCGTAATGAGAACATAGTAGCATCGTGAAAAAAGCCGCTCATACCGTGACTTCACCAGGATCTGAATTGTTTTTAAATCGCGGTGAGAGTAGTGCGATCGTGATCTAGTGGAACTTGGGCTTAAGTAGTTCGAAAAATTCATACTTTTGAAAACAGTCAATTTATAAAATTGACCGTATAATTGATATTCATGTCAACACTGAAGTGCTGACTACTGGGCTGGTGATACCCTCGGGAACAAAACGTCCACTAGCAATGAAATCGACCCAGTGGTGTAAACAGTTATCAAAGGTACCGGACTTAAATCAGATATAAATACAGAGAAGTTATATTATTTCAGATATAAACACAGAGATGTTAAACTATTAGATATTAATACTGCCAAAAATATAACAGCAAATATGAACAAAAGTAGCAATCTTATATTGGCTGATGACGACAAACATATTGTCCTGAAAGCATGAGTCACAACCAAAAGTGCCAAAAGGATAATTAAAGATACAAAGTATAATACATATCAAAGATTTGAACGGCAATGATTTAAAAAAAATACTGAAAGGAATACAAAATTAGAACTTTTACATAAATGGTAACACACAAGTCTTTAGTGATAAAGTAAAACGTGTAAAAATAAAGAAATTAGCAGCATAATTATAAGCAAATTTGTTTAACTGTATTTACAATAAATGTTTTCACATTTTAAGTCAGCAAAAACGTGATGCATCCACATAGCAAGTTTAGTCAATCTTAGTTCTATAGTTAAACAGTTTTGTTCCACACAGGAATCATACATTTGAACTTAAAAAAATCAACTCCCCACATAGAGTTGTAGCAAATTTCTAAAAATATTTATAGTAATCTACTGCAGAATTAAGCGATGGTAATCATTTCTGTTGTCAATAATACATAAGCCAGTTCTACGCGGAATTAGTCACAATACGATTATGGTTTTGAACTTAAGTTTTAATATTTAATCCCATCATGCATGTATGATATCACACATAAGAGTGTGCAATCGGTTCTTATCTGTATTTATTCTGTGAAATGGCTCATTTCTCCAATTTTAGCAAAAATTGTACAATACTAATATATTATTACTATAACGACTCTGTACTGCAAAAAGTACCACACTTTAGGTTGAATCGACAAACTAAACTCTACATGCAGAAACAAACATCATCTAATTAATTACAAAATGATGCTATTCTATTCCTATGCGATCATATATATTTTCCAAATTGCAAAACTAAATTTTTACATTACATTCATGAGAAAGAACGACATTGAACAACACATAACATGTATGTTTAACCTACAATGCGTTTACCTGAAGACAAATTTACAAGGAATTAGTAAAACGAAATGTATAAAAGATATAACTATTATGTAACAAGTTTTGTAATACGTTACATAATCATTATATCTTTGGTCATCGTTTTGTAAATAACAGAACAAAAACGCAGTACATCCACATTCTGTACAATGTATATTTTGAGTCAAAAACTTAACATTGACGTTATATCTATTAAAATCATATATGAATTCGAAATTCTAATATCATTTAATATTAATAGCAAAACCAGTCAAATGATTTTAATAGTTCAAAATATGATTTTATATTTATATGTTCGACATTAAAAAAAAGAAATTATTCTTAATTTCATTTGAAGAAATTTATTTCTTTAAACTAGGAAAATTATGTGTAATATTGGCCAAATGGCAGAGTTCAATAAATGATGAATGTTTAATTATACAAAATGATTTCTAAATTCCGTTCATAAAGCATTGCGTCAAAATTTCAAATTCATATATGATTTAAATAGATAAAATGTCAATGTTAAGTTTTTGACTCAAAATATACAGAATATGGTTTTACTGCGTATTTGTTCTGTGCATTTAAATTACAGAATTATATCCCACAGCTTAAAGAAGAGGTTTTACTTGCAGTTTCGATGACGTTACGTATTTGTATTTTCTTTACAATTAAAGACTGATATGCTTGGTACAATTTTGAGTAATGGAAAATCAGCTTAGAGTCACACTGTAATGAGAAAAAAGAAATGTTAATATAGGATTACTAAAAGTACAGTATGAATTCTAAAAACTTATCTCCATGTCGGATATGCCCTTTCTGGTTTTTATAGCTCTTGGCTTAACTTTTGTTCATCAGAGATATTCAGAGAGGTTTGCAACATTGTCTGTGTATTAATATGAAAGTCATGGCCTACGTTTTTCCTTTTATCACGACAGCTAATATATAATACTTTTGACTTGTTGAGCAAATTTGTGTAATTGGGTTTTCTGTCATCATCAGGGATACATTTTATGTTTTGTTGCAGAAGATAAAATAAAGCTTCGGCTAGTTCAAACTCTTCCATATCAAAATAAAGTGTACCCATAGCAAACTGTAGCTCAAATTTGTATGTGTTATTAAGCATACTTTTTATGTGAGTTTTAAGATTTTCACATTCCTCCATTACTCTGTGCCTATTTGAGGAGGATTCGACTTTAATTAGCTTGTTACATAAACTAATTATGTGTTCCATCCATCTAAATTTACTATGTTGACATAAGTTTGTATCAACTTTAAAAACGCCAAACTCTAGATAATGTTTGGTTTCATTCAATCTCTTATTGCATATGTCAATATTCTTTTGTATTGTGTTAACTGCTTCTTTCCCATCTGCCATTTCTTTCATTTCTAATTTTAGCAAACTTCTTTCTATCAGTATAGTAGATAAAATATTAAATTTCCTTTGTTCCGTATTCATTGTGCTAACGTGGGATCTCTCGTGTACCCCATCGTGCTTTTGGAAAAGTTCGATAAGTCCAGGCGTCATTTTATTTGAAAGAATGTAAGCAACTTGTAGGTAATTCTTTTGAGACATCGTTGACAAACTACATAATGTCCAATCGGTTTCTTGAAACGACATTTTGCCATAAGAATAAAGGATACAAATTACCAACTCATACAGAAATAATGAACCTATGTTTTTGTGAGGCACTGCACAGTCCTTTTGGTACAGAATGTCATACTCAGCTTCAACCAACTGACTGTCTTTTTCAAGATGCTGTTTGGAAAGTATTTTGCAAAGATTTTCTCTGTCTTCAATATTTCGATATTTATTCAATAAGTAATCCATGCCCACTTTCTTTGCTGCAGTTTTATTAGACTTTACTCTTAAAAGGTTGTCAATAGCTGCCAAAATCTTATTTGCCGTCAACTGAACTTTGGAATTATTCTCTGCCTTGTAGGTGGTATCTATTCCATCAAAGGGGTCATTAATGTTCAATAAACTGAACAAATGTTGAGCATTTTTAAGCTGCATGTCCTTTGTGTAACTTATAACATCAGAAACAAAAATAAAATGCATTTGAAATTCTTTCGTCATGTTTTTACAATCTATTGATTTATTAACGCAATTAATAACCTTGCGAGCGTGTGGTATAAGTGCTTTATGACGGATACGACTTTCTTTGTTATTATTGTCTTTATCCATAGACAGAAAAAAGGACCTAATTAATTTTGTTAACGATTCTTTTCGTTGGCTCTCGTTTGTACATTGTCCTAAAGCCGTCACTGCCATGTGGTTTACTGTTAACACTATGTCGTCGTCCGATCCCTTCCTGAATCCTAGTGAGAAATGTTCAACCTCATATAAGAAATCATTGACTTTTAAAGTATCGAACATGTTATAAAAGAGAAACGCAGGTATGTCTTCTTCTTCAAGAAATTGTAACATTAAAAGCATTTCAAAAATGTGAGTGCTTTTGGTTTTTTTGTAACTCTCCTCTAATTCGCCAATCATTCGGACTAATGTTGTGAGAGGTTGATCATCGAATTCGTCTTTTGTTATTTTACTATTTTCCATTGCATACCAACCATGATCATCAAGGACCTTTACCATTCTATCAAATGTCATACGACATTTTGTCATGTATGCTTTTGCAATACACAATGCCAAAGGATTGTACAATAACATCTTTGCAAGTTTTTTACAACCATCCTCCGCATTTTCGGGATTAATTTGAAAGATATGAGCTGCTTCATTAAACGAAACGCCATCTATAGGTACTAATTTTGAATCGGTTATTTCAATCAACAAAGGCGTCGTCATAATGATTGTCATGTTCCTGACATACATGCATTTTTTAGAGAATCTTACGACACATTTCTCTGAGGTTTCGGTGACATCGTCGAATAAGAAAATATGTGGATATGATAGATTTTCGCGACACCTTAGCTCATCAATTATGATGTTTTCTAATTTCTCTATGTTTGTGGAATGAATTTGGTTCATATTCTTATTGAAATGCGTTGTAATTTGATGCCACAATTCATGCATGGACTCTTGTAGTAATTCTATACTTGAACATTTAAACTTCCAAGCAACACTTAGAGGATTTTTTTCTTTGAAATTGAGGCAGTACTTAAGTGCTAGACTTGTTTTACCAGTCCCACTCAAACCTGCAATAAATGAAATGCATTTATATAGAAATAAGACTGATATGGTGAACAAATTTAGATTATTTTTTTTCCATAACTATTATTATCAAAGTTTGAAAATCAAAAACAATCAGAGATTACCACACATTTTAGTCAATAAAAATGTGTTTTCAATTCAAAACACAAATAGTATTTACGCATGATCTGTGTTGAATATCAGAGGAGTGTGAATGTCTCGAAATGAACTAGGCAAAATCTACACTAAAATAATAAGACGACAAATCTAGTAAACATAATACCAACGAAGAAACAATAATCATTAAACAATTAATTTTAAATAATGCAGCATGGCCACTATTATACCATATGGGTTTGAAATTTACTTAAATGTACTAGTAACCACACTGACTGTTTAAAATTATCATGATACAAAATATGACAGCCTTTTCTTTATCATAGTGAAGAAGGTATCGTCCTATAAAGTAGATTCCTTTAAATCAAAACACAGACGTTTTAACTCAACCATTCTTTAAAAATGTCTAAACTGACTGTAGATCCTAAAGTTGTGTTAAGATCAGTCCTAGTAATTCAAAAGCACAGATGCACGTCGCGTTGTCGTGCTAAGCATACCCTCACTCTTATTTAAAATGTCTTAAACAGAATATAAACCGAGAAAAAACACACACGTTACAACTCATTATTGCTGATCAAAGAGGAATTCAGAAAAAAATTTAAGAAGTTGCTGACAAAATGTTGTTTAATAAACTTGTGAATAATTCAGTTACAGGTTCTTTTTGGCATATCAAATACGGGAAATATATTACGAATCTTTTATGACACAGAGCAAAAATTACCGGACAACTGTTCTTGTATTTTAGTTAACTTTAATAGGTAGGCACTTTTAAAAAGTAAATACCCAAACATCTGGTCTTTTCTATTTTAATCTTAGAATTATCTCAAGCTAATTATGTAAGAGTTGTGATAGTTCTTTCTGTCAAGATTTTTTTACAGCTTATTCTGTACCTCCATGGTCAAATATATATGTCAATCATAACACAAATTAAACACTTACATAAAAATAGGTAGTGTGGTATAATTGTCAATAAGACAACTACCCACCAAGGTCAAATGAGGTGAATGTAAGCAAGTATAGTCAATTGTACGACCTTTAACGAAGAGAATAACCTAGAACTATAGTCGGCTATTAAAGGTCCCATCGTGAAAAATATGAAACAGTTTAGGAAAAACAAATATGACAGAAAGGAACCAGACTTTGGACAAGAACATAAAGAATGTGGCGGGATTATCCCCAGTTGAAAACTAAGTAACTGAAATAAATAATTTGTTCGCATTTCTTCTCACGTTTGCTGTAAATTTGAAATTGATTTGAAAATATTAACACAATAAAAACTTTCTGAATGAGGATTATAAGTATGCGTTGTTTTATCAAATTGAGGAATTATCAAATTGGGAATAATGAGAACGAATAACCTATTGTCTTTATATTTGTTTTATTCTCAAGGCAAACAAATTTTGAAATGCACAAGACTGTAATCACTTTGAAAAAATCGAAATGATATAGTTCTATAATGCTATATCTCAAGAGCATGTGTCGCCCTATTGTATTTACTGATGCTTTGTGAATCATGTGAAAGAAGGTTAAAATCTACTTAATGGTATAAGATTTTAAATATTATAATGGGATCTAAGATTATCACAAACAACTACAAAATTTCCGTAAAATTACAAAATCAGGGGCAGCAACCCAACAACAGGTTGTCCGATTCGTCTAATAATTACGGCAGATAAATCTAGATGTGATGAACATTTTTACCACCTGTCAGATTTCATAAATGGATTTGCTCTAAATGCTTTAGTTTCAGAGATATAAACCAAAAACTGCATTTTTACCCTGTGTTCTGTTTTAAACCATGTCGGTCTTGATGGTTTGATAACGGGGTCATCGGACACATTTTTCAAAGTAGATACCTTCATAATGATTATGGCCAAGTATGGTTAAACTTGTCTCAGTAGTTTAAGAGAAGAAGATATTTGTAAAAGATTATAAAAATTTACGAAAAATTGTTAAAAAAAAAGTATAAAGGGCAATAACTCCTGAAGGGATCGATTGCCAATTTTTATCGACTTATTTGTAGATCTTTCTTTGCTGAACATTATTGCTGTTTACAATTTATCTCTTTCTATTATAATATTCAAGAAAATAACCAAAAATTCCTTTAAATTACCAATACAGGGGCAGCAACTCAACAATGGGGTGTCGGATTTGTCTGAAAATTTAAGGGCAGAATTCATAACCTGATGAACATTTTTACTCCGTCATATTTCCTCTTGATGCTTTAGTTCCAGAGATGAAAGCCAAAAACTGCATTTGATCCACTATTTTCTATTTTTGGAATGTCGGCATCTAGGTTTGCGGGCAGGGCCATTAGTTTCAGAGAAGAAGATTTTTGTAAAAGATAACAGTCGACGGACAACGACGGATGACGGACGCCAAGTGATGAGAAAGCTCACTTGACCTTTCAAACCCAAGGGTGTATAAGAACCGAAACAGTTGACGAGTTATATAACCAGAAAGGACATAAAAAATTGCAAAATCTATATAAGGTCAACTTTGCTTGGGGAACAGTAAACCTTAGTTTCTAACAATTTCAAAAGTTATCAACAATCAATTGTTTGAAGGTTTGTTATAAATTATTTCAGTATCGAAGTACTTGGCTGATGACACCCTCGTGGACTGGTCGACCAGCAGAGGTATTGACCCAGTGCTGTAATAATGAAAAACAACACGTTATAAATTTCATGCGTCCAAAGCGCTTTTTTTGATATACTTTCACAATTAACGCTCAAAGTCAAATATTTGTAGGTGTCACCTGGGCTGGCGTTAAATTACGCTTTTTTTTTTTTATTTAAAACTGCTGTTACAAAATTTTTATTCAACTTTTATTCGATAATATATTTTCCATACACAGCTCTGATTCTTTTTACGAGTTTAGATCTATTTTGACCTTGTATTGAATGTATTACTGAAAAGCCATGCATTGCCGTAATGCTTATTTGATGTAGAACAAATAGAACGTTAATGGTATATGCTAAAAATATTATGGCGACCCTATGTATATGAAAATAAGAAGATGTGATACGATTGTCAATAAGACAACTCTCCACAAGAGACCAAATGACACAGAAATTAACAATTATAAGTAACCGTCCAGCCTTCAAAAATGAGCAAAACTCATACCGCATAGTCAGCTATAAAAGGGCCATAATGACAAATGTAAAACAATTCAAACGAGAAAACTAATGGCCTAATTTAGGTACAACATTTTAACAAAAACAATTATGTTACACAGCAACAAACGACAACCACTGAATTATAGGCTCCTGACTTGGGAAAGGCACATACAGAATGTGGCGGGGTTGAACTAGTCTGGTGGCGCAAAACCCTCTTCCTAACCTTAGACAGTAGTATAAACAGTACAACTTAAGAACAAACTACACAATTCAGTTGAAAAAGGCTTAACTCATCAGATAGATACAAATAGAAATACATCTTACAAACACACAGAGTGGACGCAGACGGGTACGTATACATCCACACAACTGAAAGACACAGATCTACAGGGGACTCGTTTTCCCCCGGTTTTAGTTTGTAACCAGGAATTAATTTTTTCTCAATCGATTTATGAATTTCAAACAGCCGGTATACTACTGTTGTCTTTATTTATAAGGGTCCAAAGGTCAGATTTGCCGTTTGCAAGGCCATAAATCTAACAACCTGTAGCAAAAGACCACATTGATTTATTATATATAAATATGAATAAACATGTATAGCAAAGGTAAAAATTTAGAACGTCAAATAAGTTTTTGACCTTGATCTAAATGTCAAGGTCATTAAGCAAGACCTCAAATCAAAAGACTCTTAGTTCCTTCTGTATATAGTTAATGAGTTAAATCTCAATACAGAGAATTTTAAACATGGGAGAGAAAAAACTCTTAGTAAATGTCGATACACTTATAACCAAACATTTATGTTACGACATGTCGCAACTAACATATTATTTCGCTATCTTGTACGATTTTTGAGGAGAATAAATAATAAGATTACATCAAAATTTAAAACATGACCTTCACCCTTGGTCCCATTTTCTTTTTAGTTTACCCTTGACCTCATATCAAAAGATCATTTACCAGTTATAAATGCATTTCAAGTATATCAAATGCATAATGGGAAATTACTCTTCTATTGAATTTCCGGATCCTTTCTGTCATTTTTTTCACATCCTAAGGATATAACGAGCAATTTAGTTTATATAAAAATAATGATAAGATGGTACTTCCGATTTTTTTTGGTTTCAAATGTCAATTATGGTGTAAGATCATAGCTTAATTTATGTTGATTCCAAAAATGTATTGTTTTATTATAGATTTGAGAAAAATAAGTAAAATAAGAAGTTACTTCCGGTTTACAAAATTCTACTTCCAGCTACATTTGAACCTTACTTCTACACAAGCGTTAGCCTTTCAAAAAGGGCTATTCGACTCTTAGCTGATGAAAATGGAAAGTGCTCTCGCTTTGTAGATTAATTCATTTACTAGAATAGCCACCTGCATCAATGATCAAATTTTACCACACGCGCGAGAGCCTGTCTCCACTTATGAAAATTTCTGGATCTGCCACTCACTTTCCGATTATGACAATAAACATGAACAAGTAAAACTAACTATTAATCCTGACAATATGTATTACATGAAATGTTTGCCATTAGAAATGAAAATATAAATATTCAATGTCACAAAAGCTTGATAACACGTGCAACCAAGTATAAAGCACTATAAAAGGCTAATACTAATATGAAGCTCTGATTTTCAGGTCTCGGGGTAGATTTAGCCATTTTAAAAAAGGGGAGGTTCCAACCCAGGACAAAACGGGGAAGGCTTCCAACTATATGCCCAATTTCAAATTCATTGATCGGCCGAAAAAAGGGGAACTTCCAACCCGGACCCTCCCCCTGAATCCGCCACTGGAACTTCAAAAAGTAATTGTCAAGAGTCAGATTACAAATCACAAAGTGATATATTAAAACATATATCTATGAAGGCAGGTGACAACATGTTGAAGAAAATTATTTGCAATTAATATTTCATTCCAAATCCCATTGCCATAAAAACATCTTTTTCAAGTATTATTACATCTGAAAATTAGTAATAACAACACGTAACTTGTACAGTCAAAACTAATTGCATTTTCTAAGACAAAAGTCAGATAAAATATCAATCACTTCTATACATGAAGATATAAGATGTAACATTCTCAAATTTGAAAGACCTTCTGTAGAAGGCCATTTTGTCAAGTTGTAATCTAAGCGAAATTATGCAAAACAACCAAACAGCGAAGGAAAAAATAAGGTGGAAGAAAACAAAAATAAGAAACCAGTTGTTCAGAGAACAATTAAAGGTCTTTTCACTTCAAATAGAATATGTAGACAGAAAAAAATAAATGATTAAAAATATAAGTTCTGGTGTCAATCACAGCTTCCTGACTTAAGACAGGAGCGTACAAATGCAGCGGGTTTTAAATATATGTTTGTTTGTTTTTGCTTCCTTCCTTCCTTCCTTGCTTGCTTGCTGTTTATGTTTGTTTCTTTCATTTGTTTAATGAAAGTCTACCAGTCAATTGTTCATATTACGAAGAGAGGGGAAAACACGAGTAAAACACACACAAACGATTTAACGTCCAGTGAGAGATACTTATCTATTTATTGGGATACAGTAAAAAAAAAATGAAGCAGGTTTAAAGACACCCCTTTTTTTAATACAAAGTAGGCGGAATCAAAGTTCAAATACTTGATTTGGTTCAATTACTATATTTAGATTGGAAAGTTTTTGTTCTATTTAAGGCCTTGTGCGCGAGTCTCGTATATATATCAGCAGCCGTTTGTAACACATATCTGTACTTTAATCTATGAACAGACATTTTATTGAAGGATTGCACTAATATTTACGGAGCTCAAGAGCCTTTTTTACACCGTGGGAAAGTGTTCCCGCTACGGCGATCCTTAGGAGGTAGAAGCACAACGTTGTTAAAAAAAACATGGAATACATGTACACACTGCTTACCGCAAATTGCGAGGTCGATTGGACATTTAATTTCAGAGAAGATCAGATAACTTGCATTGGGTCCTTTTTCTGGAGAAGAATTGAAACATCATTACTATAAACCAATTGTTGAGAGAACAATTTAAGGTCATTCAACACCAAATCGACGTGTTTTGATAAGACAATATTCACTTTGGGTTTATAATGACAATGCTGGTGTCTGATGTCAGCTTACGTAATGCTGATTCTAAAATAGATAGTTTCTCAATACTTTTATTTAAAATTAAGGAGATGAGTATGAACATCCGGTTGACCAAATACCACTTCCGGTTTCATTTAATCGATCCTTACCTCACAACGATTCCAAAAATTTAAAGAATTTTCACTTGAAAGTATTGCAGAAATGGCTACTTCCGGTCTGTATAAGGACAATTCCGTTTAACCTTCTCTAATCTCATATATCTTAAATTCAATGCAAAACACCACATCACTTTATCATGTACCAATAAGAAGTTATACAAAAACTCAAAATCTAAAACGTCAATTTTCACATTTAACCCTGACATAATTTTTCAATAGTTCTTTTCTATATATATATTTAATTGGTTAATTCATTATACAGCTTATTTGAAATAAAAGAGGGTAGAAAACGTTCGTTAAATATCAACCAAAATTTAATAGATACGACATGTCGCAACTAACAAAACAGTAAAAATATGTTGTCGCTATCTTATACGGTTTCTGATAATTAGTGAAAATAAGCCAAAATGAAAATTTAAAATATGATCAAGACCTTTGAACTAGAACTCATTTTCATTTTGGTGGCCCAAGGACTTCAAATCATAGGTCTCCATCACCTATGGTTTACAGTTACAATTTCGCTTATTTTAGATACAGAAGGGAAAATAATCCCATATGGAGTCTCTTGGTAGCTTCGGTCAAAATATATGTCGCCATCCTAAGGATATAACGAGCAATTTGAAGAAAAAAAGATTTGTCGCTGTCTTTTACAGTTGCGAAGGAGTAGTCACAACAAGAAAACCCATGTTTGAGGAGAAAACTCTTACAAAGAAAAATGTTTGGTTTAATAGGCTTCGGTTTCATAAGAGTACAAATTGTTTTACATTATATACCAAATATCTTAGCGACATCTTCTAAACAAAAACTATAGAATACGGAAAAGTGTAAACACCTAATAATCAGAGCAAAAGTAATAGGTCTTTCCACGCAAAAGTCTGTTAATAAGATTTAACGTCTTTATTTTCAGACTTTTTCGATGGCGTTAAGATCAAAATGACCGTTTACATAGGCGGATCCAGGGGGGGCTGGGGGGACCCGCCCCCCCCCCCCCTTTCGTGGGAAAAATTTGGTTGATTATATAGGGAATCACTGAAGCATGACTGGAGCGCCCCCCCCCCCCCCCCTTTAGGTCAGTCAGCGCCCCCCCCCCCCCCCTTAGGCAAAGTTCTGGATCCGCCACTGGTTTATGACTTACATTTATTTACTAGTAGGCGAACAGTTTTGACGAAGTTAAAAAAACTTTTTTTTGACGTACCTTTAAGAATAACACATTTGCTTTCTATGATGCATTCTTTCAAAATCCCATCATTTGCAGTATTCATAAGGTTTTGCTCTAAATCCCATATCTCAATATTGCATGGTCCTGAAAAGTACAGTAATAACAAAAGAGAAAAAATATGGTTACCTTGTCACATGTAATGTATATGCACATTTATCATATGTTTAGTAGTAAATACAGTAGTTTTGCATATGTGATAAATAGCCTGCTGTTTAATCCATATCGCGCAACTTTGATGCGCACCCTTTATCGCATACCCTTTATCACACCCCTACCCTTTATCACATACCCTTTATCACACCCCTACTTTTTTTTTTTTTTTTTACATAGTCAGTTTTAATATTTTTTTTGCTCACGAAAATTTTTCCTCAAAATAGGTCAATTTTTTTAATGACGTCATTGTTTGGTATGTGACGTCACGAACGTCAAGTTCTCTTTATTGTATGTGACGTCACGAACATCAAGTTTTAATATTCTAGGCACACTAAATGCAACTATAAAAAGTACAAAACACACAAATAAGTACAATAATAAACAAAATATTTTTTAAAACAACAGCACGCAAATTGTAAGATGCTTAGGATAAGTAATTGAGCAGTTCTTTTAATGCCTTTGAAACAAGACAAAAGTAGAACTGAAGGTAACCCAGTGCTATGGATCAGAAACAATTCATATAATATAATACTCTTCTGTTGAAATATATGATAAAGCGTATAATACATGGCAAAATCCGTATCACATGCCGTATCACCCTCGACCAATATCATCCCTCGGGCCTAAAGGCCCTTGGGCTGATATTGATGTCTCGGGATGATACGACATATGATACGGATTTTGCCATGTATTATTCTCTATTTATTTTTACTGTAATCAATTAGGCACAATAAAACTATTCCTAATAAACAGCTGCGCCATGAGCGCATGATACGCCCGACGTCTTGTGTGGAAGTTTTATGCAATAATCATAAATAGTTTCTGAGAAAGTTTTAAGCAATAACCATATATTGATTTTGAGACACAGCGGGACATGTGAAACCCCCAACCCTTTTTTTTTTGAAAAACTAAATATCACTTAAATAAAATTTTGAATCAAAACCAAAAAGTATACAGATCTTAAGATTAATATAACAAAGAAGTGTGTAAAGTTTTAAGCAATAATCATAAATTATTTTTGAGATACGGCGCGACATGTAAAAAAAAAACCTCCCCTTTTTTACAAAATACTCAATAACTCAAAAATGAAATTTTGAATCATCACCAAAAAGTATACAGATCTTTAGATTAATTAAACAAAGACATGTGTAAAGTTTTAAGCAATAATCATAAATCGTTTATGAGATATGGTGCGACATGTAAAACAAACCTCCCCCTTTTTTACAAAATACTCAATAACTCAAAAATGAAATTTTGAATCATCACCAAAAAGTATACAGATATTAAGATTAATATAACTAAGAAGTATTTAAAGTTTTAAGCCATAATCAAGAATCGTTTTTGAGATACGGTGCGACATGTGAAAAAACACACCCCTGTTTTAGTTACAAAGTGCCGTAACTCAAAAAGTTTTAATCTTATTTTCACCAAAAAGTATACAGATCATTTGACCATCATAAGAAACAACTATATTAAGTTTCATGAAATTTGGATAAGTCGTTCTCAAGTTACGGTGCGACATGTTTACGCCGGACAGACAGACGGACAGACGGACAGAAGGACAGACGGAAGGACGGACAGACAGACGGACGGACGGACACCGGACATTTGTATACCATAATACGTCCCGTCAAAATTTTGACGGGCGTATAAAAAAGAACGAGGGAGGATTTCATTCCTGAATATGATTTTTACTCCCTTTGTTTTGCCAACATTTGTACCTCCAAAACAAACCCACATTGTTCGATGCTCTATTTAATGACTTGTTTTTGTGTATTTCTTATTATACATTCTACATTTTTCTCTGATGATGATTGGGATCTGATCTGAATAAAACTGGTTTATCCAAGCAACATATTAAATTGTCTATTGTCTTTATTCTTCAGACTTCAATATGGCTACTTTAGAAGGCTTTTATATAAAAAAAAATATATATATATATATATGGTTGTTATTGGTCAACATAGTCTGATTCTTATGATTTTAAACCTAATGGCAAAGACATATATACACAGAAATTTGCAACTTTTTCACGTGGCCCAGAATTAAAATCTTGCCAATTAATTAACTCTACAAATCAGGTACGTTTAACCCACGGCAAACAGAAACAACAATGGTAAAACTATCTCCTCGCATCAAATATTGTTTTGTCTTCTGAAAAGTTACTTGAAAATCGTGGTATTTATTTTTATGTTATTATTGAGAAAACTTCTAAGATTAAAATCTGGTAGTGATCATAATATTGATAATGCAAGAAACATTTCTTCACCATTTTTTTGGGGTAAATTTGGTCCTTAATGACAGGGAAATTATGTCTTAGTCTGATTCTCCGTTAACTTATCCTTAGAATTCAGTGGCGTAGCTTGCATGTATGCTCAGATGCTCAAGCATCCACATCATTTTGACAACAAAAAAATTTAAAAATAAAAATATATATATATAATTGCATATGTTGTGTCTGAATGTAAGGGTGAGGATATGTGAACATCGTCCAATCATTTCCAAAGCAGTATACGTGGTTTTTCCTTTAAGATCATTTATAGTTTATGTAAACAAGATGGATAAATTGCAGAAAAGTGCTGTCAACTTTTTCGTAAAAAGTCTACGTCTTAGCTTGTCGTCGGCAACGGCAAGCGCAGAGGATGATAATATGTAGACCTGCAGACATGTTTGGTCTGAGATTGAACCAAGCGGAGCGATGTCAAAGCAACGTTACTAGTTAACAACGAACGCATCGTTTCCTGTGACATTAAATACGACTAGTACTTATTATGGAGTGTGATCATTTCTGGGCTAATAAATACCCGTTTCAAACTTGGTACAAGTTTAAAAAAAAAAAACAGTTCAAAAGTCCCTGTAGTGCACATATTTATCTATTCTAATATACAAGGGCAGTTACTTAAAAAAAGCATTTTTTTTTTCATTTTTTAATTTAATATCTAAAGAGATATAAAAGCTTCAGGCCAAATGCAATGGTATATCAATTATGATTTATATTTCAAACTGAAAGGGGACATAGTTGGTTAAATTATTTGATCAGGACTTATTTTCGTGAGGTTCAAAGACATTGCTGATGATATAAATTTCACAAAAATCTGGCAACACATGACGGACGACCGGCATTTCTGTCCCCTGCAACGCGTTAAGACAAGTAATAAAAAAAATCAAGGGGGGGATCACTTCAGAGCCTATATTTCGAAATTCCATATACAAAAAGGCCTTTGTGATGGGTCCATTTTGAGATTTCGTATTTCAATTGGATGTGAAACTTTAACATCACATATTACTGTTTCTAATGATGGTAGTTACGAGAAAACAACAAAATTCTGTTAGAAACTTATATATTGATGGGTATTTTGAAATTAAACAAAAATCTAGCCATGGTCGGATTGTAGGGGGAGTACACACGTATACAGGAAAAACGTCTGGAAAAAAAGTGCATAAAAGGTTCTAAAAATATTTTCGCCTCGCTCCGCTCGGCGAACAGTTTCGCATCCACATCATTTTAGCCCTGGCTACGCCACTGGAATTGTGATGTGCGTTATTACGTAATTTATAGCCCTCTGATCACCTAATATTTGCCAGGGGTAAAGATCTAAATGGATTATCGCTCGGTAAGTAATAATTATTCCCTGACGCGGTGTGTCAGTGTAAGATCACCCCGATGGGCGAAGTCAAAGTCCGAGTCCGAATGCGATAACTGTTTCACATCCCAGCTGTTTTAGAGTAGACGAAAAATCATTTACAATTCATACAACCTAGTTTAGAACGAAACATAATAATACTGTATATTTAATATTGGTCAATCGGCCCACACTAAATCGCCACTTGCCAAAAAAAAAGCCACCTCTTGTTAACCTCTCGCCCAAATTTTGAAAAAGGGTAAAATCCCATTGAACAATCAGTCTAACAACTCACTTATTTACGAAAACTGTTTAAACCCCACTGAATAAAGGTCTACAAACTCGCCCCAATTATGAACATATCTTGTTTCCTTTAAGTATTTTGAATTACTAATAGTTGATATCCCGACCCGTCATCCTGGTGTAGGGGTATGTGTCGTGGGTTGATATGTTAAAGGTCTTGAGTTCGTATCCCAGCATAGACACTGGGTTTTTTTCTACATATATTTTGATAGATGGTCTTTTCCGTATAATTAATTATAAGTTTAATAGTGGATTTGACATTCCCACCAACATGTAACAGAACAAAGGAAGGCATGCAAAACAAAGAAACTCAAGCTGGGGTGATCTGGTAGGGGTGATCCGGCTCAGGTCACCCCTGGTGGAACAAAGGAGATGGGATGTAATTGTTTTTCCAACTAAACAAATACTGAAATATTATTTTAACCATGACCAGACCTTTATTTACAGAAGCACTGGGCTATACTACAGTATTCAATCAGGAAAACAAATATAGTCAATTAACATGTTTAGAAAAGTAAGAAAACAACTCTTTCATAGATAAATAAACAAACTGTGCCATCAGCGCAAGACACTCTCGTCGCATGTTCAAGGAATAAAGTGCAATAATTTCTCAATGTCATGAAAAGCTAAAGGGAGGTTATCTTAATAGATATAAATCAATCACCAAAGTTTAATGAAAACTTCTCAAAGCACTTTAAGTATGTTGTCTGGAAATTGGCCACATAACACAATTAAATTCCTCTAGTAGTTCTTTATAACGTTTTGTCGCATAAAAAAAAATTGCACCTTGTAGTTTTGTCCAAATTTCTGTGTGTTAAATGTATTTTTTTGAAGTTGTTAAGTCAAGATAACAAGGTAAGTTAAGTTAAAAAGTTAAGTTATTGTCCGAAAACTGGAAAATCTCGCTTTTTAATAAACTCATAACTAGTACATGAAATACCGCAGTCACACTAGGCTACGATCGCACTACGGTCTGTGAAAAAAAAAATGTGGATTTCGACCATCATAGTGCCATCGTGAAGATCGCAATAAGGTCATGTTACGGTCGTGGTGAGGTTTCCATTGATCGTGATGAGCGTGGCCAACTTTGAATATTTTCAAAACAATCTTGAGGCGGTCGTGGCAAATTCATGTCGTAGTAGAAGCGTAGCGATAGCGTAGTTAGGTCGTGGTTAGATCGCAAAGGTCGCTGTACCGTCGTAGCGTGATTGTAGAGAAAGCGCGATTTTGGTCAGTGAGATTACGCTACGTTACTACGACATCACTACGACAATGATGACACATCTATCTTATTAATATTCCAACTATTGACCAATAAAATATCGTCATAGAGCTGTGATTCAAGTTGAATTGGTTTACCCAACATCTCTACTGGATTAGGATCGTATCTTTGACTCTACCTCTACCCCAACCACAACGCCCATGAGTTCTAATAGATTTCGGTATTGTTTTCCAGAATTTCAAGTATCAATGACAATTAGAAGGAATGGAACAGTCTTTATATGGAAAATAATGTTATCGTTATTGCTGAGAGCGTAGTTAGATCTCGATATGAACGTGGTAAATTCTTAGAATGATCGTGGAAAGAGCGTGCTATAATTGTAAAAGACGCGTGGTAATATCTTGTTACAATGGGATAAATCGTGGTCTGGTCGTAGAAAGATAGTGCATGATAATCGTAGTGAGGTCACAGAATATGCGTGGTGAGAACGGGGTATTATCGTAGCGGAATCACTGTAAAAAGCTTAAGAAGGACGTACTAGCATCGTGAAAACAATTAAAATTTACACTTTCCTGTCGCTCATACCGCGACCATACCACGATCTGAAATTATTTTAGATCGCAGTGAGCGTGGTGCTATCGTGGTCTTGTGTGACTGGGGCAAAAACGTAAAATCGAAAATTTATAAAAATCGAAAAGGAGATCATATCAATAGACATAAACAATTCACCAAAGTTTCTTGCACGTATTTGTGAGTTATTGTCCGATAACTCGAAAATCTCCCTTTTTTATTAAACAAAACCCCATAACTCGGAAAGGTTAAAACTACAATGTATTACAACAGTGCACACGCTGAAATGTCTCGCCTGTTTTAATTATCATTAAATATATTGTATTAGTGTGTAACATGAAGATTTTACCACAAGCATCACATATTCATAATATTATCAATGTTCTATGATAATGAGATCATGGTCAGGATCCATCAGGCAGACATGTACAACTTACAATCATTCAATACACCAAATATAGTTTACCTGTTGCTTATAGTATTTGAAAGACTGACAAAATTACGAAAATGTATCATTGAACAATAAATCATGACAATGAGCTTTAGGTCAGATAATACCTACACAACAGACATGTACACATAACAATTATTTCATACACCAATATTGAAGACTTATAGTATTTGAATAACACAAAAACACAAACAAAAAAACATTGGCCAATTTACTACGAAAGTTAGGTCAAGGTCATATGGTACTGGCTAGAACGATGTGTATACCTTACAATCATAGAGGGGGGGCCCCTCATCATAGCATACACTAAATATAGTTGACCTATTTCTTATAGTACTTGACACTAGAGGCTCTTAAGAGCCTGTGTCGCTCACCTTGATATGTGCATATTAAACAAAGGACACAGATGGATTCATGACAGTTGTGTTTTGGTGATGACGATGTGTTTGTAGATCTTACTTTAGTGAACATTCTGGCTACTTACAATTTTCTCTATCTATAATAAAGTTGGCCCTTTAGCTACTGAGGAAAATATTTTGTAAAAATTTACCAAATTAATAAAAATTGTTAAAAATTTACCAAATTAATGAAAATTGTTAAAGATTTATTATAAAGGGCAATAACTCCTAATGGGGTCAACTGACCATTTTGGTCATGTTAACTTATTTGTAGGTCTTACTTTGATGAATATTACTGCTGTTTACAGTTTATCTCTATCTATAATAGGACTCAAGATAATAACCGAAAACGGTGAAATTTCTTTAAAAAATATCAATTGGGGGCAGTAATCAGTTGTCCAATTCATCTTAAAATTTCAGAGCATATAGATAAACAATTTAACCTCATGTTAGATTTGCTCTAAATGCTTTGGTTTCAGAGTTATAAGCCAAAATCTACATTTTCCCCTATGTTCTATTTTTAGCCATGGCGGCCATCTTAGTTGATAAGCCAGGTCACTGCACACATTTTTAAAACTAGATACCCTAATATTGATTGGTGCCAAGTTTGGTTAAATTTGGACCAATAGTTTCAGAGGAGAAGATTTTTGTAAAAGATAAGAAAAACTTACGAAAAATTGGTAAAAATTACTATAAAGGGCAATAACTCCCTAAGGGGTCAACTGACCATTTTGGTCATGTTGAATTATTTGTGGATCTTACTTTGCTAAACTTTAAATATATACGAGGGTATCACCAGCCCAATAGTCAGCACTTCGGTGTTGACATGAATATCAATTATGTGGTCATTTTTATAAATTTCCTGTTTACTAAACTTTGAATTTTTCGAAATACAAAGGATTTTCTTGTACCAGGAATAGATTACCTCAGCCGTATTTGGCACAACTTTTGTGGAATTTTGGATCCCCAATGCTCTTCAACTTTGTACTTGTTTGGCTTTATAACTATTTTGATATGAGAATCACTGATGAGTCTTATGTAAACGAAACGCGCGTCTGGCGTACTTAATTATCATCCTGGTACTTTTGTAAATATGAAGCATCCAGGTCTGAATTATTCTGAAATATGATAGTTTACCCCGCCACCACCGCCGGATAGTTATACATATATCTTGCATACTGCCACTTTTGTTACAGGCGAGACAAAAAACGAAAGGGAGCTCACGTCAATAGATTTAAACAAATTAACAAAGTTTCATGCAAATTGTTTAAAGCGTTTTTAAGTTAATGTCCGACAACTTGACGACGGACGGACAGACGTTCAACGGTGTTTCAAAATACGTCTCGTAAACGGGCATTGTTAATGTCTGTGTCATTTTGGTCTTTTGTTGATAGTTGTCTCATTGGCAATCATACCACATCTTCTTTTTTATATATACAAATATATCCAGTGGAATTTTGTCAACTGTACGATTTTGTCTCGAGGGAAACTCTTATCCGTGACTTTCAACTTTAGTATTTGCTTGATGTTTCTTTTTCTTCTTCTTCTTTAAGGTAAACAAGGCTTCAATACTGAAGAATACATGTTTTTGCGCATTTGTGATCGACAAAAATTTATACAAAATTTATAAAAATATTTTATAACAATTGGAGTGTTTGTATATACAGATTGTGATTAAAAAATATATGTACATGTTTTGTTTGAATTTGTTTATTTGAAGCTAGAGAGAACAGCTCGTGTTAGCCGATCTCTGAAGCTGTCAATAGTGGTGGTTTCAATTACAGTGTGTGGTAGTAAATTCCATTGAATAATTGTTCGCGGGAAGTATGACCATTTGTATGTGTCCTTAGAAGTTTGGATGTGTCTGTATGCCTGAGTATGATTTTGTCTTATTCTGCTGTCAGTTTGTTCAAGAATATGCGATGGAATGGCTACAAGACAATGTATTACTTTATAAAATAAAAGAAGTCTGGTTTTAAGCGTCTCTCAGCTAGTGGTGGCCTTTTCAACTGATTTAGCATGTTTGTGACAATGCTCGTGTAATCGTAGTTGTTGTGTACATAACGAGCAGCGCGTCTTTGTACCTTTTCTAATTGTATCTGTTGTTCTTTCATATGGGGGTCCCAGACACTACAACTGTATTCCAGTTTGGGTCTTACTAGTGCCTGGTATGCTCTTGATTTCGTTTCTGTGTTTGTAATTTTTAAATTTCTTTTTAGAAAACCAAGTGATCTGTTCCCATTTGATATTATTAAGGTCTTTCCTTTCTTAAATGGAAAGACCTTACTGTATTTCGTTTGTTTATTATTATTATTCTTTTTCTTCCGCCGTTTTCAAAGTCAATCCCCAAGAAAAGTACGCAAGATATCAAAATAATCTTTGGTACCAAGTATCGGGTCAATAAAAGCTATCTTGTATTAAGGGCACCGAAGTGTACTATTTACGTTATAGGAGTTATCTCCCCAATTACAAAAAACACTGTTATCGCTATAACTCATGAACTATAAGACTTAGCGGCAAATGTTTTTTTTTTAAATGTTCCTTGCCAAAAGTTACAGCTTCAAATAATTTGGATCGAAGTGATCCAGTGATCTATTATAGGAGTTATTTCCCCTTGAATATTTTAATTTTCGGTATGCATATAAATCTCATGAACCGTAAGTTGTAAAGACTGCGGGTCTTCAGATATGAGTTCATTGGACCATAACTTGAAAATATAGGTCAAGGTCAAAGGTCAAGGTCATATTTTAGATTTTCAAAAGTTTTTCATTTCCCTTTAACTATTGAACGGTTATAGATACAGAAAATTTAAGCAATGAAAAATGATTGGTACTTCAAGGGGCAACTTTTTTACATTATGACTATATTGATTTTACCATCATGTAAGGGACATAACTCCCACTGATGGTTTTTAAAAAGCCATTTTTAGGCAAAACTCTTAAACAAAAGGTCCTTGACCCATAGGGTCTTTTGCAATGACCTTGTGGAGCAATGACCTTGACGAAGGTCACAAGGTCAAAGGTCAAGGTCATCAAATTATGTGGTTTTGGCACTATTTAAACAGTTTTATGTGTGTTTGAATCCAAACCAACCAACCAACCAATCAACCATTCAATCAATCAATCAATCAATCAATCAATCAATCAATCAATCAATCAATCAATCAATCAATCAATCAATCAATCAATGTTTCCGTTTAATGTGTTTCATAAGGGATCCAAGGTGGGTTTGTTTGCTTGTTTTAATTGAGCCTATTAAACGTGTTTAACCAACCAACGTGTTTAACCAGCATATTTAACCAACGTGTTTAACCAACCAACCAACCAACCAATCAATCAATCAATCAATCAATCAATCAATCAATCAATCATTCAATACATGTTTCCGTTTCATGTGTTTAATACGGAATCCAAGGTCTCTTTTTTTCGCTTGTTTCAAGAGACCCTATATCAAGTGTTTAACTAATAAACCAACCAACCAACCAACCAACCAACTAATCAATAAATTTATCAATCAACATATATATGATATATTTATTTATGACAGTATAATTAAAAGAAAATGGAAGGAAAGACCTATCAATTATTCAAGAAGAATTGAACTTTAATATTGTCTATATGTTTGTTCCACTTCAGATTTGATTGTAAGGTAATGCCTAGATATTTTGCGGATGCAACTGATTCCAGAATGTGATTGTGGAGGATGTAATTATGCCGGTAGTTTTCTTTTGAGAGATGGAAAGGTTTGTACATTTATCAGGGTGAACTGCCATAAGCCAATCTGACTCCCATCGAGCTGCTGAGTCAAGGTCAAGTTGGAGCTTATGGCAATCATATTGTGTTTTTATTTCCCTGTAAATTATGCTGTCATCAGCAAAGAGTCTAAGCTTACTGTGTAGTAGGTATTCCGGTAAGTCATTTATATAGATAAGAAACAGTATTGGGCCTAATACTGTTCCTTGTGGTACACCAGATGTTACGGGTACTGAGGTGGAGGAAATGCCTTTAATGACTACTGTTTGTGTTCTGTCTTGTAAAAATGCCTGAATTCAATTTAGTGTGTTATTTTCAATACCATAGAATTTGAGTTTGTAAAGGAGGTGCCGATGTGAGACTTTGTCGAACGCTTTAGTGAAGTCCATTATGATCAAGTCAAAGTTTAATTTCACCGATAGCGAGACTTTTTGCACCGTTAATGTCCAGTACAGTTTCGCTAGAGTCAATTAAAACATATTCAAATAGCATAAAAGAACAAGCACTTACAATTTGTTTTCTGTCTAAATAGCTTTAGCATGACACAAGTGTAACAGCTGATATCACAGTAATTTGATTCGGAAGTGGCGGATTCCCCCTTGGTACCCCCTTTTTTGACGATCATTGATTTTGAATTAAGACATACATTTTGAACTCCCCTTTTAAAAATATCCGAATCCGCCCCTAGATTCGGTTTTCAAACCCCTTGGAAATAAGAAAAAACCGTTATGACGAGACTGCATTATTGGTTAAGTCTTCTCATATTGAGAACAATGGACATTTTGGCTTAAGGTAGTTCAAGCGTATAGAACAAAAAATGACAGAATTTTCTTATACTTTGTGAAATTAAACTTTGAATATGGTAAATGCAAAATGCAAAAAAAATGAGAGCCACCGACCATCTAAGAGATTGTTTGACCTCTAAAAGTTCTTTCTATTGCACTTCTTATCTTTATTCCATCTACATAATTCTATGTAATTATATCTGTTTTAATTCAATTTAAATTTTTGATTGACCTAGAATTAAAGAATTATTTATGGAGCCTTTGCATGAAATTCTTAATGAACGTACATTATTAGTGCTGTCGTAATCCCTTGTTGCTGCCATTCAATATTGAATTTGAATCTGAGTCTGTCATTATTTTCATTTTTATATATTTTATTCAGACTTAATTTCACCGACTCAATTTGAACATGTTGTATCATAAATGTAGTAAAATTTTCTGCTGAACTGTAGACTTTCAATTTTTGTATTCATAGAATACCGGGGTACTGCAACATTCTTATCTTTACTCTTTGCTGTTTGAAAGTGAACCTCAACTTTGAAATAAGACAGCTTTGAAATAGTTAATAAGTTCTATCTGGTCTTTTGTGAGTTTATGTTGCTCAAGGTAATTTTTGGTGCAGTGATATGTGGGCTGTTATCTTCTTTTCTTTTCTTATTTTTTTCCACTGTGTTACACGACCTTGTAATTTTT
Source organism: Mytilus edulis (assembly GCF_963676685.1). Taxonomy (NCBI): domain Eukaryota; kingdom Metazoa; phylum Mollusca; class Bivalvia; order Mytilida; family Mytilidae; genus Mytilus; species Mytilus edulis. The sequence continues at coordinate 72,779,509 of NC_092353.1, read as the reverse complement.
GTTTACGTATTGACCCTTGTCAACTGCCTCTGTTTGCTTATTTAAAGCCACTTTGGTCATTCTATAGATTTAAAATAAACATAAAGCTGTGGTCACACTTTACAGGATAACACGAACGGACGACTAACGGATGAAAATAATAGTTGTCTGTTGAAAAAAATTGTTATCCGTTGGGAATCCGTTTATGTACTGAAGAAATAAAACGGACGCGTAACGAATGCATAACGGACACACACCGGATATGCAACGTACGAGAAACGGAAACGTACCGGACAGAACGGATGTCGAACGTACAGCCAACGGACGAGTACTGCATAAAACGGACACTTAACGGAAGCGTATCGGATAAAACGGACGAACAAGTTATATGGAAAAATTAGAGGCGACAATAATAATACATGTAAATCGCATTAATTTTCAAAAACATTTCTGTGTAACTGGTTTTGGTTTGTTCTTCAAAATGCCTCAAAAGAGTAGTTTCTGATCTGAATAAAAACTGCCTGATAGGGATCACGTGCCCTTACTCTGTTTTTCACAAGCATAGGATATACTTTGCAAATCATCTGCCCCTAAATAGGTACCTGCTTTGAGACACGACAGCACGTGCATTCACGTCATTTTCACACAAAAACGTTATATAAAGAGAGGGGAGACGGAAAAAGTTAACATAAGGAAATTGGTCACATGGACAGGGTGGAAAGGACATTAATGTAATGCATCTATTTTCTATTATAGAACGTAATAGTTTTTTTTAACGCTTGGAGACTGTTTGTTTCTTTTCCGTCTATCCTGGATATTGGTGTGTCAGTATTATAACAAGTGTTGACGAAGCTGTTAGAGTCATGCAGGAAAAGATATTTTCTTATTACGAACCGAATCGTGACTCATCTGCTTCGAGTTCTAAAGGAAGCGGTTCAAATTTGCTGATAAAAACTTCATGGGGAAAACGGGCAAAATACAAATGTAATTTAAAGTAATTTATAATTTTACGAACACAAGTATTTATTTTAGCAAATAAAGGTAGAACATAGAGTAGAACGTCCAGAAAGAAACGAACTTAGCCGCCATACTTTTATTTAGGTAAAAGTTTACTATGCGGCACGGCACGGCAAACTATTTCATAATTTAATTTAACATTTTTCATTTGGGGAAAAACGAAATCCGATTATTATTTTTATTATACTTATCACCAATTTTTTTCTAAAGTTTTAACATGTTTAGGATCAGTTTAAGAAAAACATTGCGTCCCCTTCACCAATCACTAACAACCACGACTCGAATTTAAACAAATGGTTGACCAAAAAACTAAAACAAAAATGTACTTATTTTATTTATTTTTTTACAATTGTGATTGTTTTGTTTTGTTTTGCCATTTCACTAAAAAAGAAGCTCCGACCCTTAAATCATATTTAAGTTAATAACATATATACTATGTATTGAATTTTGGGTTAACTTATTCAAAAGGAAATACAAGCACTATTTGCCCAATTATTTTATAACAAATTTAACAAACCTATTTATATAAATGGTAAAACAATTTCATTAAAGTATATTGAAATGACAGAGGTTGACAAATGACCTATAAAAATGAAGATCTTAAATGACTTTTAAAAACAGAATTTCAATTTAGTTATATTGCTTGTCTCGATCAGGTATTGATATCATTCTCCAATTTGATTGGCTAATTTAAAAGGTTATGTTTGCCTCAAATCTCCTTTAATCTCTAAGATAATTAAAATAATTATATTCTGACAATAATTGTTCTTCTCCAATTTTTCAACTCTTTTTATTTAATTTAAAAACGAAACAAAGGAATGTTGTAAATACACTTTAGTTGAAATTAAACACACAAAAAAAGAAACTGACCTGGTCGAGATTTCACCATATCTACTTTCCACTGAGGAAATGTGTACTTTTGTACGCAGCCTTGCTCGTCTGCATAATAAGACAGTGGGCATGCCGTAAGAACACCTCCAGGAATTTTAGCAACCGTTATAACAATTATATTCCTCTCCTCCTATAAAAAAAACACAATTCAGTAATATCTTAAGAAAGGTAAAAATATATAACAAAATGTTTACTGTTACAGTTTTACAACTGCATCTTTTAGTACTTAGAGAGATACTTATTGACAAAATGTTTGTTAATATGAAAATAACTTTCAACACGAAAATTTGAACGATTTCGGAATGCAATATATATATACTTAAGTATATAAAAGTAAACTATGCATACTGGTATTGATAGAAATTAATGTTTATAAATGGCTATTAAACATTGAAACCCAAATCGTCTGTACAGTCACAAAGAAAAAATACAACATATTTATAACATCAATTTGCATAACGCAAAATTGTATTTACTTTCTAACGTGTGGAGCTTGCAAGTTGCAATATGTTTGTGAAACAGAAACATCATTTAATATCCGATTAAATAACCATCGGTCATTTATTAGACAAAAGAAAGAAACTGTCCATCACAAGACATCTTTAAAGAGCAGGGCATGATTTTGAAAACGTCACATATCAAATCATACAGAAAAAAACAAAATAGGGATACACGAGGAAGACAAAAAAGAGAGGGATGTTGGATGCACCAGTTACTAACTTTTGAACCTGATGGACTCAGAAAGAGAGACAAAAAACGATTTAAAAACAAATCTAAATAACAATATTGAAATCATACAAATTAATTGATAGAAATTCATACAATTTATCGAAAATCAATAAATATGTTAAACCTTTATTCCATCTTTATGAAGTTGTAGCTACAAACTATATTTTTGTATGGGACATCGATAAATATGTTAAACTTTTACCAAAATTCTGTGTAGTTTAAGCTACAAAAATAATGTTTGTTATGCATCCTATTTCATCTTGAGATATGCACACGCCTGATATAGCTTTTTTGTTTAGCGAAATATTGCGTATGTGTATTTAAAATCTACTAGAACTTTTTATTACCTAATAAAGAGTATTTTACTGTTTTATTAATATTTCTATACTATTTGCTATTTTTTTGCCATTTTTTGTTCCATGGTCTATTGCACTGGAAATTATCGTTCTATTGCACCTGTGTGCAGTCTATTGCACTGACCTGTTATTAAATCTTATTCTGAAATCTGAAAAAGTTGAAAGGTATTCATGTTGTCCAATCAAATTTGGTCTTTCAAACGTTCATTATTTTGATCCTCAAGAGTATTAACTGAGAGGAGACTCGATGTTCCCAATAATTTGGTGTTTCGTAATGTGAATAATTTACACATGCATTGCCATTAAATGTGTATAGCCGATAGATTTTTAACAATATTTAATATGTTGGCTTTAGTAATTTCTTGTCATTTAAAATGCTCTGATTTCATGTCCGTTTAATCATTGTTAATGAATTTAATTATAGAGTATAGTTGCACATGTATACTCCATACACATTATAATTAATACAGTTGTTACTTTCGTGTGTTTTATTTCTAAGAATTTGTTAGAACTGACTCAGTATGTATTAGGTAATAAAACAGTTATTGAATCGGTATGAAGATCAGCTCATTGTTCTATTGACATCAGCCTTTAGCTTCGGGCAATAGAACAATGAGCTGATCTTCATACCTCGGTAAATATATTTTGATCTATTGCCTAGTTACATATTAAATAACTGTTACTGGTATATTAATGTATTTATTAGCGTGTTTAAGTTATATTCTAAGACATTTATATAATTTTAATTCAGTAACTGTATCAGTTTATTTTCACAAACTGATCCACGCCTAAATAGATTGAATGTTGATTGTTCCTATTTTTAGACATGATATATATTTTCATATCTATAATACTAAAATTACGAGGTCAAATTTGTCAGCCGTCATCGGGTAAAAACGACAAATCAAAGAATTCAACTCTTTATATAACTAATATAGGACAATGGTGTAGATTAAAAATTACACCACTCTAGACCCTTTTGTTTTCCACATAATTAATATTGCCAATAATTAACAAGTTCCGGGTCGAATCCGATACCGATACCAATAGTATTATCACCTGTTAGCAATTACCTTATCTGTACGTTCCGCATTTGACAGGCGCACTACCAAACGGTGTATTTAGGATTTTGCTATATACACGGATCATAATCAAAGGGCTGACACTACTAAATTCAATCATTGTCAAATTGTTCCCTATTGTAGTTTAATTCAGCAATCAGCAAGACTTTCTAAGATAACTAATATAGGACAATGCTGTTGATTAAAAAATAGCCAGGCCCTTTTGTTTTCCAAATAATTAATATTACCAATAATTGATAAGTTCCAGGTCGACGGGTTCAAACAGAAAGATTTGAAAGCAGAGAAAACTTTGTATCTTATAATCGACATGACTTTATCAGATGACGATACTAATTACTAAAATAAGGCTTAGGCATAGTTATATACTTTAATTCAGTCACGGACCCGCGATATCACGGATGTGTACTTGTATATATCTATAAACCGTCATGATTTTTCCTACGCGGGCGCTGGATCGTTACTAGTAACGATACATGTACACAATAAATAAATTATATAAACGCCTAAAAATTGTACAAAACAACACCAAAAAGAAAACTATAAATGTAATTATCTATATATATTTCGAATAACAGATATCCTGCATCAGCAAGATTGCGATGTTAATGAATCATATCAGTCTACTTTGAATATCTATAACAATCTGGAAATTTATACAATAACTAGATGTGTCAAAGCGACACGAATGGCCCCGTCTCAAAAAGTTGAAAAATCTGCAAATTCAATAACACATGTGGACACAAACATGATGGTAGTCTCACAAATAAAAAATCAGCTCAAAATCTGGAGGCGTATAGAAAAAACGTATGACTTTATAACTGATTTTCAACAATTTACAAAGTTGTAAACCCTTGATTTAGGCAAAAATTAGTGGAGCGGAACAAAACTTAAACTTGATCTGTGACTCATCATAAGTAACTCACATACCAATAATCAGCCCAATATCTGAAAGAGTATACAAAAAAAGTCCGTATAACTGTGATTTTCATCAATTTATCAAAGTCAAAAGCCCGTAATTTCGGCAAAACTTAGCCGAGCGGAACAAAACTTAAACTTGATCTGTAACTCATCATGGTTAACTCACATACCAAAAATCAGCCCAATATCTGAAGGCGTTTAGAAAAAAAACTCTGTATAATGGTTTGTTTCGGAATGACGGAATGACGGAATAACGAAACTTTGGACAAGGGTAAGCTATATGGCACAGACAACTACGCTGCGGGGCCATAAAAAAGTCAAACCATATATATATTAACTTTTTTATATATATATATATTATATATATTAAGTGCCTTGAAAATCAGCCTAACTACATGTATATATGAATATATATATAATCGGCTCACTACTACCCTGAAATGTTGTTCACTTTACTCGTGGTCTATTTTTACTTCTGGATATAGAATTGTAGTGAAACGCAAACATAAGTTGGTAAATATTAATGTAATAGAATTAAAGAATATCAAAAGGTTTTTTTTTCCATTTGTACAAAGATTTTATTTCATAAAGTGTTAAATACCGTTTCCATCTCCTGTATTGTTGTTCCCTGTCGGTCTTTTCCAATGTGTAACTGAAATAAACCAGAAAATAGATTATTTCTTGCTGCTTAGTTAATGGAATTTGTATCATATATAATGGTATTAGCAAATGTGACTTTTCTAAATTGGCTGAGACCTTTGAAATATTATGCCGTTCAAATACACGTTTTTTTAGATAAAGTTAAAAGAGTGCAATCCACATCAACTACTAACAAATCGAGTGAATGTTATGTCATACCTACGTTAGGAGAGGGCATACAATGTCGGTCTTTATCAGGTTTAAAGTTTTTGGTTGTAAGTAGGTTAATAAAATTGAGAATGGAAATGGAGAATGTGCCAAAGAGACAACAACCCGAGCATAGAAAAAAACAACAGCAGAAGGTCACCAACAGGTCTTCAATGTAGCGAGAAATTCCCGCACCCGGAGGCGTCCTTCAACTGGCCCCTAAACAAATATATGCTAGTTCAGTGATAATGAACGCCATACTAATTTTCAAATTGTACACAAGAAACTAAAATTAAAAATACAAGACTAACAAAGGCCAGAGGCTCCTGACTTGGGACAGGCGCAAAAATGCGGCGGGGTTAAACATGTTTGTGAGATCTCAACCCTCCCCCTGCACCTCTAGCCAATGTAGAAAAGTAAACGCATAACAATACGTACATTAAAATTCAGTTCAAGAGAAGTCCGAGTCTGATGTCAGAAGATGTAACCAAAGAAAATAAACAAAATGACAATAATACATAAATAACAACAGACTACTAGCAGTTAACTGACATGCCAGCTCCAGACTTCAATTAGACTGACTGAAAGATTATAATTTCATCATATGAACATCAGGCACAATCCTTCCCGTTAGGGGTTTAGTATCATACCATCATAACATATATAAGAAGAACATAACTCGTGTCATGCCAACAACTGGTTTTTGAATAAATGTGTTTAGTTCCGATGCAAAGACCCTATGAGTGAATCAATATTAACGCCAAAATATGCAATCTTTAATGATCTGACAACAGTATCGTAACTATATCCCTTCTTAATAAGTCTATTCAAAGGTTTTGTTAGTTTTTGAGGTGAACACTGACACCTTTGTGCTTTATAAAGAATATTTCCATAAAAAATTGGATGTGAAATACCTGAACGTATAAGAAGTCTGCATGTTGAGCTATATTTACGAATGATGTCCTTATACCGATGATAAAATTTAGTAAATGTTTTGACTAGTTTGTGATATCGAAAACCCTGGTGTAATAATTTTTCAGTAATACATAAATTTCTCTCGTTAAAATCTAAAACATTGTTACATACACGAGCGAATCGTACAAGTTGAGATATATACACACCGTAAGATGGTGACAAGGGAACGTCACCATCTAAAAATGGATAATTAACGATAGGAAATGAAAAATCATCTCTTTTATCATAAATTTTAGTATTCAGCTTTCCGTTAATGATATAGATATCAAGATCGACGAAAGGGCAGTGGCCATTGTTAGTATTAGCTTTATTTAAAGTAAGTTGAACAGGATAAATTTCTCTAATATACATACTGAAGTCGTCATTATTGAGAGCTAAAATATCATCCAAATATCTAAAAGTATTATTAAATTTGTTTATCAGATGTTGTTTCGATGGGACTTTGCTTATTTTTGTCATAAATTGTAACTCATAGCAATACAAAAACAGGTCCGCAATAAGTGGTGCACAGTTAGTCCCCATTGGAATTCCGATAATCTGACGATATACGGAATCCCCAAAGCGAACAAAAATGTTGTCTAGTAAAAATTCAAGGGCATATATAGTATCAAAGCATGTCCAATTGACATAGTTTTTTTGTTTATTGCTACTAAAAAATGACCTAAAAGAGTTTGAACATATATATTCACATTCTGACTTTTTAAATGCCCATTTAATTAGGTGTGTGATTTTTTTCTTAATGAGAATGTGAGGCAATGTGGTATACAGGGTAGAAAAATCAAAACTTTGAACAGATTCAAAATCACCAATATAAGCATGCAATTTATCAAGTACTTCCAACGAGTTCTAGACACTCCAAAAGTAATTAATTCCACTATTTTCGAAGGCCTTATTTGAACAATTTATTATCAGGTTTTTAATTGTACCAAGTGTGCTGGTAAGAAGAATAGACAATTTAGTAGTGGAACAATGGCTCGAAGACGAAATAAATCTATATTTGTAAGGTGTTTTGTGTAGCTTCGGAAGCCAGTACATAGTTGGGACTTTCATTGTATTTGGCTCTGCTTGTAAAGCGGTAGCTAAAAGTTTAAGTTTGTTACAGATGTCGTTTTCTAAAAATGGAGTCAGTTGGAATGTTGGTGAATTGGTGATTTCTTTTTTCAGAACCTCAATGTAAAATTTACGCCAAACAATAATAATATTATTAGCAGCTTTATCCGCCGGGACAAAAACAAATTTCTTGGCTAGTTCTTTTAGTTTATGTTTGATACGAGAAATAGGTTCTTTAAAATGTTGAATACGTATATTAACTATCTTCATTACTGAATTAAAAAAAGAGTCCAAAGATTTTTTGTCAGCTTTTTCCCGTTTTATCCATTTCATACAGTAAGTATGGAGTGAGTCGTGGATGATATTACGACACTCATTCCAATGAATAATTGACGGGGGACGATATTTAGGTCCTTTACTGAGGAATGATTTTAACTCTCGGTCTTGAACGATGTTAAGATCTCCTGTTATATCATGGGAAATGGGTCCATAAATATATTCGGAGGTACTACAATTACATGAAGTAGGTGTATTTTCACTGATATTAACATCTTTACACAGTTGACTATAATTAAACACAAATTTCCGGGTAGATTTCTTGTAAATATAACAAATAAGAGGTAGCTCAGTATTGTCAAAATATCCAGGAATTTGTTCTTTAACAGAATGGTCGTTAAATATTATTAGTTACATAGTGTGCTCGTGACCTAATACGGTATATATGGGGTCAGTAAATTCCATATGGGGTGAGAGCGAAGCTCGAATCCCCATATGGAATTTACTGACCCCATATATACCGTATTACGTCACTAGCACACTATGTAACGAATTTATCTTACCGACTATCTGACCGTGTGAAATTAAGACTAGTGATTCTCAAAATGAGCAAAGTCTCCAATACTGTTAGCATTAAGACAATACTTCCATTGATTCTACAAAAACAGATGTCAACAATAACGACTTGTAAGGTTTAAATGTGTTTTATGAATTTATTTCAATCTTAATCATCAATTTCTTCGTCTGTTGGAACTTTTAAGATTTTTTCTCAGTTCCGTTTTGTTTTTATAAAGGGACATAACACCATTACTAACCGTGTATGAAATAAGCCCCGCCCCTTCATACCTAATATGGAATATAAAGGGACGTAACTCCACTACTAACTGTGTATGAGATAAGCCCCGTCTCCCTACTAACCTAATATCAAATATACACGGTTTGCACGCGGACGCTTTCAACCAATCATATTCCTGGAAATGTATAGGAGGTAAGATAAACCGGCAATATTTACAAAATCAAAACCTTTATTGACATACTTTATTTTAATAAAATGTTTTTTATGATCTTCAGGGCGATCAATTTTGGGAAATAGTTTAGAATAACAATATGCCATAATAATTTGAACAATTTCATCCTTAGGACTGCTATATGAAATTGTGTTGCAATCCTCCAAAATTTTATTTAACTTATTAACCGGTAATGAACAGAGTTTTGTTAACAGATAATGTCTGCCGTTGTTTTTGGAAATAGAAATTAGGTCCGAAATATTGGTATGATTGGTCCGAAATTTTCTTTGATTGCGATTTGTTCTACGACCGTGAGAACGGTTTTTACGAACAGTTTTAGAAACTATATCCAAAATGTTAACGGAATCGGTTCTAGATATATTACCAATTCCCATGATATTATCATTAAGACCGAGAGGGTAGACTGTCTGTAATTTTTTAATCCAATTTAATTCAATTATTTTCCGCGATCGTACAAACTTTGAATGAGATTCACCAGGCTGCTTATTTACTACTTCTAAAGGTTGAACTGCTAAATATTTAAAAGGATGGTTGTGCTTCTTAAGGTGTTGGTAAATGATACTTTTGAATTTATTGGGTCTTTTAAAACGATACAGATGTTCTTGAGTGCGTTTAGATAAATATCGTCCAGTTTCTCCTACGTACTGAATACCACATCCCGGTTTGTTTCATGTGAGTTAATAAATAATACTGTTTGTTTTTCAAGTTATATCAGTTTCAAAATTCAAAGAAAATGTGCGACCATTAAACGTGGACCTTACCGTATTGTTGGTGGAAAGACGGGGACATGTAAGTCATATTTTGGCATGACACTTATCGATAGAAGGGTAACCACGATTTTGATTGTTAAAAATGTTAGCAATGGTAGTATTTTTAGATAACCGATTTTGAAGATTGAGACGTGTAGATACCCTTTGAACAAGTTTAGTATTTAATATTTTTCCATTTCTAAGCTTCATAATTGTTTTTTGTTAGTGAATTATATTATAAAGGAGCAAAGACTTGCGTCCAGAATATGAACCAGCATACAATAATTTAAGTTATGTAAAATTGATAAATCTGTTCGGCTAAAAATGTCAAACGCTATCAGTATTAATTACCCGAAAAAGATGGGGTATATCAGGGTAGGACTGATGGCTGACTAAATAGTAGAATGGGGCTGAATATTAAAATACTACTTTTTGATAAATATTCCTAAAGTAATGAACTAGAGCAGTTCTCGCTCGGACACACACTCCATAATCTAGTATATTATAAGAACATAAACCTGAAGCACGGGGAAGCACTCTACTGCCTCCACACGGCACTAAAGACAAACTCTGTAAAAAATAAAATTGAGAATGGAAATGGGGAATGTGCCAAAGAAACAACAACCCGACCATAGAAAAAAACAACAGAAGGTCACCAACAGGTCTTCAATGTAGCGAGAAATTCCCGCACCCGGAGGCGTCCTTCAATTGGCCCCTAAACAAATATATGCTAGTTCAGTGATAATGAACGCCATACTAATTTCCAAATTGTACACAAGAAACTAAAATTAAAAATACAAGACTAACAAAGGCCAGAGGCTCCTGACTTGGGACAGGCGCAAAAATGCGGCGGGGTTAAACATGTTTGTGAGATCTCAACCCTCCCCCTATATCTCTAGCCAATGTAGAAAAGTAAACGCATAACAATACGTACATTAAAATTCAGTTCAAGAGAAGTCCGAGTCTGATGTCAGAAGATGTAACCAAAGAAAATAAACAAAATGACAATAATACATAAATAACAACAGACTACTAGCAGTTAACTGACATGCCAGCTCCAGACTTCAATTAAACTGACTGAAAGATTATGATTTCATCATATGAACATCAGGCACAATCCTTCCCGTTAGGGGTTTAGTATCATACCATCATAACATACATGAGAACAACATAACCCGTGTCATGCCAACAACTGGTTTTTGAATAAATGTGTTTAGTTCCGATGCAAAGACCCTATAAGTGAATCATTATTAACGCCAAAATATGCAATCTTTAATGACCTGACAACAGTATCGTAACTATATCACTTCTTAATAAGTCTATTCAAAGGTTTTGTTAGTTTTTGAGGTGAATACTGACAACTTTGTGCTTTATAAAGAATATTTCCATAAAAAATTGGATGTGAAATACCTGAACGTATAAGAAGTCTGCATGTTGAGCTATATTTACGAATGATGTCCTTATACCGATGATAAAATTTAGTAAATGTTTTGACTAGTTTGTGATATCGAAAACCCTGGTGTAATAATTTTTCAGTAATACATAAATTTCTCTCGTTAAAATCTAAAACATTGTTACATACACGAGCGAATCGTACAAGTTGAGATATATAAACACCGTAAGATGGTGACAAGGGAACGTCACCATCTAAAAATGGATAATTAACGATAGGAAATGAAAAATCATCTCTTTTATCATAAATTTTAGTATTCAGCTTTCCGTTAATGATATAGATATCAAGATCGAGGAAAGGGCAGTGGCCATTGTTAGTATTAGCTTTATTTAAAGTAAGTTCAACAGGATAAATTTCTTTAATATACATACTGAAGTCGTCATTATTGAGAGCTAAAATATCATCCAAATATCTAAAAGTATTATTAAATTTGTTTATCAGATGTTGTTTCGACGGGTCTTTGCTTATTTTTGTCATAAATTGTAACTCATAGCAATACAAAAACAGGTCCGCAATAAGTGGTGCACAGTTAGTCCCATTGGAATTCCGATAATCTGACGATATACGGAATCCCAAAAGCGAACAAAAATGTTATCTAGTAAAAATTCAAAGGCATATATAGTATCAAAGCATGTCCAATTGACATAATTTTTTTGTTTGTTGCTACTAAAAAATGACCTAAAAGAGTTTGAACATATATATTCACATTCTGACTTTTTAAATGCCCATTTGATTAGGTGTGTGAATTTTTTCTTAATGAGAATGTGAGGCAATGTGGTATACAGGGTAGAAAAATCAAAACTTTGAACAGATTCAAAATCACCAATATAAGCATGGAATTTATCAAGTACTTCCAACGAGTTCTTGACACTCTAAAAGTAATTAATTCAACTACTTTCGAAGACCTTATTTGATTTTATTCAGTGCTGTTTGTGGTCACATCACAGTGTTCTAATAAAAACTTTCAGGATAGAATAACATTTAGCGTAAACAAAAATAAACAGTTTGTATTCCCTTGTCATTTAGCGCGACGATTTTGTAAAAAGTTAAATCATAAAGATACTGAACTCAGAGGAAAATCAAATCGGTAAGTCCCTAATCACATTGCAAAATCAAATGACAAAACAGATCAAAAACGAATAGACAAATAACTGTCATGTTCCTGACTGTGTACAGACATTTTCAAATATAGAAAATGGTGGATTAAACCTAATTTTGTTTTGTTTTGTAATGTAGAAGCATATGCTATATGGGTGTAGAGGTGTCTATACGTCTATATTTATAACAAAATTAAAACAAATTGTAAGTTCTAAATACTTTAATAGTAGAATTACCAGAAACAACAAAAACAAACATCAATACACAATACTCAAGTTAATAGCATTCCAAAATGATTTCAAAACTTACAAAAGTCTATTAATTAAGGAATATATTCATTCACAAAGCACTAATTTCTATAACTAAAGGTTCAGTGTTCTCTTCTTTTTTGTGCAAATGCTTATACACAAGCTTGAACATTTCTGTAAAGGAGGCCCCTCTGTGGAAATGGTCATCAGGCAGTTCAATATGTGTTGGCTGAGTCTGTTACGTAAGATGCTCTTTATTTTAACGTGCTGAAGGTACGTTCACAATCTGCATGGGACACTGGTAATACCAAAGTAATCTAGCAGTATTTACTAAGTACTGGGTAGAGGTCAGGCATATGTTTCTAATACATTTTCAACTTCTAAAACTGCAAATACTTATTCTAATGCAACAACTTTTGTAACGTCCATTTTAATTGGATAACGTTACTTATTTACATGGCATCAATTGATAATTGATGCTATGAAACGTACGCGCAAGCGCAGACGGCATATGACTGATTTAAAATACATGTTTTAACGTTGTTTTATATCAGTTTCATTAGAATCGAGATAACAATATTGTATTTTAAGCTCTGACGGCATCAACTGAGTTGAAGAGTGTGTCTACCATGCTGACATATATTGATGTTTTCTGGAACAGTTTTGACAGGCGGTTAAAGTGTGGTAGGGTATCTAGTAACAGGGCAATTGCACGAAAGAAGAATCGTGATTTTACAAACAGGGTTAGTCTAGCTGCTGTTGCATTTGTGCGCTCAGAAGCTTCCCGCTCACGACTGGCAATGAGTGTTGGATTGCAACGCTTGACTGCTTCTATTGCGTGGATGTGCGAGAGCTATCTGGTGTCACTATTGTTCTTGAGATTTACAACTCGGTCACCAAGGATGTTCTGTAATGAAAAAATAAATTAATTTCATAAAAAAATGATTTATACATTTTGTAACACAAATAGTTTACTTTATTTGACAAAGAAATGGGAGAAGTATTTATAACTGTTTCACGTGAAATTTATAGATATATACATGTACCTCTTTCTGTTTTAGACCATGCATTCGAACAGCTGAATTCTGGTAGAAGAAGAAAAGCTGTCTCATAATGTATTTAAACTTCTTCAGGTAATTGATGTTGGTACGGGTTTGACAAGAAGGAAGTGCTAGACTATGTGCAATGCAGTGTACATTAATCAACTCTGGTTAATGGCCTGCAACTGGGTAGCAACCTGGAATACATAAATTATAATTAGATAACATGTTAAATATGTAAAATATATGTTTCCAAAAAATATATTCATTAATGATTGGCCCTTATACAACATCTTATTTTTATATTTTCATATTGAAATTACTTAATTTTATGTTTATTTTCGCAAATGACTACATATATATTTTTTTTTTTCATATTCAATAGCTTCTTTAGTTTATTTTTTTTTATTATTATTTTTACATAAAAAAATCTTACCTCTGTTTTCCTTCCAACCATAACTGATGCTTATTGGAATCTAAAATCAATGAGCCTGCTTGTGTCTAGTTGGTAAGTTGTTAGGAAGTGCTATCATGACTGTATCTGCTTTGCCTTCTGATAAATCAATGAGTTGTAGGAAAGTTGTCCTGTCTATTTTGGGTGCGTGATCATCATATTTAACATTGGGAAAAACCCTGCCAATTTGTCATTGGTCTTTAGTTAAACAAAAACCTTCAATGAGTCATTAATAAGCCACCAATGTTTCCTAGATTTCAGCAATGATCATGAAATGTTTATGTTGTATTAGTTTTTTTATTACCTTATCGCCTGTAAAGGTTTTGTCATTGAAATGTTTAACCTTGAAATAAGTAATGTTATAAGCACTCACTACAAAGTCAAAAAGTCTGAAAAGACCAGTTTTTGTCTTGATTTGCATGAACTTTCACTCGACATTCTCCAAAGCTATGACTTGTCTCTTAAATTTTCTTGACAAATTCTCATTTATATCGAATGTGTATTAAATTACTTGCCAAATATTCTCGACATTCTGAATATGGTCTTAAAATTTCTTGACAAATTCTTGACATTTGAATGCTGTCGTGAAATTTCTCGACATATTCTCGACATGCATTTTTATTTTTTCTCAGTATGGCTTGACATATTCTGAACATTTACATAATATACCGTTGTTTCAAGTTACACTTCTTACGACAAATATGAACATGTGAAAGTTAGGCATGTAAAATAATTGAAAATTTGGGTATCTAAATATTTTTATAAATGCAAATATGGCTATAAAATTTAAAGTATAAAAAAATTTAAATGCGGGTGTGTTGATATAAAACAATTTAAATGTGGGTTTTTAAAAAAATCACAAATTTAGATTCTTTATCTTATTAATTAAATGATGAAAACCAATCATACTGTAGACATATTTCCTTCTACATTCATAATATTCAATGTTAATATGGTAAAAAATTATTGTACACAAATGTGTTTTATATAAATAGCAAATTATGATGATATACAAATCATTCATTTAACAGAAGAAAAACTTGTGTAATGTTAAATGTTGGAATGTATATTTAGTATTACACATGGACAAGATGTTCCCAATAAAGTTAAGGTATTTAACACCCCAGAATACACGCAACTGTCAAATAGAAATTACTGATTTACCTGTAAGCAGCTATACAACTCATCAGTTGACAATTCCAAAGATTAAAAGACAATTATTATCTACTCCAGGAATCATGGAAACAAATGTATTTATAATGGGTCCCATCAATGATTTCTATAGAAATAATTGGTCTTATGAAATGGATCTCAAACAGAAATGCATAATATAGATCTAAACATTGTTTTTCTTTTCAGGAAGGAGTTATCACAAAAAAATTTTTATAGAAAATTATAAAATTCAACACTCAAATTTGAATAAAATATGTTTTTGGATTATTCTAAAAAATGTAAGGTTTTTGAACCAAGATGAGAACAAATTCTTTGACCTAAACGATAGCACAACCCCAACCCCCTATTTTTAGCCACAAAAACCAAAAAGAGGAACTCTGGGGTCCAAAAGAGACACATGGTCATGTTTTAAAACTGCAATCAAGACACCTGTTTAAGTAAAGCAAATTTGATTGGAACTTTGCGAATAGCAAATATCTAAATGCTGTTTGTCAGTAACTTCGACTTATATACCAAGTGAAAACATTAATCAAAAGTTTGATAAAATTTCACACTTGTTAAGAAAAATCAAGAACCTTATTAGACATATGTCAAGAATTTTTAAAAATTATACAGACAAATTAAGAATGTCGAGTAAAAATTCATGCAAATTCAGACAAAACTGGTCTTTTCAGACTTTTTGACTTTTGTAGTGACTACTTACTGGAAAGAGAATATAGACTTAAACTTTTGTAGTTTTAGATTTTATGCAAATAAAGGCAACAGTAGTATACCGCTGTTCGAAATTCATAAATCGATTGAGAAAAAAAAACCAAATCAAGGTTACAAACTGAGAAAACACATCAAATATAAAAGGAGAATTACGACACAACAGAAAAAAACACACTTAAATGTAACTCAAACAAAAACGAACTATAATATAAAAATGTCCATTTTCCTGACTTGGTACATTGTAAAGGACATTTTAAGAAAAAAAATGGTGGGTTGAACCTGGTTTGGTGGCTAGCCAAACCTCGCACTTTTATGGCAATGTTAGATATAACACTAAAATAACACTATTAGATACTATACAAATACAAGAAGATTCAGGACAGATTAACGGAAATAAACAATACAATCAAGTATAGTTCGACAACGATACAACTGAAACACAGAAGTGAATAAAAAAAACGACAATGGAACTCACACAGAAACAAACTTACAGAAGACAATGTTGTAATTGAAATGAATGAGATTTTGACTCATGACTGTGTATTGTTACTGTTTTAAAAGCGTTTATCGAAAAAACATCTGCAAAACGTTCATCTCAAAAACTTGTTGTTACATTTGTAAACCCAAACCATCATCCTACAAAGTCAACAATAAGTAATTGGATTCAATAGGTTTTAAAATTTGCAGGTGTAAATATTTCAATTTTTAAAACGCACAGTAATGGGGTAGCTAGCTATTTATAGTACATCAGCAGCACTGGAATGCTAGACAAATGAGTCTACATTTAGCCAATTTTACAATAGACCAGTTACTGTTCAAGAGTAAAATGATACCTATCGAGTACTTCGTGGAAAATTGTTTTGTTTCTGCTTTTTTTGTAACAATGTATATAAGTTAATACAATATTATTTGACAAATTTGTTTATTATAACCAAAAGTCCATATTAGGATATGGGATTGTTGTATACAATTTATTATGGTAATAAGTAATTGTTACCATAAGTAAGACTCAAGTATTCATGTAACATACTTTATATAATTTTATAGTAATTTTGGAATCCACTATATTACATGCATTTTAATCTTATAATACATGTAAGTTACAGTGAATTTTTGAAATCAGGGATTTTGTAAAATCCTTGGAATAATTAGTGATTTTGTAAAATTTCAGGGATTTTCAAAATCACTGAAAATATTGCCAGGAAATTTGTAAAATCCCTGATTGCAAGTTTAAACTTAATATAAGAAATGTTATTTTGTGATATTAGGACTACCACTTACATTTTTTAACTATTTTGGTTGATATCAACTATGACAAAATTGCCCTGCTTTTTTTTACAGACACACCTATTTTGTTCACATCGATTTTTTCCAAAACGTCCACATTTAAAAATAGTCTTGTCAATTACAAATGAAAGACAGTTAAGTTGTCAATTATTACAGCTAATAGACTCATAACCACGAAATCAGTAGGTTCCAGCTGGTTTTTAGTGTATATCCCTAGAGATAAAGAAATGCCATGTTTAATATTAAGACAAGTTTGTGTAAATGTCTTTCAAATGCACATAACATATATCTTCATCTGATGAATACTTTTTTTTAAATTATTTTTCATCACATCTCCACACTTAAAAAGATATAAAGAATAGAGAAGGTTTAGGAAAAAAATTAAAGGCTTTATCACTTATCGATTTGATACATTTATAAGACAGTATTTGAGATATGACCAATGTAAGAAATGCAAGTACAAAACAAAATATGTTTACCTATACCTATATATTGTCTTTTTTGTTACACTTATTATTTTGTGTATATAAATGTCTTTTAAAGGCTACAAATTAACATTACAACACTCATTTGCTTTTTTATAACAATTGTCACGTCACAATAATATGTGAATATAACATTTGCAATTGGATCACAGAGCCTAAACATGTCAAATTTTTACTCTTTTCATATCTCATTACGGCAGTCACTACAATGCACTGTCTTTGTATTTGATTAAAATTAATATAATAGGTTTATATTGTTCATTAGTTACTCAAGGAATGACTGTACTATTTTTTCTGTCTATGAAGAAATAACATAAAAAATTTGGTGCACACTGAATAACGCGCGTAGCGGGTTATTTGCAGTGTTCATCACATTGTTTATGTTATTTCGAATAGACAGAAAAAATAGTACAGTCATTTCTTATAATTTAATTCTAAATTCCATTTTAAACCGTAGAAAACCATGAAAAAACGTTGATGACGTCACGGTCACATGACTAAATTATATCTATGGGCTGATAACAAAATAACGTCAGCCAATCAGAAGAGCTTAGAATCATATTCAAAACAGTGTGGCCCTGGCCATTGATTGACGACCTAAATTATCCCATTGACTGGGACAGATTAGGTGAACATTTGTCTGTAACGACCATTGCTCACCCTCTTGCTTATTATAGAATTTAAACTGTGGGGTCACCAAAGGTTCTTAACGCCTTTAATAATAAAAATAATTCGAAAAATTATTCAGGAATAACCTTTATGTTTTGATTATATTATTGATATAAATCAACACATCGTATTATTCCGGATTCGTTTTTCGATTTTTTTTATTTAGGTGTTGAGAACCTTTGGTAACCCCACAGATTCAGTGTCTTTAACAAGTACATACTGAGCAGTGATTGTTACCGACAAACGTTCACATAATCTGTCCCAGTCAATGGGACAATTTAGGTCGTCAATCAATGGCCAGGACCACACTGTTTTGAATATGATTCTATATTGTCTTCTTTCTGAATTGTTAGGATTAACTCTTAAGAGTCTTCTTATTTTCTCCGTGTTCAATATGTTATATTTTAATTTTCCCTCAACCATAAGAATTAACTTTAGTAAGTTAGTTTGCTCTTGGTTTAAAGACATACAAATGTGACTGAGGTATTTTTCGTCATTATGGCAGTTGTTTGATGACAATTGCTCATTTAGCATTAGCATTGAAGGCTAACCGAGCCTCAGACTTGTTGCATGTTACAACTGTGGACTTTTTTTATGAGAATTTAAAATAAAAAAGAATTACTTTTTTACAAGTTCACTGAATTTTAATCAGGGAATCTGTAGAAAAGCTCTTAATTATTTCAGTGATTTTGTAAAATTCTAGTCAAATTCAAGAATTTTATAAAATCACTCATCAGTTCAGAGATTTTACAAATTCACTGTAAAATATAAATTAGATTTATTCAAGTAATTGGCTCTCAAATCTCATGGTAGCTCTTACATAATATTGGTTTATAAAAATTGTAAAATTAAATGAGGCTTTGTTACAAGACGATTAAAATTATTATTTTTATAAATCAATAATTATGATGCTCACCCTTTTTTATCCTAACCCACTGCAGTGCCTCGATGCTAGAGTGGCATAGGGAGATAAGCTGAACACATGCTCACTGTGAATTGAATTGTTTAATATATATGCAAAATACGGATTTTAACCCAGATTTAAACTTGTAAATGTGGGAGGTTGGCATTTTGAATGAAAGTAGTTTAATATGAAGGTTTCTAATAGTATGTTGTCAACGAGTTTATTACACGTCATAAAGTTGTGACATAGGTTTCACGGATCATTATGATATATCAGTAAGACGCATATTTTGGCTTCGGTATTTTATGTTGTCCGCTAGGTATGTTTCACTTTTTTTACCAAATTATAACTATGTGATAGATTTTTTTACACTCGATGATTCCAATCATTGTTGGTGGTCAGACACACGCATTTACATTAGAATAATAAAATATAGATAAGAAGATGTGGTCTGAGTGCCATTGAGACAACTCTCCACGAGAAAAAACAACAATCTAAAGTATATAAAAAAACGAGAAATCAGAAATACCTATGACCCACACTAACAAACGGCAACCACTGAACAAAAGGATCCTGCATAAAAATGCAGCGAGTTTAAACGTTTCAACGGTCGCCAACCTTAACACTAACCTGAAACAGTAGTGTAACATTACAACATAAAAAGACACACTATAAAATATCAATTGAATTGGATGAACTCGATCCAAAAAAAACAACATTTAAACAAAGTAAACATACATTGAACGAATAATTTTGATCTATGACAAAATAAACTTACAATAATAAAACGTAGGTGCCTATATAACATTGACGGTACATTTAGTGATAAAAATGTTTTAGAAACAGTGTCAAAAAAAGACAACTCTGTATAACCTTGGACAAAATGGTCTTGAATAAAACAACGTTCACAGCTAAATTATGATATTATAATTTTGTTGTTATGAGTACGGCAGTAATTTTGAGAAATCGTCTTGACAAAAAAGTGGAAGAAAAATATAAGAAAAATAAGAAGAAGAACAAAAGAAACGTAGAATAACAAAATGTCACCTGCGTGCCATAATTAAGTTATGTTTTAATTTGTTGATGAAAAAATCGATGTTTAAGTGCCAATGTAAACCTTTACTAATAAGTTTGTTTAAAGGTTCGATGAGGTTGAACTGGATTGTAATACGGTTATCTATTTATATTAAAATCATTCGATCAAATTCAAAGCTATTTGAAGGTAAGGAATGTACATTATATCCCCATATTTCGTAGCTCTGCTGTATTTATATCAGTTCCGCACCAGTATGTGTAAGCTTTTAGAATGAACAATAGTATGGGTTCGAGCATAACTGTATTATTTGTCTATACCCCTCTTTTGATTAAACGATATGATCCAGATGTCATTCCGGGAAAATTATCAAATGAATATGACATAAATATTGCTTCCTATATACTATAAGTCTATCATCAATGCTTATTACACAGTGAAAGTGAAAAATATTATTATCCTTCAAGAATGATTATATTGCTAAAATGAAATCTGAATACAGGCAACAACCCTTACACGCAAGAAACAATAAAAATTTAATACGTCTAATCTCTATGTATGGATTGCCCTAAAATACAAGTGTTTATATGATGTCTGGAACTCTTACGTTTACATCTGTTTAGATACGTATATCTACATGTAAGCAAATGATGCCGCCGCCTGCAGACATACCCCATACACATATGTTAGAACTAAATAGTATTGTAATTATATTTAAACCTACCTTTTTTAAATGTGAATACGGCATGCTGAATTCCTCATTGTCAATTAGTTTTTTCATCTTCCACCATCTGTTATCACTTGAATCTACTTTGACAAATTCTAGCACATCTCCCTTTCCGTAGAACATATCAAACTTATTTGTCTTTGTAGCAGATTTTTCAAAAGTATATTTGTACCATTTCCCGTCAATCTACAATTTAAATTGTACATTTAGGACTCAGAGGTGATATTGGGATGCTAAACAGCGAGAATCAAACTAAAGTACGATTATATGATACGGAAGTTTTTAAGTGTAAAAGTTACACTGTTCAATTGAATACGTCAAAATTCCGTGTTTCAGTACGCTAGTGAGGAGTTGTCTGCAAAGGTATGGACTTTTAAAAAGTAATTGTATTTTAAGACGTCAACCTGTGGCTGCTTCAATGGACAAAAAATATACAAGCTGAGGTAGATGGTGGTTTGGATTAAAATGCATAGAATTTTTCAAAAATTTGCCAAAATAAAGTATATGTCTTACTTTTTTTCAAGTGTACGAGTGACGGGGCTTCTAATGCAGCTACAAATCGTGCAAAATTATCAAATTTTGTATAGATTATACATGGAACTTCTACTTTATGTGATTAAAAGGAAACTAAACTAATAAGTTTAAAGATAAAATAAAGGAAGATAGCTTTTATAATGTGCTTTGTGCAAATAAAAAGATAAGTTGGGATCACGTGCCTCGTTTCCTGTTACAAACAAAATTGGCAAATGCATTACACATTCATTTATAAAAAAAATTTAATCCCTTTAGTTGAAAGGTTTTACAAGTGAATTCTACTCTGGAAATTTTCTCATTTTATCACAAATCTAGATTTTTCACAATCGCAGATAGCGGAAGACATCATGAAGACGTGTGTCTCTGTGAAGAAATTTTATATAGGTGATAAAAAAATTAAACAAAGACCCATATTCAGATCAGTTTAGGTGGAGGGTCAACGTTATTATTTAGTGTCGGGTATGTATATGTCTATTAAAAATGGAAATAAGTACTATATATACCATGGTTTTTACGAGTTAACATATTTAAACAAACGAATCCGAAGGATGAGTTTGTTTAAATATGTTAATGAGTAAAACACATGGTATATAAAATTTGTAATATAAATAAAATGATTTACAGCTTCAAAACTTTCAACTAATATTGGAAATTGATCACGTTACAGTTTTATCCAATGAAATGGAAGCTCGCGCAAGTCACTTTTGCGCTTCGTGTATGATCGTCTGTGTACTTCATGTAATAGAACCCCTGAATTTGCAGAAAGTAAAGAAAATGTCGGATTTTCCCTGATTTGTTTTTAGTTTTGCGCCCCGTGTATGATTGTAGGCGCAGGTAATTTCATAATGTCATCAGACTGAGGTAAACAAAAATGTCGGATTCCAGCGACAAGGATTAAATAATTATTCTAATGACGGTAAGAATTGTTTTTTTGTTTGTTTTCAATGTATCATACAAATTAATCATATTTTACAGAATTTTCATCTAATTGAAAAATGCTTCTCTTCCGTTATTTTATTAGATTATTTATTAAAACACAATTTTAATGATAAAATAATATTTTAACAGTGGCGGATCCAGGGGCCTAGATAGTGTACGTCCCCTAATCATGTTTTTTCACAGATATTTGTAGCCGATATTTATTCCTTTTTGTATAGGTACCCCCTTTTTTAAATCGAATTTAAATTGAATTTTCGCACAGGAAATGATAATGTTACATTTTATTTTTTTCAAAACTGAAAAAAGAAACATTTAGTAATTGTTTCCAAAATTAAGGGAATTCGTAACAATTCTATGTAGTTTGAAAAGGGTTTCTTGAAATGTGGTACACATAATTTATTGCTTTTTCTTATAAAATGAAAACAAATGAAGATCTTGACCTTTTAGTTCGTTTTACAGTTTCCTAAATATTTTAGAGGCGGATACATTTGAAAAAAAAGGTGGAGCTTCAGCCATGGAATAACATGAAAATGAATATGTTATACCATGGCTGAAGCTCCGCCTTTTTTCCTTTGGATTCTAGTCGAGTTGCATATTTAATTAGCAAAGTATGGTACAACATAAATTTGCATATAATATACCATGGTTTTCCCTCACCACACTTTTTAAGCAAATTATTTCATAAAAACATCAAAGGAAAAAATCCAATTTATGTTACAACACTTAATAAATTTATGCACCCGGAGCGTTTTCCTTCTAATATTCATTATTGATAAGACGGGAAATCCTGATAACATACTTCTAATTCGTTTAACTTCGATATATTGTTTCCTTAAGGATAATGGTTCAATTTACATGCAGGGTTTGGGTACGGTTTATTTTAAGCTACATTGTAGGTTGGGGTTTAAGGGTGAAGTGTTAAATCTAGTGATAGATTTGGGCAAAAGATAGGGTAAAGGTTAATCTAGTATACTCTTACCCAACCCTCGTTCATCAGAGTACCTTTGTATACCGAATTAGACTATTTACCGGATTTTTTATCACATAAGCAACACGACGGGTGCCACATGTGGAGCAGGATCTGCTTACCCTTCCGGAGCACCTGAGATCACCCAACGTTTTTGGTGGGGTTCGTGTTGTTTATTCTTCTGTTTTCTATGTTGTGTCATGTGTGCTATTGTTTGTCTGTTTGTCTTTTTCATTTTTAGCCATGGCGTTGTCAGTTTATTTTCGATTTATGAGTTTGACTGTCCCTTTGGTATCTTTTGTCCCTCTTTTATTTATGTAATTACTAATTTTTCTTTTATTAAAAATGGCCTAAATAATGAGTTATTGGATAAAAGAATAAACAAGTTATTGAACCAACTTAAGTAAATGCTTGTACAAAGTCAGGAATATGACAGTTGTTGTCCATTCGTTTGATTTGTTTTATCATTTGATTCTGCCATTTGAATAATTATGAACTTTCCATTTTTTTATTTTCCTCTGAGTTCGTTATTTTTGTGATTTTACTTTTTTAAGATACTTTTGCATGTACATTAAGTAAAAATGTTCAATGATATTTTCTTTACGCAGTTTGCTATTTTGAGATATTGGTCGTTTGAAGGAGGTACATGTCGCAGGACACTTATATTAAAAGCATTTTTTACTTTCGCTTTCATTTCTTAAAAATAAATAGCATTCAATTCTATACATAATGCATACTATTAACAATGTTTTCAAACTCTGATTGAATATTTTATTCAGAAGACAGATCATATTGATGAATATTAAAGCAGGGATGATTTTTTTTCAATTCATGCTTCTATTCAGATCACCCTTATAAATAAATAAATAGTGTTATGAACTTTAAAAACAAATATATCAGTTTGTTTGTATTTTTTTGCAGTACTAAAAATGTTTTTTTGATATGAAAAGTCACAAGTTTCAAACTTTCCAAACGTTTTGTGTTGATCTTTAGTTTTTCTTATAAAGAGAATTCAACGTATATTCAGAAATGGTACGAAATTATTTACCTTCGATACCATTTGAATTGGCATTTTGGTTGTGTCTCCATTCGTTTTCATACAGTTGATAAGTCTATCTGTAGCTGCTTCATTTTCAAAAGAAGTTAACATATCTCCTTCTTTTACAGATTCATATTCACTGATTGCTTTATATCGGAAACACTTTTAGAAAAAGAAAAAAAAAACCATATAATGACTGCTATGCATATATTATAAAACTATAGTTAATTGTTAGCGGAAGGTTTGGCATGCCACAAAACCAGGTTCAACCCACATTTTCTTTTAAAATGTTCTGTACCGAGTCAGGAAAATGGCTATTGTTATATTATAGTTCGTTTCTGTGTGTGTAACATTTTAATGTTGTGTTTCTGTTGTGTCGTAGTTCTCCTCTTATTTTTTATATGTGTTTCCCTCAGTTTTAGTGTGTTACCCGGATTTGTTTTTTTTCTCAATCGATTTATGAATTCCGAAGAGCGGTATACTACTGTTGCATTTTTTACAACAGTAAATAAAACAAGATTGCACACGATGGAATGTCTCACCTGCTTTACTGACCATTCATTTTATGTTGATAGTCTCAGATATAAAGCTTTTCTACAAGTATCACACAAAATTAAAAGGATCAAAGAAAAAGAGTTCAAGGTCAGAGAAACCAAACCGGAAATACATGTACACCTTACAATCATTCCATGCATCGATTACAGTTGGTCTATTGTCTATGGTTTCTAAGAATAAACTTAACCAGGAAAACTTAACATTAACCATTGAACAATGAAAATGGGGTCAAGGTCAGATGAACCATTTCAGTCAGATATGTACACCTACATGTACCAATTTATCCATAGATACATTAAATATAGTTGACTTATTGCTTATCATCCTTATAGTATTTAAGGCCTCAGAACACAATTATTCTTCCCCTTGGCTACAATGCATTTTTTAGTTAAAGTCAAAGTGAATTAAAAAATTTGCACCGCCACAAACATGAAATAAATTTAACTGCTTATAGACCATTATCATTCTAATAAAATATGCTTGTCCCAGGACAATCCATCAGTGCTTTTTCTTTTGAGGGCCATATTAGCATGCCAATGGTAGGATTTGAATCTTGAATAAATGACGAAGGCTAATTTCTACCCTACTTTCAGTTTGGCCAAATCACTACTTTCACTTTCAACAATATTTTTTTTCCACATGTTTTACTTATTTCAATATATATGCAACTGATCATCTTCGCTAGCCAAGGGTTACGATCCACTCCCGCTCTCTTCACCCTTGGCGGATTGAGATAAAATTTCGGAGACACAAGGTAAGGATTTTTATTGGTTGCAGTAGAAACTCGCTGCATCCAATCAAAAAGCGCCTATACCATGATCACGTGTAGATGAAGAAAGTGTTTGTAAACAATTGCCACGTGTTTATTGTGCAACAAGTCTTTACATCAATAAACATACGACTATATTTAGTGATAACTTGAATGTTTTTAATCAACTAATAGAAGTCCCTGTGTATGTTTCATGCACAAATGCATGAATGTTGACGCATATTTTCGTTTCCGGCTTTACCAAGTGTGTAAAATCTAGATGCTACCGTGTTTTTACCTCTAAATTGAAGAGTTCAAGTGCTACCATTGGTCAAGAATAATGTATTCGGAATGGGCGTGACTTTATTTTCCGATAGATGGCGCTACATTGATATCACAAATGTTAGCTCAATCTGCCAAGGGTGAAGAGAGCGGGAGTGGATCGTAACCCTTGGCTAGCGAAGATGGCAACTGATAGGACTACTTAAATAGTAAACATTTCAAAGAAAATAGTAGACAGATTACTTGGGAAGAAATACCCTATATAATAATTGGGAACTATATTCCTAGACCACGAACAAAGGGAATTAATTGTGATATGAGGCCTATTAGACCTCAAAAAATTAAAGTATCCATATGAAACTTCACAGTTACTTAGCATTATATCTTAGTAGTATAAATTTCAAATTTTATTACATTCTGACAAATAACAAAAAAGTTTGGAATGTTTTTATATTAGTACATATGTCTGCGGAACATGCTATTTGCAAGTTTTAAGAATTCAGTCAAACTTTTATTCAGAAAATATGTTTTTGGTATAGTTTTCCCAAAATAAGCCTTGATCCAGTTAACATAACTTGTATTTAGTTGAAATGAGACAACTGCTAAAGCAAACTGCCAATTATGTGCCATCATTTTTCATATCTATATCTATATGTTTATTAAATCAGAATTGGTCAATATGATAAAGGTACAGACATAAAAAGCATAATTGTGGATGAATAGACACTGAAAAATTGATTTTTTTTTCCCTTCATTCTATCCCACCTATTGGTTATTTACTTCTAAACAACTAAAAGTAATTTAGACTTGACACTTTTAAATTTTTTAAAACTTTTTTTTTTCATTATTTTTAAATGTCTTTGTATGTCATGTTATGTCCCAGGATCAACTTAGTTTTGTAAAACCTTACTAAATTGCATTTATAAGGTACCCTCATTGATTTAATGAAGTAATGTGGTACATTCTCACAATTGTATTCCTTTAATTTTCACTAGAAATCATGTCAACAATAAAAAATGCCAATATCTGCCTCATATGCCCAAATATGGTGAAAATGTCTTATTTTGATAGACTTTGTGTAATTTCTGTTTTCTTTCTTGAAAAATAATCAGACAAAGATCATGTTGTTAGCTGTTAGACCCTTTATTTACAATAATTGTGTTTTGTCCATACTCATCTCCTAGGCCTCAGAACACAATTATTCTTCCCCTTGGCTACAATGCATTTTTTAGTTAAAGTCAAAGTGAATTAAAAAATTTGCACCGCCACAAACATGAAATAAATTTAACTGCTTATAGACCATTATCATTCTAATAAAATATGCTTGTCCCAGGACAATCCATCAGTGCTTTTTCTTTTGAGGGCCATATTAGCATGCCAATGGTAGGATTTGAATCTTGAATAAATGACGAAGGCTAATTTCTACCCTACTTTCAGTTTGGCCAAATCACTACTTTCACTTTCAACAATAATTTTTTTCCACATGTTTTACTTATTTCAATATATATGCAACTGATAGGACTACTTAAATAGTAAACATTTCAAAGAAAATAGTAGACAGATTACTTGGGAAGAAATACCCTATATAATAATTGGGAACTATATTCCTAGACCACGAACAAAGGGAATTAATTGTGATATGAGGCCTTAAGGTGGTATGGGTGTCTTTCGCCATCTTGGATTTTAAAAAACTGAGATTCTAAGGTCCAGATTTTCAATCAAGCTAGCAAAATTTGATGTAGGAATGCAGATAACTAATGTGAATTTTCATTCAAAAGAACCAATTTATAAGAATATAACTTACAAATATTAATATTTTTACAAGTGAATATTATTTTGGTTGATTATTTATTTTTTTTCAAATTGGCATTTTAAGGGGAGGTCACTCTAAAACAGTGCATTTTCTAAAGGAATCTACATGGAATTTTCCTATTTTGTATTTTAGCTGGAAAAAACGGACTGTGACCCTATCTTTTATTTTGATATTCTCAAAGCCCTGTCTGAAAGCTATCTTTTCATAAATTATTTTACAATTCTATCATTTTGTTTAGTTTCCAATAACAAAATGGTGTATTTTCCTGTATAATCCATACAAAATGTACCATTTTGTCACAACCTGTAGCTTGGGGAAATACACGGTGACCTAACATTTTTATCATATTTTTGCACATATATCAATATATACTACGTTTTGGCAAAGTATGAACAAATTCTATCATTTTTATTTTAGACTCCCATACCACCTTAATAAACAAAGTTAACCATGAAAAAACTAAACATTGACCAATTGATAAAACTATACACTAAGAAAGAACAAGACTTATTCAAAGTCTTTATAAATGTTCATTAAATTCCTTGCATTACATCGAAGCATAATGATACTATATGATTCTGGTTTCTTTTCGAAATCCAAGTTTAAGTTCCTAAAATTTAAGACACCAGCTTCAACTTTGAATTTTCATATTCAAATTTGAATATATGCTTGCGATATTTATATTGAGCGTCACTGACTCGTCTTTTGAAGACGAAACAAGCTTCTGACGAACAAAATTAAGGCCTTGTATCTATGATGGGATTATTCAGAGAATTTTTACCCAGGTCCTATTGATTTCCCCTCTTCGAAATTGCCTTGAAGTTCTTTATATTGCTTTACTTATTTTCAAAGCTGACCGGTCAACCAAATCTTGAAGATGATTGTAAAACTTATATATTTTCGATTTCGGTCGTTCTTTTTCACAACACAGTTGGAACAGTTTTGCACATCTATGATAGTTAAAAAAGAGGTGGTTAATACCAAGAGAAGATTCAAAATTAATCAGCCAAACAAAATATATCGACGAAAAGGCAAACAAGTCCACGAAACACTACATGGAAAACTAAAGATTAGAAACATAAACTTGACCCAAAACCAGGGATAAACTCATATGCTCCAGATGGGTAGGCAGTTTCTACTCAATATTTGACACTCCTGTGTTGCCATTACAAATAGATATGCAGTAAATAGTCGGAATCGAGAACAATAGGACAGGAATGTGGTTACGACAATTGGAGCATATTCATTGTCAGCTGTGATATAGATATTCCTTAACCATCAAACAACTCAACTTTACTATTCCGAACCCTCAAAGTAAAAACTAAGATACATTCGACCTTTATAAATCTTGAATCTTTGGATACTTTTTTTTTTATTACATATAAATAAGAAAATGTGGCACGAGTCTTGTGAGTGCTAATGACACAACTCTATATCCAAGTCACAACAAATAAAAAGTTATCAATTATAGGTCACGGTATGGCCTTCAACACGGATCCTTGGCTCACACCAAAAAGCAAGCTATAAAGGGCTCCAACATGACTAGTGTAAAACAATTCAAACAGGAAAACTAGTAGTCTGGTCTATATATATAAAAGAAACGAGAAACACTAATGAACCACACCAATGAACGATAACTACTAAACAACATTTCCTGACTTTGAAATGATGGAAATCTAACAAATTAATAAAATTATTGAATTCGAATGAAGAATGGGTAATATCTGACCTTTTAAGCTTACTTAAAGGTTTAAGCTTACTTAAAGGTTACTCGGGCTATCTGAAACGAAAGTTTAATTATTATTTTATCAGCAACAAAAAAGAATAGCAATAATAAACTTACTTTTCTAACTGATGGAATCAATACAAATCCAATATTTTCTTCTTCAAGTTCATTATCTCTTCGTTTTTTCCTTTGCTTGAACGTCCCCAAGTCTTGACCATCAATTGAAATAAGTTCTAATAACTCTCCAGATTTACAATTCAAATGAGTTGGTTTGAACTTAGCTACAAACAATTCACCTAGGGTGTTGTCAGCCTAAAATATCAAAAATGTATTACTTTAGACCCAAATGTGATGAGAATAAATAATTCAAAATTTGGTGACTATGTTGAACGTATCTATCCCAGGATCCAACTAGAGATAAAGGATACAACATATACAGTAAAGCCTGCCTCATATATTGACTTACATCTAGAAATTGACAATCGCAGTCGGTTGAAAACAAAACTTTACGACAAACAAGATGATTACAGCTTCCCAATTGTGAACTTTTCATTTTTAGGTAGCTACATTTCAGCAGCGCCTGCATACGTAGTATAAATCTCCCAATTGATACGATACCCGCGCTTGTATTTCCTATCATGATTTCCTTGATAGAGGGTTGCTGCTCACAAGAAAGCTATTAAACTAAGATCTCCAAATGGTGAAGTTGAAATTATCCCTTCGTAAATTTTACGGACGCCATCACGAGTTGGTTGACCGTTATGGAATGACCGTTTCACAGAAGATATCGGATATGTTTCTTACGTCGTAACTACAATTCCAGGATCTGCTTACCCTTCCAGAGCACCTGAGATCAACCCAATTTTTGGTGGGGTTCGTGTTGCTCAGTTTTTAGTTTTCTATGTTGTCTCTTGTTTACTATTATTTGTTTGTTTGTCTTTTTTTATTTACAGCCATGGCGTTGTCAGTTTATTGTCGATTTATGAGCTAGACCTCATTGACCTATTATTAAGTATCTGTTGCTACACACACTCTGTTATTGTAGTGTTTGGAAGAAAAGGGGTTCAGTTTTTTAAAAGGAGGGGGCGGGGAAAGGGTTGGGCGCGATTGGTCAATTTTATTTTGGTACTTGTTAGACCAAACTATTGAATATCGAGAGTTCAGCAAACGATAATATCGTTCCTATATTTCTATTAGTATGAAAATATTCTATCGGTAAATTATCCGTCTTCAAATACCATCTGAAAACTGCAGGGCTCTTTTGGTCCGGTTGTCTTTCGAAAATCAACAGTGAACACTAGTTTGTCATACCTCTGTCTATGATTTCGAGTCCCGCCTCTAACCTTTCACTTGACATTCCTTTCGTTTTGATGTAATTTCTTCTACAATTTTCACATCCAAATGTATTTTTTGTGTTGATTTCCGTGGAGTATCGATCTCGCTTCACTGTAACTGGAACTGACTACCACTACATGTGCAAAGATTGATTGTCTCTTAGTTTTTATTTCGTATACGATTTACTTCGTCATTTTCCTCAGCTGACTGTTTTTCAATGCCTACTAGACCTAAATTGCCCTTGGCTAGGTCAACACGTCTCCATCATTGTCAGGAAATTCGTTCCGACTATCCCTGTCATTATTTATGAATTTGAATGGAGTGATAAACTGCTTAACAGAATCATTAATTTGTGTAGACAGTCGAAAGAAAGTTACAGTTCTGTTTCGGTTGAAGGTAAGCAAGAAATTATTCACAATACAATGAACGTTTTCTAAGCGTTACATTCACTTAGAGTGAGGTGCTCATTTTCGACATAATTTTCCATGTTTTCTGCAGTGTACGTTCAGGTCTTTATGTTTTTGAAGTATTCTGAAATTTCTATATGAAGATAATATCAAAAGCAAAATAGTTTTAGCTTGAAAATATGTTTCTTTGAAAAAATTCATCTGAAAGTAAGTTTCAAGGCTATTTGAAATTTCCTGATGTTTTAACAAAGGGGGACACATATTTGCCGTTTTTTACGCATCTACTTAAAACTAAATAACTGCAGCTTTAAACAATTTTTCATTAATAGATGAATAGCAGACATTTCAAAAGAGTACAGAACTGAAATTTAGGGCAACCAGTCAAGGAATTACTAATAAATACTTCATTGAAATTGTGTTTTTCATTCAGGGAATTGGCCGAAAATTGTTGTCCGTTTTTCGGTCCTTTGCAGTAAGTACCGAAATGTTGTGCTAGTTTAAAAATAATCATATTTGTTATAAAAAATATAATTTACTAGCAAAATGTTTCCATTTTAGCCATCCTTGAAGTTTTTGCCCCTTAAAATCATAAAACAGCGAAATTGTGTCCCTGGCGAATATGTGCGCTCCACTAACTACACTATGAAAATCATACAATGCTTACTGTTTTGCAATGCCCTATGATGTTGATGTTAATGGAATTTCTGTATTTTGAGAGCATTAAGGGATGCAGCTTTGAAATGCATTATTGACAAAAAAAAATATGTTTTAACTCTAATAACTGCTTGAGCAGAGGTTTCCAAAATACTTAGTATCCTAAATTTTAACAGATGTAAATGTTAAATAGAAACTGATTACCAGATGAGCGATAACTAAAATTACTAGCACATTGTATAAAAACCCATTTATATATAGTACAGTCAGGTAGAAAATATAACCATCGACTACGATAGAGTAAATTAAAGTCTTTTGCATTTGAGAAAAATAATTGGCTAATTTCCTTAAAAAAAACGCTTTAACTTTACTTCATGAGCACTTTTATAGATCAATCTTCACCAGGAACGCCAAAACCTAACAATTGTAAGCAAAGGATGCATAACTACCCAGCAAAGAACTGTGTAAAAACAGGTACCTAAGAAATTGCAAAATTTATCCAAGGACAACTTTACTTCAGGGAGTTTTCGTAATATATTTTTTGTCAATATACAGTGCATGAATCGGATAGAGTGATATTATGCAAAGATTGAAGTCTATCGGGGAAATGTCCTTGTTGTGAAATTACTTGTTGTTACCAATGGTAACATTTTACTAAGTCATGTAATCATGTTCACATATGAAGTGATGAAGGCAGAGCAAGAGACTATTATGATAATAGTTATCATAGATACCAGGATTATAATATAATACATCAGACGCGCGTTTCGTCTACATAAGAATCATCAGTGACGCTCAGATCAAAAACGTTGTAAAGGTTGCAGTCTTGTAATTAACTGCTCCATAGGCTTACAAGCAAAACAGCTGATCTTTGAAAATAAAAAAAGGAAAAATGCTAGATTCTACATAGAAAGAATTTTACATGATCATATCATGTATGTACTAATGTGAAATTGTGATTTAATCGAAAAAAAAGTGGGTCCTGCCACGAAGAATAAAAAGGAACGTAACCCTGAAGTCAAAACATTTTTTTTCTACTTTCTGTTTTCTGTTTTTACTAGGCCGCACCACAGTAAACATGATATCCTTCAACTTTCCTGGATTGATATCCCCAAAAACATACAAGATTTTTTTTAAATCTATATACAGTTTCAATTCAGAATAAACCTATAATCAAACGGAAAAAATTGAGTCCAGAAAAAAGTTCAGAAAAAAATGGACTTTTTTGTTTCCCTCCATGTTTTGACATGCACCGGAAACTGGAGTTGTCATACAAGACTGGTACATGTATCTAAAGCCAAACTAAATTCGAAGTTGAAGAGCGATCCAAAATTCCAAAAAGTTGTGCCAAATACGACTACGGTAATATGTGCCTTGGATAAGAAAATCTTTTGTTTTTCGAAAAATTCAAAGTTTTTTAAATAGGAAATTTATAAAAATTACCATGTAATTGATATTCATCTCAACACCGAAGTGTTGACTACTGGGCTAATGATACACTCGGGGAAGAAACGTTCACTAGCAGTGGCATCGACCCAGTAATGTAAATAGTTATCAAAAGTACAAGTTATAATTTTGTACACCAGACGCTCGTTTCGTCTACATAAGACTTATCAAGAAAAAGTTATCTATTAAAGGTCACAGTACGGCTTTTAAAACGGAGCTTTGGCTCACATCAAAAAGCAAGCTATAAAGGTCCTAAAACGACTGGTGTATAACAATTCAAACAGGAAAACCAACGGTCTAATCTATATCAAACACGAAAAACATTTTTACCTATTACGTCTGTTTGGTTTGTTCAATATTATGGTATTTTATGATACTGTCATACTATTGAGGGGTTTCGCTAGCTTTAAAACCAGGTTTGATTCACTATTTTCTAAATAATAAAATGCCTGTACAAAGTCAGGAATATGACAGTCGTTATCCATTCGTTTAATGTGTTTGAGCTTTTGATTTTGTCATTTGCTTAGAGATTTTTCTTAGGAGTACATTAATTTTGTTATTTTACTTTAAATGCTTTTAAGAATGATTATATATAAAATAACGTTCACAGGTTAAATTTAAATATAATAATTTAGTTGTTAAAAGCACGGAGATGTATTTACAAAATAAATAAATGTGTTGTGCACAGTACGAGTACGGAAGTGAAAATTAATCACCATAATTAGGTGTCATACCACCAATTAAAAGTCCCTATCTGTTCAACCAAATTTTGCAATTTTCACAGCTTTCTAAATATTTCACCTTAAGTTTAACTTCATAGAAACTAGGTATATCCTGAATTGTACAGGTGTCACCTTTCTGCAAGCCAATTTTCAACGTACATTCAAAATCATATAAGAAAGAAGAGAGCTCCCGAAAGGAGGTACCACTAAAAATAACTCCTGGTTTTCTGGAAATCTTAAATTAGTATACCATGGAGCGCATTAATCCTCAATTTTGAATGCAAACTCCTAGACAGGTAAACTTTAGCTCAAAATGGTCCTCATATATTTCTCTTTCAACAAAAGTTTCATTTATGCAAATTTGTTGGTTAGTTTAGGTGAACAATGACATCAAATGCACTATTTTTTGTCCGAGTAGGCCTACGTTCTAAATTTGAGGGAGTAATTGGTGGTATGACACCTAAAGAGACAAAAATTGATTAAAAATCTTTTGTTTTTCTTTATTCTTAAGCTTTAGTCAATTTGAAGTTAAAAACAGCCTTTCTGAGCATAATGCGACTTATATTAAAAATTTCACAGCTCCATTTAAACTGACTGTAATGTATGACTTTGATAGAAAATATTTGAAAATTTCATTTTGGGCTACAGGAACATAAACTTTCAATATCAGATCAGATTTTGCTGATTTTTCCTTGTTTGTTCTACTACTTTAAAGACTTCCAACAATTTTTGTAATGCATTTAGTTCTAAATTTTAGGGAGTAATTGGTGGTATGACACCTAATTAACACTCAGTAAAGATTGAATTACATACTAAATAGATGAAGCGTTACAGTAACGTATTTAATAGAGCAATATTAAAACTACTTGACATTTGATTAAAAAATTCTCAATATCACTTGAAACTCGATTTCCAAAAAAATATTAGAACTGAATAATTTATTGTACCTAATATAAATCAAAAGTTTAGAATAAATTTTGATGGATTTTAAATTTGCTGATATGTTTACGTACCTCTATGTGGAAGTATTCAATATTCCAATGAACACCACGTTCCAATTTTCTTCGTTCTTTAAAGCCAGAAGCCAATATCATAGAATTAATTCTGTTTGTCAAAATTTCATCTAAAACACAACTATAGAATTAAAAACCATTATTTTTTCAATGATATTCTGAAAGATTTATTAAAAGCATCAGTTTCATAAACATACTGTCGGATATAATTATATATAACTGGATTTGTATTTTCTATTTGTGTCTTTTTCCGTGTTTCAATTGTAAGATCTATCTGAGAATTGTAGTGTGAAGAAAATAATGTACATCTTGCTATTTCATTTAAATTCAAGTCAATTTTGAGTAAGAACATTAAAATAAGAAAAATTAAATAATTGAAACCCAACTGTTGTAAAATGTAAACTCTGGATTCAGATATTAGCTTAATTTGTGCTGATTCCGAAAAAGTATGGTCTTTGCTAAAAATAAGGGAGATAAGTATGTACTCCCGGTTTATAAAATGCTACTTCCGGTTACATTTGAACCTATGGGTGCTATAAACAAAAACACTAAAGGTTATTCCCCGACTAAAAATAACCATGGAGGGAAACCCCTGTTTATTTACTTAATTGGTGAAAAAGTATCATGATTTTTGTATTTGATTCAATGGTTAAAATAATTTTAAAAAATATATTAAATACATGTTTTGAGAGGAGACAACACTGTAAACATCCTGGGGTTTATCTGGCAGTGAAAATTGAAAACTTATTTTTAGCCACTGTAGCTCTTTTCGGACACCAAGATTTTGTTGAAAGGACAGGTAAAAACCTATAAATTTCATACAATTTTGATTATGTAAAATGTGCATGCATCATGTCTTGCTGGGTTTGCACATGACCTGATTTCAGGTTCTTTATATGCAAATTAGGCATTTTTTACTCCAAGTTCTTGGGAAGGAATTAATTTAATATATTAAAAGTACACTGTATTTTCATTTCATTATAAACTAGAGAACATTCTGATTCCAGTGTTTTCTAGTTTTATACAAGTATCTTTATCAGTCAACCACTAAGGGTCACTTATGCATGGTCACTAAAATATGACGTCATAGAAAAAAAAATGTTGATTGCACCTTTGTAACAATGATTTCAAAATTATAGAATTCTAGTAAATTGTTACATGAAAATAATGCAAAAGTGGCTAATTCTGGTTTACAAAAGGTCAGTTCCGGTTGACCTTCTTCAAGGTCGTATACCTGAAACCGAATGTTAAGGCTTCTTTGACTTCATCTTGAACCAATATAAATTAAGTTAAAGCAAAGTTCAAAATCTGGAACATCACATCAAACTTTACCCTTGATCTTGACCTCAATTTAAAGGTCATGAAACAAGGGCATTCAATCAAAAGAGCTTAGGTATCTATTATGTACATGTATTGTTAATGAGGTATATAACCATACAGCTAATTTTAGATATAAGAGGGGAGAAAGATCCAATTAAATATCTACATACATGTTCCCTTTCAACCAAAATGTTTGTGTTACTACATGTCACAACTTACAATTCTGTAAAAGAATTTTGTCGATATCTTCTACAATACCTTAAAATGATAACAAGCCAAAATTTAGAATATGACCTTGACTTTTGACTTTAACCTGATTTTCTTTCTAATGGACCAAGGACTTCAAATCAGAAACTGTCTTTCCTCTCCGGAACACATTTGATTGATTATTTGTTTGTTTAGTTTGAGAGTTGTTTTGGTTTGTTCGTTGGTTGTTAAGTTGACTGATTAAACTCATACCAGACTCTAGGAACAACAAACTAGAGGCTCTTAAGAGCCTGTGTCGCTCACCTTGGTCTATGTGCATATTAAACAAAGGACACAGATATCGATGGATTCATGACAAAGTTGTGTTTTGGTGATGGTGATGTGTTTGTAGATCTTACTTTACTGAACATTCTTGCTTCTTACAATTATCGCAATTTATAATGAACTTGGCCCATTAGTTACAGAGGAAATTATTTCATTAAAATTTACAAAATTTACAAAATTTACAAAATTATTAAAAATTGACTATAAAGAACAATAACTCCTTAAGGGGTCAACTGACCTTTTTGGTCATGTTGACCTTTTTGTGGATCTTACTTTGCTGAACATCATTACTGTTTACAGTTTGTCGCTATCTATAAAAAAAATTCCGATTCAGGGGCAACAATCCAACAACCAGTAGTCGGATTCATCTGAAAATTTCAGGGCAGATAGATTTTGACTTGCAAAACAATTTAACCCCCATGTCTATATTACTCTTAATGCTTTGGTTTCAGAGTTATAAGCCAAAATCTACATTTTACCCCTATGTTCTATTTTTAGCCATGGTGGCCATCTTGGTTGGTTGGCAGGGTCACTGCATACATTTTTTAAACTAGATACTTCAATGATGATTATTATGGCCAAGTGTGGTTAAATTTGGACCAGGAGTTTTAGAGGAGAAGATTTTTGCAAAACATAAGAAAAAATTACGAAAAATTGGTAAAAAATTACTATAAAGGGCAATAACTGCTTAAGGGGTCAACTGACTATTTTAGTCATATAACTTATTTGTAGAATTTACTTTGCTGAACATTATTGCTGTTTACAGTTTATCTCTATCTATAATAATATTCAAGATAATAGCCAAAGAAACGGTATAATTTCCTTAAAATTGCCAATTCAGGGGCACCAACCAAACAACCGGTTGTCCGATTCGTCTGAAAATTTCAGGGCAGATAGATCTTTACCTGATAAACAATTTTACCCATGTCAGATTTGCTCTAACTGGTTTGATTTCAGAGTTATAAGCCAAAATCTACATTTTATCCCTATGTTCTATTTTTAGCCATGGCGGCCATCTTGGTTGGTTGGCCGGGTCATGCCACACATTTTTTAAACTACATACCCCAATGATGATTGTGGCCAAGTTTCGTTTTATTTGGCCCTGTAGTTTCAGAGGAGAAGATTTTTGTAAAAGCTAACGACGGACGACGATGGACAACGACGGACAACGACGACGACGGAAGCCAAGTGCTGAGAAAAAAACTAAAAAGGAATTGAGTGTCTAGATTCTATTACATAGATGAGGCAGAAACATGATTCATTGATAGATGTGTTGGTTGGTTGGTTAAATTGATGATTAAATACATGGGATCGGAACTCCAGGAATAACCAAAAAGGGACTTGAGAGCCTAGATCACTTATCACACACATAGGGCAAAAACATGATTCATTGATGTATTAATTGATTGATTGGTTGGTTGGTTGTTTGTTTAGTTAATTGATTGATTGGTTGATTTGTGGGTTGCTTTATTTTATTTGGCTGGTTGGTTAAATGACTGATTAAACCCATGGAACTGTGCATATAAGAATAAGCGAAAAAGAAATTGATAGCATATATCACCTATTATACACAAAGAACTTTAAATGTAGAATTTCACTAATATTTAAGAACTTGAGTGCGATTTGTATGTCAAAGATTTTAATTTCTCAATCCAGATCAGGACGTAAAGCGGCTAGCACGCATATGTATAGTGCTACGGTAATGAATTTTCTAGATTCATTTTACAGGTAAACTATTGTCTAATCGCTGACCACTGGTCTACATTCATTATATGCACACCAAATTAATGCTGTTGTTATAGAACTTTTACAAAAGCTGTATCCATTAATTTCAGAAAATACATGAATTGGAGCATATTTTTGCAGGGATTGACTTTTATTTCGGAAGTTTTTGCACATAAGAAGTTTTGCAATTTTACAGTTGAATTAACAGGACAGGTGGCGATTTTCATTTCAATAGAATTTTGGTCCCTATAAAACCTAATTGGGGAAGTGGATTGTGTGTAAAAAAAAAAGGGGGGGATTGAGATAAGATACAAGTAGAACATACTAGCTGCAAAGTTTGAAGTTTTAATTAGTAATCTGTAGAAATGACCATTTCAGGGGCATTGACCTTACAGTCAAATTGACGCATACCATTTTGACCCAAAAAAATCTGGTTACGACATGCATGTCGCAACTAACGTTTTGGTTAAATTGTTTAAATCTATATCTTTTATCTGAGATGAAGCTATATTAAGTTCATGTAAAAATTAAGAACATGACCTTATTTTTTAGAGGGTGGACTCAGAACCTCAAATCAAAAGACCCTGGGGCCCTTCCACTTATAGTCTACCAGTTACAATTGCATATTATATCAAATGCATCAAGGAGAAATAGTCTCATATGGAGTTTCAGGCACGCTTCGGTCATACTGAGGATATCACGATAAATTTGGAAAAAAATGTCACTTTCTTTTAAGGTTGCGAAAGAGAGGTCATAACAATAAAAACAGTGTTCGGGATAATCGGAACAAAAGAAAAAAGTCTTCAACAAAAAGTGGAAAGACCTAATAATCAGAACAGTAGCTATATGTCTTTCCACGAACAGGTGAAAAGACCTAATAATCAGACATAAATCAATAGGCCTTTCCATGGAAACGTGGAAAGAACTAATTATTTTCAGAACAAAAACAAAAGGTCTTTACGCGGCAAAGTGGAAAGACTTGATTATGTAATATAAGTTGTCATAGCATTGACACGTTGTTTGACCTTTGCAAAACCTATTCATAATTAATTACATTACAATTGCAACTTTTTTCAAATGTAATTGATAACATATAGGCTTACTTCGATTACATTAGGTTGCATATGATAGAATTGTATACTGTGATATAATCTTTTTTTAACATTTTATTTTCACATAAAAAAAGCTAACATAAGATAAAACGAGTATTTTAAATATCTTCAGAATAAACATTTTATTAAAGCTGAGACCAGGAGCAGTATAACATGTGTGTTTTGTCTGAGAGCAAAGACATGTGTTTGAAATTGGAATTATATGTCTTTGCTGATAAAAGAAGGAGCACAAAATACTTGCATAGCAGATATATTGTATTACAGAGAATAAATCTCAAAATTAAATATTTGGAAAGATTAATTCATTTAAAAAACTATATGTATATATACTAATATTATTAAATAGTTAATTAATATCAATCATATTGAAACATGATCAATTTCAGTGAACGTTTGTTTGATTAATTTTCTTATTTATGCTTGTAAATCAAAAGCAAATCAATCAAATTAATTTGTAGTCGGCAAGTAATTATAAGTCAGTAATTTTAAAGTATAATAAACGCTATCATGTTTGCGCCTGTTTTTTATTCCTTTATTAATTGATTACAATACTGTCCCTCTGGTATCTTTCGCCCAAATTTTACGATCAATTTTAATGTGAAATTGCTCGATAACCGATTACATGTGATTACATTACAGAGTGTAATTGGTTAATCCGTTAACGATTACTAATTACGATAACCCTATGCTTGTACAGTTTTAGGTATAATGAAACTTAATTTAGAGAATATAATTTATATAATAAATACAAACAAGTTTCATTATAATTGTTTTCATATAAATCAATTGATAAATCGGGCAAAACGGAAAATGTACATTGAAATATTATTATAGAATTTATTTCGTTTGAGTAATATGTTCACATGTGACAATAAACGGCATATAATATTTTGATTTAATCATGTTGAGTAAACTGTCCGAATGTTTAATAAACGTCAATACCAGTTATGAAATGTCTGTGTCACAGCTGACCCTGAGAGAGAGGCAAACGATTTCAAAGGGACATTCAAATTGATAAGTCAAAAATAAACTGACAATGTCATGGCCAAAAAAGAAAAAGACAAACAGACAATTAACTGTAAACAAAACACAAAATATAAAATTAAAGACTGGGTAATTTGAACCCTGCAAAACAATGGGTTGATCTCGGGTGCTCCGGAAGGGTAAGCAGATCTTGCTCTACATGTGGCACCCGTCGTGGTGCTCACGTTAGTACATGTATACACCCGGTAATAAGTATAATTCAATAAGTCACATTCGGGTAAGGAGGGACGGGATTATAGTTACATATAAGTGAATATATTTCTGTTTTCATAAACCACATACCCGTACCCGTACAGTTTTCAAGAGTAGCGTTTTCTATCAAGATTACTTTGAAAGGGGTTAGCTAGATTTTATTCTACAGATTACCACATATATTGTCGTTATCACAAGCCGGCCTCTTTTTTCGAATGAGACTTTTCAGCGCATTTGTAGTTATATGAGCAATATGATTGTGGCCACATGCCGCCCAGGATCTGTTTATCTCTCCTGACACCACCCTGGTTTAATGGGTCCATGTTGCTTATTGTTTAGTTTTATATGTAGTTGTTTGTGAACTGATGTCCCAGTCGCTTTCTTTTGTATGCCAGAGCGTTATCAGTTTGTCTTCGACAAATGCCTTTTTATATTGAAGGAATTTATATTTTCATGATCAACACGATTGATGCCACATGTAGAACAGGACCTCCATGATGTTTGAACCAACGATCTAAATTGGTTTCTGCAAATTGAGATACATATGCATGCATTCATTATTTTGATTGTTGAACCATGAACTTTAATGCTAGTTTGTATTTGTTCATTATCTTGGCGTATCTTTTGCAATAAAAAAAATCATTGCAAATATTACTTATTCCATAGTATACAAAACTGTTATATAGATATAGGAAGATGTGGTGTGAGTGCCAATCAGACAACTGTCCATCCAAAATTTATAAAAGTAAACCATTATAGGTCAATCTACGGCCTTCAACACGGAGCCTTGGCTCACACCGAACAAAAAGCTATAAAGGGCCCTAGAATTTTGAGGATCACTAAACATGTTATATGTCTGTATTACAGAAGTTGAAAACAATTTCTTAAGAATATAATTAATACGCTTAATATTCAGGTAAAAATCGAGTAAACTTTTGTCTATTGATATATAATACACAAACATATACCCACCTATTTTATCTCTCTGTTCTGAATTAACACCAACTACTCTGCCATCTTTGTCCTCTATACCAAAATAAAGGCAGCCACCATCTTTATTAGCAAATGCTGATATGTATTTGAAATGGTCTGCCATATTTTTTCCAATGTTCTTTTCTGTTTTTAAGGTCTTGAACTGTACATCAACATTTTCTTGCCGCAAATTAGTGACGATTTCACATATTTTATAACTACCTTTTTCAACTGGTTTTGGTAATTTCTCTGAATCTCCTGTCTGTCTAAGGATACAAACTGCCTTTTCATATTGTGATTCATATACACTTGATGCAGTTGGTATATATAAATAGTTTTTTAGGCTATATAGCTCTGGGGACTTCCTAACAATGATTTTCAACCGGTCTGAGTCACAATCACCTTTCCTTTCTATAAAATCACAAAAGTTTCTACAGAAAGTTTCCACTAGCCTGGCCTCAATCTTTTTATAAAAGTCATCAAACTCATGCGATGTTATCCGTTTAGAATATTTAACAATATTGAATTGAAGTTCAAATTCGTGTAGGCTTCTTTGTTTTGAGTTCAGGCATGCGCAAATTAGCTGCAAGATACTATCTGTCTTTCCATTTCTTATATCTACATCATGCACATCAAAGATGTTATAATTCTTTTCTTTTTTCACTGTAAGTAAATATATATTTGTTTAAATTCTAAGTGATGTGAGTATACCATTGAGAATATGAATGTCTCACTATGCAGTCTGCAGAGAAAATCATAATCCCGATTTATTCTGATATGATGTCCTTACAAAACAAACAGAGGACAAAAGCACGGGGGGTGGTTATCAATGTATGTTAATATTTTGGGAAATTACTAGACTTCAATTTAACAATATCTGACTCTATCGTTTTGTACTCTAGCCCTTCTCTTCCCAATACTAAAAGGATTGACAGGGCTAAAATAGTCGTATTCCTTTCTCGACCTGTACTCGACCTTTATTTCAACTATATCAGAATCGACCTATTTTATTAATCTTAAATTTTTAACTTGCTACATTTTCAAATAATTTGAACTCCTATTGTAAATTTTGTTCTAAGATAAATACATGCATATGAAATAACCATTATGATGACCATTTTAACAACTGCATAAGTTAATATAGCACATAGAATTTAATGTTTTCCATATACTCAATTTGAATACATCAATGCACATTTTGAACAGTACCTTATTTTCGTTAAAGAAACATATACACTACTATGCAAACCATTTTTCATTACACATGCTTTGTCCTTGTCATTTATCGTATACTATGTTTTTTTTTGTTTTAGTCACAAATCATATAACTTGATTTATATGACAATAAGGTTTACATTGAATCAAACTATACAAATATTTTCTATACTTCTAGGCAAATAATTTTTTTTTCAGAATGGTTGTTCCTCGTATTAAATAAGTACCATTCAATCTATTTAAACCATGCACTGAAATATGTTTTAATAACAATTTATATGTGTTGCATATATATGTGGTAACAAAAGGAGATCTTGAGTAAGAGTGATTAATAAAGATATTAAAAAATGTTGTATTATTTGATAATTTTAGGAAGAATTAATTCACAAAGCTAGTGTTTTTTTTATACAAATATATTACGAAAGCGAATTACATTAGAATGTTCTACTAACACGATTTATACATCTTCATAATGGGGTTCACCTTTTTA
Source organism: Mytilus edulis (assembly GCF_963676685.1). Classification (NCBI taxonomy): domain Eukaryota; kingdom Metazoa; phylum Mollusca; class Bivalvia; order Mytilida; family Mytilidae; genus Mytilus; species Mytilus edulis. The sequence continues at coordinate 72,735,550 of NC_092353.1, read as the reverse complement.
TAGTTTAATAAGGCAAGATGATTGTTGGAAAACAATATTGCTTAACCTTATCTCAATATACCTTTTGCTAGGCTATTTAAGCTATTGGGGAGCTGTTTGATTGAATAGTGTTTGATTGTGTAAGACTAAATTCTTAAATTAATTAAAGAAACCAATACAATGGCGTATAGACCGGCGTGCACCAAACGTACAGAGAAAATTGACGAAGTCAGTCTACGTTAGTTGCACGCCAGTGGAACGCTAAGCAAACGTTAAACGCGCGTTGCATAAGTTTGAAGTACGTCGAAATACAAAGGTATACGCTTGGTGAACGCTACAACTCGAGGAAATTTTAATGCTGCATAAAAATTTTCATTCAGCTCAAGCGTGTGTCTAGCGTATACCTGTACGCTTCACGCACGTAATACATACGCTACACGCGCGTTTGACGAGCTACATATAGTTTGAGACACGTTTAAGGTACGTTGTATACGTTTCAAGATCGTTCGACTTTAGCTAAAACAATTGCGGGTGAACATTCAAAAATAGAACGTTCAAGATACGACCGGGACGCGTCTCAAATACGTCCGAGAAACTTTTTCCCTCATAGCGTGCATTCCTTCTACGTCAAACAAACGCCAGACATACGCCAAAATACATTTTTTGAACGCCCGATAAACGCTTAGGTACGCTGCTCGTACGCCCAATGTACGCTTAAACCTCGTTGTGCACACGTTACAGATATATTTGACAGGTTTGAATGCATCAAAAATTACTAGCGTATTGGTAGCGTACATGATTTTTTAACACGTTCGGCGTACATCGGAGCTTTACGCAGATGTGTGACGCCGGTATACCATTTGTTTGGTGCAACGCGTTTTTTATGAACATCCAGCTAAGTTGGGTTTTTTTTCATATTCTATAAACTCAATCATTTGATTAAAAGAGTGAACACAAAAGAAAACACAATTTCCAAATTTCAGTTTCACATGGGCAACTCTTTTCAAAACATCAAGACTTCAAAAGACGAGTTTTCGTTCCTTATTGTTAATTTTCTTCTTTTTTTTAACGTTGATGTACCTATGGCCAAAACTTCGGTGTACATATTTCACAACTCAATCTGTGCGTTTAGTATAAAAAAAGAAGATGTGGTATGATTGTCAATGAGACAACTGTCCACAAGGGACCAAAATGACACAGACATTAACAACTATAGGTCACCGTACGGCCTTCAACAATGAGCAAAGCCCATACCGCATAGTCAGCTATAAAATACCCCGATAAGACAATGTAAAACAACTCAAACGAGAAAACTAACGGCCTTATTTATACAAAAAAATGAACGAAAAACGTTTAGCTCTATCGTGACGTTTTAGATATGCATAAATAATTTAAGTCAGGGATTTCGTAATAACACATCATTTTTAGCCTATACTTCATTTTTTCATGTATACATTTGTACAGATTTGGGTTTGAAGTCCTGTCGTACTTGCAGAAAAAAAGTACATTGTATATAATTTTCGAGTGTTAAAGCTGATGTCGTTCATAAACATGATTCCGTAAACTTAATTCGTAAAGGTTATAAATTTTACACTGTAATAAGATCATTCAATTTTGTCTTTGACGGCGCTAGGTCATTGTGATTATTTTCAGATTATTTTCAATGTTAATTATAATGTATAGCTATGAACAATTATGGTCTGACATTCCGTCGATGTTTATATTTTGGCATTTGACAAGGTCATGCTTTTATTTACTGCTCATAACTTGTTTACACTAAATCAATTAAATGGGTTAGATGTTTAACTTTAAAAGGACAAGTGTAAGCTTTTATTGTCACTAGGTATCCGTCATCTGGCATGCGTCGTTGACGTCAAAAGGAAAATCACTGAAATACTGAACTCCGAGGAAAATTCAAAACGGAAAATCCCTAATCAATTGGCAAATCAAATGATAAAACGCATCAAAAGAATGGAAAACAACTGTCATATTTCTGAATTGGTACAGGCATTATCAAATGTAGAAAATGGTGGATTGAACCTGGTTATATAGCGCTAAACCTCTTACTTATATGACAGTTGCATCAAATTCAATTATATTAACAACGATGCGTGGACAAAACAGACATACAAGGTAAAATAGTCAAAATATGGGTACAGCAGTCATCACTGTGTCACAATCTCAAAACAAACAAATATTTAATAAAAACGCACAAAAAGCATCTATCAAATTTAAAAACCACAATCATTGCTTCGCGTGTTTGACGCCACAAAATGTAAACGTCACACAGGAAGACTTTAACATCAAATATATCCTCTGACAATAATGGAAAACAAACAGTAGATACAAGGTTGAAATGTAGAACGTCGTTTTCATTATCATTCCACTTAAACATTACTTTTATTACATTATTTTTCATGCAGCATTTCGGCATTCCTATGGGAATCAAATGTCCACCTCTTCTGGTCGACCTGTACATACATGTATTACTAAGAGTTCTTTCTGGCACATTAAAATACAAAGCGATAAAAGAAGCTAAATATTGAATTATATACACTCAGGTATAATTATGATGTTCTTTCCTTTAAAAATCCAAACTTTTCGATTGAGTCCCGTATTATTCTACTGATGAACATGAAATCAAGGAAGTTACAAATACAGCTTCCTCTGCATCATTTCTAGACCTTTACCTCCAATTAGACAACAGCGATCGTCTCAGTACAAAAATCTTTGACAAAGGAGATGGTTTCAATTTCAAAATTATATTTTTTCCTCACCTCAGAGGCGGATTTAGGCCCCCTTCCCTTTTTGGTTGCTTATATAGGGAATCACTGAAGCGTGACTGGAGCGGGCCCCCTCTTAGGCAGTCAGTGAGCCCCCACTTATGAAAATTTCTGGATCCGCCTGTGCACCTTACTAGTAACATACCGTATGCACCTGATTATCGGTGTCTGAGAAAAAAAATCTATGAGCCAGTGTTTTTACAAAGAAACGTCTCGTCCTTTTTCAAAACAAGTTTAACGAAAAGTTCCAAGACTTAATTGATATAAATATTCAGTGTCTACTTCCCAAATAATACAAGATGGTCTCCAGTTATAGCTATAGATTATAGGTGCTGAAATTGTGCATCTTTTTATCTTCCTTTTGTTTCCCTGTTATTTGTCTTCAATGTTTCTTTTGGTCGTATGACTTTTAACGTGACTTTGACGTATTTATGTATCCCGCCTCTTTGACGTATTTATGTATCCCGCCTCTTTGACATGACTTTGACGTATTTATGTATCCCGCCTCTTTGACGTATTTATGTATCCCGCCTCTTTGACATGACTTTGACGTATTTATGTATCCCGCCTCTTTGACGTATTTATGTATCCCGCCTCTTTGACATGACTTTGACGTATTTATGTATCCCGCCTCTTTGACGTATTTATGTATCCCGCCTCTTTGACATGACTTTGAAGTATTTGTGTATCCCGCCTTTTTGACGTATTAATGTATTCCGCCGCTGGGTTTTTACATATGTGCGATTCGAACACAAACGGTTTCTCCATGTGTGTTATATTTTTTTTTAATCTTGTGTTTAAAGTCATATGAAAAGAGTGACCGGTGAAAAATAATGTTATTCCGATTCTTGAACGAATGTATACATACATCATCAACTCAGTCTTCTGTGCACGATTTTATCATTTTTTCGCCTAAATTTCGTCTTATTGTCATTTTTTTCAATCGGTCAGTGTTGTGAAAATATGGCAGGTAATTGAAATTCGGGTTTTGAAGCCGAAGTTTAACGATTTTCACCTGTTTTTCAACATTCAACAAAAAAGCATGGATATTGAGCACGTGTTGAATATGTACAATCAGATAATCGTTTATTCTAAGGACATCCATGCGTATTGCGATCAACGGAATTTTGCGAGATGGGTCACTCTGAGGTCACTTACGGAATACGGAAAATATATCGGGGAATTGCTTCCTGGTAGGAAGCATTAGAATAAAGTAAATATCTTCTAAATATGAACAAATTAAAGACTTTTCTGCAGAAAAAAGTATATGTACATAAGTTTTATAATGAAAACTATCCATTGAGTATGTACTTTCAACGATAATGAACTTTTTCTTGTTGATATTATTGTCAAATTCACTATTAACATCTTTGTGTGTGTGTCTTTGTTAGATTCATGTGTATGTCTGTTTGAATTTTTAAGTGAGTTTGTGTTACGGTTTTGTGGTTTATGCATAATTTTCACAGTTATTGCTGGTGGATTCAAATTATAGTCACATTATGTGGCGAGCTATTTTTCTTCTCATTCTAACAAAACATCTCACATAATGAATAAGATATCTTAAAAACATTATAAGACAACTCATGTACGATAAAAGCTATTATAACTTATCTCATATACTTTATACGATATCTTCTAAAGTTAAAACAACATAGTTTATAAAGTTTATCAAATATTTTATAAAGTTTAAATATCTTATTTTTTTTTTTTAGAGGATATTTTATAAAAACTTTTCAAATAAGATATCTAATAAATATTGTTTTATATAAGAAACTTATCAATATGTTTAGATAAGATATCTTATGAATAGTTTTTATATTCGATATCTAAAAAATATTTTTAAATAGTCTTATAAAAAAATATAAGATATCCTGCAAATATTTATTTATATAAGATATCTGATTAAAACATTTTTTATTAGATAATCCTTTTGGATATTTTATATATAAGATATACTTATAAATATTGTATATATAAGATACTTATAAATATTTTTTAGATAGAATATCTTCTGAATATTGTTTTAGGATATCTATAAAAATTAGATTTATAAACTCTTATCAATATTTTTTTATAGAAGATATCTTAAAATACTTTTATTTATATCATACTTTTATAAAAGATATCTTATAAAGATTTGTTTTATCTTTTATATTCTATATCGTTTAAAAACTTTTTGTATATGATTTTGTAGATACTTCATAAGATAAATCATAGAGTTTATAAGATACTTTATATAGTTTATAAAATATATCATACAGTTTACAAGATATCTGGTATAGTTTATAAGAGATCTCATATAGTTTATAAGAAATCTCATATAGTTTAAAAGAGATCTCATATAGTTTATAAATAAACTCATCATAGATACCAGGACTTAATTTTGTATATACGCCAGACGCGCGTTTCGTCTACAAAAGACTCATCAGTGACGCTCGAATCCAAAAAAGTTTAAAAGGCCAAATAAAATACGAAGCTGAAGAGCAATGAGGACCAAAATTCCTAACAGTTTTGCTAAAACAGCTTAAGGGCAATCTATGCCTGAGGTAGAAAAGCCTTAGTATTTCCAAAAAATTAAAATTTTGTAAACAGTTCATTTGTAAATATAACCAGATCAATGATAATTCATGTCAGCACAAAAAGTGCTGACTATTGGGCTTGTGATACCCTCGGCGAAATAAATCTCCACCAGCAGTGGCATCGCCCCAGTGGTTGTTAATAAACTCATCATAGATACCAGGACTTAATTTTGTATATACGCCAGACGCGCGTTTCGTCTACAAAAGACTCATCAGTGACGCTCGAATCCAAAAAAGTTAAAAAGGCCAAATAAAATACGAAGCTGAAGAGCAATGAGGACCAAAATTTCTAAAAGTTTTGACAAATACAGCTAAGGGCAATCTATGTCTGAGGTAGAAAAGCCTTAGTATTTTTCCAAAAATTCAAAATTTTGTAAACAGTTAATTTGTAAATATAACCATATCAATGATAACTCATGTAAGCACAAAACGTACTGACTACTGGGCTTGTGATACCCTCGGGGAAATAAATCTCAACCAGCAGTGGCATCGACCCAGTGGTTGTAAATAAACTCATCATAGATACCAGGACTTAATTTTTTATATACGCCAGACGCGCGTTTCGTCTACAAAAGACTCATCAGTGACGCTCGAATCCAAAAAAGTTAAAAAGGCCAAATAAAATACGAAGCTGAAGAGCGATGAGGACCAAAATTCCTAAAAGTTTTGCCAAATACAGCTAAGGGCAATCTATGCCTGAGGTAGAAAAGCCTTAGTTTTTCCAAAAATTCAAAATTTTGTAAACAGTTAATTTGTAAATATAACCATATCAATGGTAACTCATGTAAGCACAAACAGTGCTGACTACTGGGCTTGTGATACTCTCGGGGAAATAAATCTCCACCAGCAGTGGCATCGACCCAGTGGTTGTAAATAAACTCATCATAGATACCAGGACTTAATTTCATATATACGCCAGACGCGCGTTTCGTCTACAAAAGACTCACCAGTGACGCTCGAATCCAAAAAAGTTAAAAAGGCCAAATAAAATACGAAGCTGAAGAGCAATGAGGACCGAAATTCCTAAAAGTTTTGCCAAATACAGCTAAGTGCAATCTATGCCTGAGGTAGAAAAGCCTTAGTATTTCCAAAAATTTTAAATTTTGTAAACAGTTAATTTGTAAATATAACCAGATCAATGATAATTCATGTCAGCACAAAAAGTGCTGACTATTTGGCTTGTGATACCCTCGGGGAAATAAATCTCCACCAGCAGTGGCATCGACCCAGTGGTTGTAAATAAACTCATCATAGATACCAGGACTTAATTTTGTATATACGCCAGACGCGCGTTTCGTCTACAAAAGACTCATCAGTGACGCTCGAATCCAAAAAAGTTACAAAGGCCAAATAAAATACGAAGCTGAAGAGCAATGAGGACCAAAATTCCTAACAGTTTTACCAAAACAGCTTAAGGCAATCTATGCCTGAGGTAGAAAGCCTTAGTATTTCCAAAAATTTTAAATTTTGTAAACAGTTAATTTGTAAATATAACCAGATCAATGATAATTCATGTCAGCACAAAAAGTACTGACTATTGGGCTTGTGATACCCTCGGGGAAATAAATCTCCACCAGCAGTGGCATCGACCCAGTGGTTGTTAATAAACTCATCATAGATACCAGGACTTAATTTTGTATATACGCCAGACGCGCGTTTCGTCTACAAAAGACTCATCAGTGACGCTCGAATCCAAAAAAGTTAAAAAGGCCAAATAAAATACGAAGCTGAAGAGCAATGAGGACCAAAATTCCTAAAAGTTTTGCCAAATACAGCTAAGGGCAATCTATGCCTGAGGTAGAAAAGCCTTAGTATTTCCAAAAATTTTAAATTTTGTAAACAGTTAATTTGTAAATATAACCATTTCAATGATAATTCGTGTCAGCACAAAAAGTGCTGACTATTGGGCTTGTGATACCCTCGGGGAAATAAATCTCCACCAGCAGTGGCATCGACCCAGTGGTTGTAAATAAACTTATCATAGATACCAGGACTTAATTTTGTATATACGCCAGACGCGCGTTTCGTCTACAAAAGACTTATCAGTGACGCTCGAATCCAAAAAAATTAAAAAAAGCCAAATAAAATATGAAGCTGAAGATCAATGAGGACCCAAATTCCTAAAAGTTTTGCCAAATACAGCTAAGGGCAATCTATGCCTGAGGTAGAAAAGCCTTAGTATTTTCCAAAAATTCAAAATTTTGTAAACAGTTAATTTGTGAATATAACCATATCAATGATAATTCATGTCAGCACAAAAAGTGCTTACTACTGGGCTTGTGATACCCGCGGGGAAATAAATCTCCACCAGCAGTGTCATCGACCCAGTGGTTGTAAATAAACTCATCATAGATACCAAAGATCTCATATAATAAATAAGATATCTCAAATAGTTTATAAGATATCGTATAAAGAAAAAGATATCTTATAATAAAACTCAATAAAAGTTATCTAATGAGGTTTGTTGTATATCTTAAAGTTAGAATGTAAAGTAAAACGCCTTCCCATAGCATTTTTATCTGATTCGGACGCAAAGCGTTTTTACAGTGTTCTTATCTATTTTGTATTTGTTGTTCAAATAAACTATCTTTTACACATTTGTTGTATGCGTCTTTGTTAGATATATTGGTATGATTGTTTGATTTTTAACAGCTGTGTTGTATGTCGTTGACGCATGTGTACATCAGGAGGGAGGGGTATTTCATACAAAGTGATAGGACGTATCGCATGAATAAGTAACATTTCCAGCTTGATAATCTGTGAGTAGAATAGGACAACTGACGGGAATATAGGTTCTATTTTTTTTATATATATGGAAAGCCCTCTACTTTTCCATGTATTCTCGAATGTGTTTTTTTTTATCCAGATATTTTCTTTGTTTTTTTACAATTTGGTGACTACCCGTTTTTAATTAAAATTGGAGTTCGATTTTTTTGTTGTACTTTTTTGTTTATTTATAAAATATAACAATCATTAATGGTATTTTGTCTTCCAACATACTTCTATTTAAAACTCATCTCACATATTTGTCTATCGAAAGTTTAAAATACTTGCAAAGCAAGTCATGTCATCAGAAATATCATTTTTTTCCAGTTACTTATTATCTTTGTTCTGCACTTTGGATCCGTATTTATACCAGTGTACTTAATTAGTCGTTATATCATAATCAGGTGCTGTCTTTCGTGAAAGTTCTATATTCTTTGAAATACATGTTGATGTAGGTGAGCGTTACATGCTCTTTAGGTATAAAACCACTTATTCATAGCCCATTGATTTCTATATCCAATTCTGCAATTTCAAACATAAATGGCTACTTTGATTTAAGTTGAAATAAAGTGGCAATTATTTCATGTCAAAATATACCTTATTCTTACTTGTACTGAAAAATCAACATACCTTTAATTGCATATTAGAGCATACTAGTTCCAGGAATTTTGAAAGTACAAAACAACAAGTACTGCTGATTTGAGCAACATGGCAAATGTGACCTCCTATTACAATTGTATATACTTCTTTATTAATCAATAGAAATTTATAACAAGAGTTTTATAATGATCACAAGTCCACAAGGTTTCATTTGATATCAGAACTTTCCAGATAATTCATCTATTGGCAAAAATACAACAATGAGTAGGAACTGTTTTTGTTTAAAAAATGTACTTCTTTCTAGTATGTTCTTACCGAACTGGTCTGAATTACTGGTTCTATCCATCTAGGTTCTCTTGTTTAATGAAATTGTTCGGAATGACTGAAAACAAGGTCAAGAAATTGGTATAATCGCAATAATTTATTCAAACCTGTTTCTCCGTCAATAGGCCGAACGCCATGCTGCCTTACTTCAAGTGGCTCAGTCATTGCTCAATCCTAGACTCTGAAACAAATTTAATAACTTTAAAACCACATTAGAATGATGTATCATATGCTAAATCTAATCTACTGATTTATTTCTGCGTCTGTTCCAAGCGAAAAATTTAACTGTTCGTTTTATATATATCTTAATGTTTGTTCGATTTTTTTAAGAATTTTGTCGACGAGTCATGATGGCAGATTATTGAAAGTTTTGTTCAAATTTATCATTTTTATATGAACATGATGATTCGGTTATTTATATACTGAGCAGTTTTTTTATTACTAAACAATTTAGTTCATAATAAAAGTACAATACTCTTTTTTCCGTTGACATTTGTTTATATGTAATATATTGATTACAGGGTTGCTTGATTGAAAAAAAAGAAACTCCTTTAGATTTAAGATAATTATGTCATTCAACATAAAAAGATGACCTGAAAGTGCACAATTAAAAAAAAACATTTTTCATAAACAGTGTACAAAGGGATATAACTCTAATCTATAAAACGGAAAGTACGTGTATTTAAAACAATGAAATACGATAAAATGCAAATACAACCAATTATATTACAGTTCATATGTTTGAAATTTTTAATTAAATTAAACTAAATCAATATATCTAGTCAGAATCAACTGATACATTCTGTTCGATAAAAGTGCCTAACCCATTCATTGATTTATGAATAATCTATTTGTTTTTTTAATGTTTACATATAATAATGGACATACTGGTAACTGCTATTTACAAAAAACAAGCAGTACTTATAAAGAACTAAAATTGAATAGACAAACACAGACAATATAGTTCACTTTAAAAAATGTCAAAGGCATAAACATGTTAGTTACTGATCTGATTAATATGGAATTTGTGTCCAGAATATAAAACACTATAGCTACTATAAATATGACAGTTATATTCTATGATATATAGCTTTCTCTCTCAAGCTTAATATATTCAAAACGTGTGGTAAACTTTGAACGCAATGAATTTGCAGACCAGATACCTAGACATATTACTGACTGACCAATGAATCAGAAAATAGAGTAGAACTACACTACTTATAAGTTGTATCATAGTAAGAAAGTAAGATAACATAAGAGAATAGAAGAATTGATGAACAGTTCATATGCAAAGAATAAAACTTTTAAATTTGTACTATGAAAAAAATATCTTTAATATAAAACAATCTACCACATACTCCCTTGGCATCTGAAATGACATCCACGTCATTTCTGACTTTTCAACAAAATATATATAAAAAATTAGACTGAAATATATGTATATCTGATTCTGAAATGTACTGATGTTGGACTCACTAATGAATACAGTGTATAAATCGATCAGTATAATCCGCTAAAGCACTATTAAATATAATATTAATACATAACTCAAATATATAAAACATCAATAGTCTTAAGTTGTCAAAATGGTTCATCAATACAGTAGGATAGACAATTTGAATTATGTCTCCAATTAGCGGGTGTAACTACAGGTGTAACAGTAGATGGAGCTGTAGACTTCGTAAAATTGTAACCACTCAGGCTGAGTCCTCTCTCGACCTAATCGACGAGGCGAAACTTGAGGTGTATCATCTTCATCATGTTCTAAAGGCATCCAATGTTCTTCATCGTCAACTACAGGATCAGGTTCCTGTACATCTTTGCCATCGGAAGCACTTCAAACTACGTGAAGTATTTGAAGGCAATATTCATCTTCAACTCTTTCTGAGTGGGCGTCCCCTTTTTACTTAGAAAATCAACCTCTTCTTGGTCTTCACCTGGTCAAGTCAGTGTTCCCGTTCTTGGTGACTTATGCTCTCATTCTTATTCTTGGTATGACATGTCTAAGTACTGCTATTGGTGGTTGACGCTGTTAAATACATCCTGCTGGTAGTAAGTTTTTCCTGTGATATGGTCGCTTGCACTTTTCGTCACTATCTTTCTGTACCACGTAGACCAGTCAAAGCATTCTCTAGTAAGACTTGTGGTTAAAGTTTTACCCATTTCATCATGAACATGAAGTTCTACGGGTATTCAGTGTACATTGCTTGGTGTTATCTTTTCTTTTCAGGTTTCTGCCAAGTTTCGGTTCTTTTATCAATGTGTGAAGCAGTGGATCTATATCCTGGACTTCTGCTCAGTTTATTTCAGTTAAAACATTTAAAAGCATTTCTACATTACTGATGTCGATGGAATCTGGTAATTTGACATATGAGTCTATCAATGGAGTATGTATACAGCCAAATATTGCTGTAATGGAATCTTGGCTGATGGTCGTCAATCTAGATAATCCATATGAATTTGCCTTTTTCTTGTCTTGACTGTACGGCGTTAGTGTTGCATGAATTTCACACGAATCTAATGTGAATTTTTTCACATGAATTTCATGTGAAATTTACAAAAATATATATTTTTCATGATTTTAATTCAATTTGAAAATTTAGATGTTATTTGAATTACTACATTTAAAAAAATCATGTGAATTTCACATGATTTTCATGTGAAATTCACATGAGTTTCACAAAAAATTTCACGTGAGTTTCACGTATAAGCTCGTTTGAGGTGAAATTGATGTGAATTTCTCGTGAGATTCACCTGAATATAAATTCACGTGAAATTGATGTGAGTGAAATTTGCCTGTGTATACGTTTCATCTACTTTTGGAGACGTGAGTACATTTATGAATGAGTTTTTATCTGTGCGTAATCTCAATTTGTGGACATATAGGAAGTCATGAAACTTGTCATTTATAGGCCACTTCAATGCAAGAAATGTCATCTTGTGTATTGAATAGTTCTGCTCTGCTTATGGTTAACCTCCGCTAGTCATGCGATGACACGGTGGTGTCCCTTTTGCTCCTGGTATAGTTCGGCATCCAGGCCCTGACCAGTAGTATCGGTAAGCAGGTGAAATGGTTTGAAGTAATCAACATATTCAAGTTTTTTTTAAGAGCTGGAAATAATAGTTGCGTTAAAGAGAAACTCCGCAAAAAATAAAACAATTATATGGTGTTCTGTAAGCATAAAAAAACACATGTGCATAAATAATTGTATTCTCTATATGAAGAGATCAAAATCGATTTTTGAAATTCACTAACAGTTCTCGACATAACGCCATCTTGTCGGCATGTTCGATCTTAAAAGTCACGTGATATCTATAAACAACAAAGACCAAAAGGAATCGGGGATTTACCGACCGTGCGTTACAAACTCCCATCATCAATTTGCCTGCACTGTAGCCGTCCCGCTAGACCACACGACCACCTGGAATTCAGAATGAAGCTTTCGGTGGCCGGGTGTTACCTTTCCACGTCAGTTTTAATCTAGCGTCGTACTACATTACATGATATATAAGGCATGAAGATGTTATTTTTACAGATCACCTAAATTATCTATAGTAAAGGATCCTACAGATTAATGTAAGATACAGTCACAGAAAATAATTATATTTATAAGTACGTCTGAGCCAGTGACAACTCTACAACAGATTTATCCATCGGATCACCAGCAGTGATGGTGATACATGGCTGTGTAAAAATTCTTATTACACAAATATATAATACAGGTTTATGCATGGCCGCTTGATTGCGATACCCAGTGTGCACAAGTAATATCATTTTGTATTTTGCAATGTGATTATGGACTTTCTGGTTGGATTTCCCTCTGAGTTCAGTATTTTTGTGATTTTACTTGTTATTGAATAAATGCAGATTTGTACCCCAATGGGGTTGAAGGCATACATAAATCAACAAAATAATTTTATTGAACCACATATATGTTTGTGTCTGCCGTTGTTTATTTTGTGCGTGTTTGAAATTATAATTCCACCTGTTAATGAATAAAATTCTGATAATAATATAAGAATGTAGGACAGACAGTCAAAAGACAAAAAGTCACGAACATAACGTCACAAGACAAAAAGTCACGAACATAACGTCACAAGACAAAAAGTCACGAACATAACGTCACAAGACAAAAAGTCACGAACATAACGTCACAAGACAAAAAGTCACAATTAATTTTTTTCTGATTATTTTCTTTGAATAAGAAAACGCTTATTTTTCCCAAAACAAATTGTATTTTGTCTTGTATTGTATAGGAACCAACTTTTTAAACAAAATTTATCAAAAAAATATCAAAGATGATCAAATAGTTGATGTCAAAGTGATTTGGCACTTAAATAGCTTCATGGTGCCAAGAAATATATCTTTTGCATGATTAAAATTAAATAAATCATCTTTTTTCACATATAATGACACATTTTCTGAACGTTTATATGAATATATTAAAAAGTAAATAATTCAAGATATGTCTCTTATATATTCATTCAATTGTTAACAAATTATTTGTGACTTTTTGTCCTATTAAATTTAGGACTTTTTGTCCTATCAAATTTGTGACTTTCTGTCCGTTTACTTAATAGAATACTGATGATAAGTTTAATTTTTTTAAACACATGACCTTTAAATAAAATTGTGAAATAAATACTGTTTTGTTATAATTCCGGACCCTTCTTTTACAAAACAATTCTTCACGCAAATACAAGTTCGTGTCAATTGGACAACATGCAGATATAACGTAATGCAGCACTATTAGTCACTATCAATATTAATAAATTGAAGATAAGAGAGCTCCTTCTATGTCTAATGTTCCTATCTTTATAAAGATAAGATCGACAGAGGGAAAAGTCATTGTAGAGGAGCGGAGATAGAGTGGCATAGGGGGGAAATACGAGAACAATATAGAGAATGATCGATGGAAAGGGTAAAATATATTGTAAAGGAGCGGAGATAAAGAGAGGCATAGTAAAAAAAAATATTTGCTAGACAAAGTTATTGCTTGCTTTGATATTTCACATCGTGTTCCAAATTGGTATTCACGTTTGCTAACTTGATGTGTTAAGTTTCTGCATAGCATAATTAAAAAACATCAAGTATCCCATTTGTTATTTCGTAGTGCCGCTGTGTTTCTTTGTTTTTATTTAGTTCGTTAATGATTATGTAAATAAGAATAAATCTGTATAAAAACTTTATACTGTTTAGTAATTGCGTGTAGGCGTTTGATTATTGTTACATTTAATAAATATATTTGTTTAAATATACTTTTTCACTTTTTTGGTCTTTTGGAAAATGTTGTTTGTGCTGTTTTTAGACCCTTCTACAACGAAATTTGTTTTACATGCACACGTATAAAAATTGCGGTTTTTATCCAACGCAATCATAGGTTTGAACGGTGTTTTCAATTAAGACTCGTTTATATTTTTTCGTTTGGGCTTGTATCGTATTTGTGCTGTTTTTAGACCCTTCAACAACGAAATTTGTTTTACATGCACACGTATAAAAATTGCGGTTTTTATCCAACGCAATCATAGGTTTGAACGTAGTTTTCAATTTAGACTCGTTTATATTTTTTCGTTTGGGCTTGTATCATATTTTCCCTCCGGTTTATATGATCCGTTCATCCTATATTGACTCTTCAAATTCAAGAGTCTATCTAAAAATGAGGGTACTTTTTCTAAAAATGAGGGTACTTCTTATATGGCCTTCCAAATACCGTTTCGATCCCTAACATCACTGAAGAGACATTTATTGTCGAAATCCGAATCTGGTGTTCTAAAAAAATATTGACACCGTATGTTTGTGGCATAACATCGTAGCCACAGGTTAAATTTTTTTTCTGTTTATTACTTAATTTATATAAAGATCCATTTTGTTACATCTTGTGACCAATTTTATTTGGCAATCGCCAATGGCAGTCAGCAGGGTTAAAGAACATCAGTTGTTCGACCTGTTAGTCAATTGCGTTTTGTTTAAATATACTTTTTCACTTTTTTGTTCTTTTGGAAAATGTTGTTTGTGCTGTTTTAAGACCCTTCTACAACGAAATTTGTTTTACATGCACACGTATAAAAATTGTGGTTTTTATCCAACGCAATCATAGGTTTGAACGTAGTTTTCAATTTAGACTCGTTTATATTTTTTCGTTTGGGCTTGTATCATATTTTTCCTCCGGTTTATATGATCCGTTCATCCTATATTGACTCTTCAAATTCAAGAGTCTATCTAAAAATGAGGGTACTTTTTATATGGCCTTCTAAATACCGTTTCGATCCCTAACATCACTGAAGAGACATTTATTGTCGAAATCCGGATCTGGTGTACTAAAAAAAATATTGACACCGTATGTTTGTGGCATAACATCGTGGCCACAAGTTAAATTTTTTCTGTTTATTATTAAATTTATATTAAGATCCATTTTGTTACATGTTGTGATCAATTTTATTTGACAATCGCCAATTACAATTTAGACTCGTATATATATATTGCGAAAGCAAATTTACAGATCTAACATTGTTGGGTTGATGTTTAGACGAGTTGTATATACATTATGTACACAGCCATGTATCACCATCATTGATGGCGATCCGATGGATACATCTGTTGTAGAGTTGTCACTGACTTAGACGTACTTATAAATATAATTATTTTCTGTGACTGTATATTACATTAATTTGTAGGATCCTTTACTATAGATAATTTAGCTGATCTGTAACAATAACATCTTCATGCCTTATATATCATGTACTGTATTACGCCGCTAGATTAAAACTGACGAGGAAAGGTAACACACGGCCAGCGAAAGCTCTTTTTTTGAGAGCCCAGGTGGTCGTGTGGTCTAGCGGGACGGCTGCAGTGCAGGCGATTTGGTGTCACGATATCACAGTAGCATGGGTTCGAATCCCGGCGAGGGAAGAACCAACAATTTGCGAAAGCAAATTTACAGATCTAACATTGTTGGGTTGATGTTTAGACGAGTTGTATATATATATACATAACAACACCAATCATATAAAAAGGAACTATAAATGTAATTATTTATAAATATTTCGGATAACAGATATCCTTCGTCAGTCAGATTCTGATGTTAAATGAATCATCTTTAAGTCTTCTTAGATTAAACTTTTACTAAATCTTGAAATTTATACAAAAAAAAATATATATACAAACAAGTCTTAACAAGTGACAAACCATACAATATTTATGCCCACTGGATCTCAGAGTGATAGAGATACATGGTTAATACAAATATTTATAGTGTCTGAAAATTACTCCAAACAGTGTTAGAGTTAGATTTTCTACTGACAATTTTTTGTTCGTCCCTCAGCGGGATTCAACTCACACCTTTGATACACTACATCACCAATCGCTTAGCCTCATGTCCAGCGCTCTAGACCACTCGACCACATCCGCTATATAAAAATATAACTTCAATAGTCGTAGTGTTACCTTGTCCCGGAAGGCTAATGTAGAGATAGACATGAGACAGGTGTTTTTTAAGCGTGTGTAGATGTTATATTATTATTTTTATACACAATGTATTTTTCATTTGTCAGTAATCTAACTCAACATAGTTGAGTTAGATTACTGACAAATGAAAAATCCCGCTGAGAGACGAACAAAAAATTGTCAGTAGAAAATCTAACTCTAACACTGTTTGGAGTAATTTTCAAAACCTTTCATACATCTTAAAGTAAAAGATGTGTCTGATTCAAACGACATGAGAAACCTGTAACACTAGTACGACTCGAGTATAGCATGCAAAAATTCCTACTCAATATGGTTGTATTAGAAATCTTTTCACACAGATAACTTATGATCACTCAAGGTCTGGTATTCATGTAATATTTGCCACATGACGCTCATATTTCTTTCTAAAATCATCATCTTATTCCTTGAATATTGCTGTAAACATCGATGGTTCACACCAAAACAAAATGGGAGTGATATACCTTTAGAGCTTCTCCGTGGTACACAATTAAGAAATATATAGACGAAATTCGTTATTGAAGTGAATCTACAAATCTCAGAAACAAAATTTTGGAATTACGATTTTGAACACCCACCAAACCAATACAAACATATGACGAGATATAACCATGCTGCAGGTATTTAGTTATCGTCATACACAATATAAATAATAGCTCTCATCTGAGACTACTATGTGTTATAGAATTCTCAGCTCTCATAAACGTATATATATGCATGCAGTTCCAAATATCAAGAACAAGCAGTCGATGTCTATAGATCATTTAGTACGTTTACTAACTGTTCAGAGTCAAGATTTAAAGATTCAAGATTTTATTCATAACCTCAGACACATACTTGTGTACAAGAGGACAATATATACAAACATATTAAGATAATACATAGCGAGACAGGACAAACGAAACACAAATACATAGTATATTTTAAAAGACAATTGGTATAATTAGACTAAGTATTTTATGAATTTCTTCACGAAAATTGATAATTACCTTTGAACTTGTACGTTACATATAGACAACACGCTAGTGAATTTGTTCTTGCTTGGATTCATTACATAGTAATTTGGTATAAACTTTGATCTAAGAGCAGAAACATCAGCATTTTTAAAGGTAAACAATATATGAAACTCATCCCCTATTACCTCATTACATAATGTACATATTCCATTTTCCCTCGCGAGCACAAAAATATTATCGGTAGTTGAAAATCCTTTTCTAAATCCAGCCTGAGATTCTGATATAAGTTCAACTTCATCTGAGAAACTATTTAATCTCTCATTTATTATTGATGAAAAAGTTTTTCCTAAACAAGAGTTAAATGTTACACCTCTATAATTTGCAGGATCTGCTTTGGAACCTTTATTCTTAAAAATAGGAATCATAATACCAAGAGACCATAACTCTGGAACTATTCCTGTATCTAACACTAAATTAAAAAGTTTAACATACATTGGCATAAGATCATATACAGTACATTTTATATATTCATTAATTATTTTGTCACATCCACTATTTTTATCATTTTTAAAGTTTTTTACACTTTTTAAAATCTCATCTTCGGTTACAGCACAATTCAATAAGTTATACAATTCATCCTGGAAATTATGTACATTACAATAACTTCTGGTTCCTCAGTATTTGAGTCACATCTATTCATATCTTTGAAATAGTCATAGAGAGCTTCAATAGAAATTTCAGGGTCGACGCCATTTTTTTTATTTGACCCAATACTATTCAAAATATTCCAAAACTTTTTACTATCTGATTTTTTGGTCTGGCGTAATTAATTTCCAATATTTCTTTGGTACAGTTCATATGCTTTAGAAATTTCCATTTTATAGCTTTTGCTTGCATTTTTCATATGTTTTTGATTTTCAGCATTTTTTATAAAACTGTACCTTTTCGGCGCTTTATGAAATTTTTTTCTACTATCAAAATATTGGTTGTTAAACCAAGGTTTATTGTCGCTTTTTGGTTTGCGATTTTTAAACAGCTTGTATTTACCAAAAGTCTTTGTAGCAACTAATTGAAAAAAGTTACTTATTCTCTCTACAACTTTGTTCATCTCATTTTGATGAATCCCTTGTTGTACCTCTAAATTATCTAATTCTAACCGTAATTGTTCTAACCATAGATGTAATACCTAGATTACATCTATGTTCTAACTGACAATCATGATCACTTTTAACATTATCTAAAAATTCTGAACACTTTTCTTTTCTGCACTTGACATATTTTCACTACAAAATTGTGAGAGTTCGTCATTACTATTATATAAAATCACTGGAGCTTGAATAACGAAATGTAATTGACAATGGACATCGGAGACCTATGGATCAAATTCCATAATATCGAACTCTTTAACAACTGGAAATATAAATTAGATGACAATAATAAATAGTCAATAACACTTGTGTCATTACAAGTTTTTTTACCAATACCTCTTTTATTACCTACTCTAGAGTTTTCTATATACGTGTTATTTCTTTTACATACATTTAAAAGTTTGTGTCCATAATTATTTGGTGCACAATTACAACCTGTAACTCTGTGTAATGGAATACTGTTTCTAGGTAAATTTTCGTAGTCAAACATATACTTAAGTATATCCTCGTCTGAGGTAAATTCAAAAATATCAACCAGATTCTCGTCCGGTATAATATAGTCTGGTAAACTACCAGTTTTGGCATTAACATCACCAAAAATAATACAATTTAGACTCTCTATGTTTTTTTATATTAAGCATCTCATTTTCTACCTCATCGAATGATTAACTTGTTGAATATTTCGAATTCGATGGTGGAATATAAACACAACCTAGTAGACTATCAGTTTTCTGGTTTATAATAAGTTTTGAAATCTTAACCCACTGTACAAATTCACATTCTATATTTATAAAGTTTAAATAACCTTTGAACTTATTTCT
This sequence comes from Mytilus edulis, assembly GCF_963676685.1. Classification (NCBI taxonomy): domain Eukaryota; kingdom Metazoa; phylum Mollusca; class Bivalvia; order Mytilida; family Mytilidae; genus Mytilus; species Mytilus edulis. The sequence goes on along the minus strand of NC_092353.1, from coordinate 72,716,111 downwards.
ATACATAACTACAATCCCCCCTGATTTTCTTTTACATTTTTTTCTAATTTAGAATAATACATATAGTCATCAGGTATATTTAATATATCAATGTCAGACAGTTTTGTTTCTGTAAATAAACAAATATATTTTTTTATCATCTCTATAAATGCAGGACATAACAGTTTTTGTTTTATACCACATACGTTAAGAAAACAAATTTTCAATTCAGAAAAAATAGGTGGTCTTTGCTCCATTGGTCGCTGGTTTTGGTACGGTGGTCTATGTGGCATTTGTGGTGGTGGATGCGGGAAGAATCTCTTGTTGTTAATATACATTTTATCATCACGTAAATGTGCAACGTGTCCTTTTTGTCTTGCATCCTTCATGATCGGCACCAATTCACGTCTTCTCTGAATAACTTCCGCTGGGAATTGTTCATGGACTCGAGACTGAGAGTCCCTTTCTTTCAATTTTTCTTTTGCAGCCGCCATCACCATTTCGCGGTCCTTTCTTTTTTTCAAATTTGGCAACGATTCCCCTCTGAACTCTATCTCGGCGCGGTTTCAGTCTATGTACCACGTGAAACGGAATATTGTTTTCGATTCCAAGTCAGACATGTCACTTATACATTCTTGGCCTTTATATACCCCATCCGACAATGGGATCTCTTTTCTGATAGTGTTGACAACACAAGCTTGTATATGGTGATTCTGTTTATTTGTAACAGTGGTTGGCCTCTCATGTCCCAACAAACAAACTAACGAAACTCTACTAGTTTGCTTTTTCTGTTAGAAAGAACCTCTGGCTCTCATCCTCAAATTCAAATGGCACATATACGTCTGGAAACTTACAAGTAAAGATTGTTTCAACAATAACGAGGTTGGGACGAACTGTTCTAAAATCGTCAATATCAGTTATACATTACTAGATCTTACTAAGATTTGTCTTTTATTACAACTTCTGTATTACTAATTTGGATTAAAGACGGCTATATTCAGTTCAGCATTGCACAAAATTATCATAGAATATAGAATAACAACTAGTATCTCAATTGTTTGTAAAACAATTGAAAGGTCTTTCCTGTAAAAGTGATGTTTTCGTTATGTACCTTGTACGACCTTTCGTTTGATATACGACAAGCATACTTTCTGAAACTTTCCGCTTTTAACACTTAATGACTTCAACCGCCTACATTTTTGAGATCGGAATCATGATATAAATAACATAGAGTAGATGAGCTTTCATTTGATATGCAACAACTCTATGTTCTAGAAAGTTTGATTTTTGCACTTAATAACAATATCCAACTAATTTTTGGAGGTCGGGATTTGATATTGCCAATGTACACATCATGACCTTTCATTTAATATACAACAACCCTATCTTAAAAGAAAATTTATTTTTTGCACTCAATGACCCCATCCAAACCATTTTTGGGAGACGTCAATTTTAAATTTGAAATGTACGCTTTATGTTCTTTCATTTGATATGCGACAACCTTACCATCTAAGAAATTTGAATGTTTGCACTAAATGACCCCACCCGTCCTCCTGGGATGAAAAGGGGGTTTAAAATTTTCATTTTTAAGTAGAGTTTATTAAGACCTTCAATTTGATATATCAGATGACCACATTTGATAAAGTGCAAAAAATGATGCAATATCAACTATATAAATAGAAGTTATGAAACTTACAAAGTCAATGCAAAACTTGAAAATTTCAAATTGAATTTTTGGCGTTTTTTTCCATGGAATGTTTTTGGTATTTGGTCAAACATATAACTATGTTAACCTCTTCAATTTCTTAAACATTTTAAGAGGTACGCCCTTGTTGATTCAGAAATACGTGCCTCCGCTCGCAAAACTTCAAACTGCATTATCTCTACAACGACAATAGATATCTCAAATCTGTTAAATTATAAATGATCTACAGTTGAAGGACAACATTATAGAAAAAGAATTGGGACAATTTCAAAGTTCACCAAGGTCACAATTAATCATCAAATATATGATGCAATACCAAACTTAAGAACCGGAAGTCGTAGAGACATGGGACTAGCACCATTCAACTCAGGACCACTTGACCTTTCCAATATCACAAGGTCAAGGTCATAGTATACTGTGAAGGTCAAGATGAAATTTCATCATGACCTGACATTGACCTCAAATTGAAGGTCTTGAATTACTGATCATCTTTGCAGTTTATAGTAGGTTGATATCTGTTACCTTTAAAAAGATATACACACAATACTATACTTTTAAGAATCATCCCGTTGTAACTTTTAAACAGACGGTTGGACATTTTTGGACTTATCATATAAAATGTAGAGCTCGTCGAGAGGAACATTTTATACGCTGTATGTATGCAGCAAAGTCTTATCGTTTTCCTAATATGTAAGCTTGAATTTGCAGCGTAAATTTTTTTTTGCACTCGGTGACCTTTGACCTTGGGTGCATATTGAAGGTCACATGAATTAAAGATTATTGGTGAAGGTCCCAAGTCTCTACGACTTCTTGTTCTCGAAATACAATTTTTCTAAAATTATGTACAATTTTTCAAGGGGAATAACTCCTTATAAGGGTTAATAACAAAATGATTGTACATGTTCATTAACATTGCCATCTGTTTCTGTACATGTTGCCGTTTTCAAATCGATTTTATCTCTTATACTTTTTGAGAAAAATGCAAATAAAAGAAATTGTTTCAAGGGGATATAACTCTCATAGGCGACGATGAAATCCTGTTCAGCCTCACATGGTAATACATCATGATGAGATCTACATTATGTCCAATTAAGGTCATGATATCTTTAAAACCAACGAGAGGGGGGGCCATGTTGAAAAGAATCAATAAAAGGGAGATAACTCCTAAAGGGGATGATGAAATCCTTAACAGGGTCATTTGGTAATACATCTTTGTGAGGTCTAGCGATGGTTCATATTTGGTCATAATAACTTCAACAGAAACAAGAGGCGGGCATGTCAAACAAATGTTGGAAGAAAAAAAAGAAAAAGAAAAAGAAAAAAAAACATTAGAAAAACAATAAGGTCTTTCCCATGTAGGGGAAAGACCTTAATAACCGAGACAAATAACTCGTTGGAGTGATTGGTAGATGAATTCAATTATGAAAAAAAGTGCAATGTTAAAAAGAAAATTTGAAAAATCATGCATGTTGTACTGTTGTATTTTTTTTCAATTAAAAACTATAAAATTAAGATAGTTTTACGATTGTTAGCATTTTAACATCGCGAGTTTTATATACAAGTTTCAATGTTGTATACACTTCCGGAATTATAAAATTTAATGATTATTTTCAACTAATTTATACATTTTAATTATTGTTTCTCTATTGTCATCGAGTATTTCATCTGGGTGTATTAAAAACGCTATGCTCTTTCTGTTAATCCATTTAAAAAGACAACATATACACCCGTGTACGCTTGAATTCACACCTATGTACGCCTGAGGCTAATTTGATGCAAGGTAAAGTTTAAACGAATCGGCAATGGACATTTGAGCGCATTGACAGGACATTTGAGCGAAAAAAAAAGGACGTTTGAGCGCCAAAGTATAGGACATTTGAGCGCCTAAATTTTAGGACATTTGAGCGAAAATAAGAATAAGCGTAGGACATTTGAGCGAAAACAAGTCTTGGATAGAGAATTGTCTTATTGGCAATCATACCACATTTTCTTACGAATATAGTTCATTAAATGAGGAGTTTACCAACAAAAAGATATAGGTTACAGTACGACCTTCAACATGGAGCCTTGATACCTAACCCTATATGTGGTAGCTTATATTCAAATGTGTTAAAAAATTAATCTAAAGGAGGTATAAGATAGACATATAATGATATAGATATAAATCAAAATTAAAAGAAGTTATGGAAGTTGAAGCGTAACAGACGAACAAGTAGTTTACATTAACATTAAATTTGTAAAAAAAGGTACTTACTGTACATCTCCAGGATATTTCTTCTCCTTTTAGTGTTTTGTCCACTCTATATCGGAAACTGTCACAAACAAGGCTTCTTTTTCCCTTATTAGTCTCGGTCAAAATGATATCCATTTTAACACGTACATGTATTATTAGTATTAAGATTTCAAGTGCCAAGGGACATTTCACTTAATAGATATATATATAAGAATTTTAGAACAAAGAAAATTTGCATAGCCAATGAATTATAGTAGAATTGATTGGTAAATAGAGATCAACTTAGGATTTCACTTACATAAACCAGCCAGAACCGGTCGAATTACTCGGGTGTGAAATAAAATAAAAAATATTTATAACTAAATCTTACTTTTTTTTCTTACTTTTAAAAAAAAATCTTAATTCGTGTAAAATTATCAGGGAAAATTTCGCTCAAATGTCCTGTCTGAAAACTCAGGTAAGGTTAATATCCCGGCGCTCAAATGTCCTATGAAGTCGGCGCTCAAATGACCCTATGTGCTTTTTTCTTTTTCGCTCAAATGTCCTATGCCCAAACGAATTCCCCTCAAATCAATAAATAAACAATGACTTTACAAAAAAATATAAACACCGCTCACATAAAGTTTTGTATTGAAATGGTTATCAAAGTTATAACAGTATTTAAACGTAAAATATTTTCAGTTCAATATAATTAAAAATGTTCAATAGATATTTTATTAATAAATCTCAACAATAATTTATGAAATTAATTCGAAAATATTTATGTTTCGATAATTTCACAAAGGAAGTTTTATTTAATCATTCGGTAGTGAAAGTTGTTTCTGGCTTTAATATCAGTCCACTGAAATAGTTGTTCTTGTTTTTATTTCTAATTTGTTCTTTTTCTTTCCTTTCTTAAAATTTGAAATTGGAATGTGATGAAAGTAAGTGGGTTTGCTATCTGACTGAAGTTACGGATGGACTTACATTAATATCCTAAAAATCCGATAAATCTACGTACTTTTTCGGATGTCTTTCGAGTAGGCCATTTCATAATTTTCTCAATTTTTCTTACTTCTACTTCAAATAAGATATGGGCAAAAAACAATACTTTTAGGTGAAAGAAAGAACAGTTTGTTGGTGAAAGCTTCAGTTTGGCTTTATCGAAATCTGGTAAAGACAATCTCAAGTCGTTCTAAGTGTTCCATATATGTTTAAGCAACTATGATGACATCGTCAACGAAGATGCAACAAATACGCATTTGAATATCTCTGAGGCAATCCTGCATAAGACGTTGATAAGTGGCGGGAACGCAAGCAAGAATGAAAGGCATCTGGTTGTCCGTCAAGAGTTCAAGAAGTTCCGCGGTAAATACTGTTCTCTCCTTATGTTCCTAAAGTTTCTTTACCTGATGATATCCTGAATTCATATATAAACGATTGCAAAGTACTTGTTGCCAGCCATACAGTCTAACATATAATCCCTTTTCGGCAATGCAAATGCGTCCTTTTTGTTTTGAAATTCAATTTTCTAAAGTCCATGCATCTTCTAAGTGTATCATTTTTTCTTCTTAGAACTAGTGCAACGTTGGAGGTAAAAAGACTATAAGACATTCTTATTATTTATGTTCGGGCATTTTATATAAATTTCTCTTACCATCTGTATACATTGATGGCAGTATGTGTTGATATGGGTGTTAGACTGGTCGGTCGTCCTCTAATAGTATATTATGCTGTACTATATATGTTGGTATGTCCAATATCATAATCATATTTGAAAGATATGTCTTGATACGATGTGATGATGTATTGTCATTGGATATATTTACTTATCTTGGATGGAATTTCAAAATTAAGTGTCAGATCAACTAGGACATGCATTCCAAGGACATTGTTACATGTGTTTGAAGAGTCATCCTATTATACAGAGGCTATGTTTTCTGGTATGGTTTTATACATCTAATAATATCCGTTCTAAGTGGTCCGGCATATACTTGTGTCCCTCCACATCAAGCGATAATCCGTGAAGCGCTTCATTGATAGATACATTTATAGTTTCAAGTGGATTAATGATGCATTGTACTAAAACTTTTTTATCTGTTTATATTGAGTTGCCGGAAAGTGTTTTCCTTGTACACTGTTTTAGTAAGTTGTTGTTGATCAATTAGTCACAAGGTGTAATTTGTGAAACAAGAAGTAATATAACCACATAAACGAATCAAAATTTGAGCCCCCATAAATAAGAGTTTATTGTTTATAAGTTTTTGATATAATTGGAGATTCTCACCATTATCTTATCTTCAAAATGTGAACATTTCCATCGAAAGTTATCTCTCCCCATCTCTACATAATATCGCAATGAAGAAAGTTGTTCGTGTTAGAATACGCCCTTGATTTGATTTTAAAAAAAATATAATGACAAAAATTCTAGTTTTAACACTATGGTGTAATTAAACAAAAAAATGTTGTGTTTGAATTTCATCACAATGAAAAGTCATATGGTGATACATATAACTGTTTTTTAATATTTAAGCAAATGTAACAATACACCTCTTCTATATCCTTTTTCATAAAACTTATGTGAATGGTTAAATTAACAACAAAGGTAAATTTCTGTTAGGCAAGCCTCTCATTAATAAATATCTTGCATATTTTTGTGAAAATAATGTACATGTAATTGTTCATCAATCTGCCTCCCTCTCCCATACACACAATCAATCATAGTTTCTTTACATAAAATTAAGATAGATTTACGATTGTGGGCATTTAACATCGCAAGTTTTAAATACAAGTGAAAGAATTCCGGTAAAGTGAATTAAACATTTGATTTTTAAGATTAAAAGAATATTCTTTTAACTGCATACTTTAATTTTAACTTAATTGCATAGAACGTAATCGAAAATTGTTCCATTTTAATATTGTATACACTTCCGGAATTAGAAAATTTAATGTTTATTTTCAACTTACTTATAAAATTTTATTATTGTTTCTCTATTGTTATCGGGTATTTCATTTCATCTGGGTGTATTAAAACGCTATACTCTTTCTGTTAATTCATTTAAAAAGACAACATATACACCCGTGTACGCTTGAATTCACACCTATGTACGCCTGAGGCTAAATTTATGCAAGGTAAAGTTTAAACGAATTCCCCTCAAATCAATAAATAAACAATGACTTCACAAAATAATATACACACCGTTCACATAAAGCTTTGTATTGAAATGGTTACCAAAGTTATAACAGTATATAAAACGTAAAATGTTTTCACTTCAATATCATTAAAAATGTTCAAATCAATATCATTTAAAAAGTTTAATAGATATTTTATGAATAAATCTCAACAATAATTTATGAAATTAATTCGAAAATATTTATATTTAGATAATTTCACAAAGGAAGTTTTATCTAATCATTCAGTATTGAAAGTTTTTTCTGGCTTATCAGTCCACTGAAATGGTTGTCCTTGTTTTTATTTCTAATTAGTTCTTTTTCTTTCCCTTCTTAAAATTTGAAATTGGCATGTCATGAAAGTAAGTGGGTTTGCTATCTGACTGAAGTTACGGATGGGCTTACATTAATATCCTATAAATTCGATAAATCTGCGTACTTCTTCAGATGTCTTTCGAGTAGGCCGTTTCATAATTTTCTCAATTTTTCTAACTTCTACTTCAGATACGATATGGGCAAAAAAAAATACTTTTAGTTGAAAGAAAGAACTGTTTGTTGGTGAAAGCTTCAGTTTGGCTTATCGAAATCTGGTAAATACAATCTCAAGTCGTTCTAAGTGTTCCATATATGTTTGAGCAACTTTGATGACATCGTCGACAAAAATACAACAAATACGCATTTGAATATCTCTGAGGCAATCCTGCATAAGACGTTGATAAGTGGCGGGAACGCAAGCAAGAGTGAAAGGCATCTGGTTGTCCGTCAAGAGTTCAAGAATTCCCGCGGTAAATACTGTTCTCTCCTTATGTTCCTAAAGTTTCTCTATCTGATGATATCCTGAATTCATATATAAACGATTGCAAAGTACTTGTTGCCAGCCATACAGTCTAACATATAATCCCTTTTCGGCAATGCAAATGCGTCCTTTTTTGTTTTGAAATTCAATTTTCTAAAGTCCATGCATCTTCTAAGTGTATCATTTTTTCTTCTTAGAACTAGTGCAACGTTGGAAGTAAAAAGACTGTAAGACATTCTTATTATTTATGTTCGGGCATTTTATATAAATTTCTCTTACCATCTGTATACATTGATGGCAGTATGTGTTGATATGGGTGTTAGACTGGTCGGTCGTCCTCTAATAGTATATTATGATGTACTATTTATGTTGGTATGTCCAATATCATAATCATATTTGAAAGATATGTCTTGATACGATGTGATGATGTATTGTCATTGGATATATCTACTTATCTTGGATGGAATTTCAAAATTTAGGTTCAGATCAACTAGAACATGCATGCCAAGGAAATTGTTACATGTGTTTGAAGAGTCATCCTATTATACAGAGGCTATGTTTTCTGGTATGGTTTTATACATCTAATAATATCCGTTCTAAGTGGTCCGGCATATACTTGTGTCCCTCCACATCAAGCGATAATCCGTGAAGCGCTTCATTGATATTCTCACCATTATCTTATCTTCAAAATGTGAACATTTCCATCGAAAGTTATCTCTCCCCATCTCTACATAATATCGCAACGAAGAAAGTTGTTCGTGTTAGAATACGCCCTTGATTTGATTTAAAAAAAAATATAATGACAAAAATTCTAATTTTAACACTATGGTGTAATTAAACAAAAAAATGTTGTGTTTGAATTTCATCACAATGAAAAGTCATATGGTGATACATATTACTGTTTTTTTTATATTTAAGCAAATGTAACAATACACCTCTTCTATATCCTTTTTCATAAAACTTATGTGAATGGTTAAATTAACAACAAAGGTAAATTTCTGTTAGGCAAGCCTCTCATTAATAAATATCTTGCATATTTTTTGTGAAAATAATGTACATGTAATTGTTCATCAATCTGCCTCCCTCTCCCATACACACAATCAATCATAGTTTCTTTACATTTCAAACTGAATTCAATGGATTTATTCATTTTCTGACTTTTATGTTAAATTATATCAAAAATAGTTGTGTATAAAGCTATACAGTAAAAAGGGCGAAATATCAGAACATATAAGCTTGCCTGGTCTTATGAATTGTGATCTTTGTTTACGGTTGGTCTGTTTCCATTTCACAGGACTAATAATCTCATTTAATACATGTATCACCTAATTCTTGTTTTTTGTTTTTTTTTCATTCAAACTCAATATATACATGTACATGTATAACTATTTAGAATATAAACGTATCAAGTGATGCACCACACAAATACAGTATATGTTATATTTACATAATATATTTATTTTATTGAATAAATTATACACAAAGAGATAACCACAACTTTTTTTTATTTCTATAAGCTGCAATTACATATGACGTATATTTCAGTGCCTCATATGAGTATCAACATACCAGGTTCTGCATCCCATTAATTTAACAGATAAGTGTTTTAATCTAATTTCTTTACACAACAGTTAAAAGAGTGTTACGCCCACTGCTTTGGAAGGAACAGTTTTTCGTTGGAGTAAATATTATAATAGCTTTATTACACCACATATTTGTGAAATATTTATATAAAATGTAAACTATTTGTATAATCTCACCATTTCTTTGCATGACCAACGTATAGAATAGTAAAAAGCCTGTCCAGTAAACAATTTTCGCACACGGTTTAAATTTTTCAGTCTGATTTGTTTTATTCTTCCGGTGTCGTAGATCGAGTCCTTGGACGAGGCTCTACATGGTAGGATGTCATTGAAAATTCTAACCAACACAAGGGCGCCAAATGTTGCTGGGTTCGATGACGGAATAAAAGGAATTCTAGATTAAAGTTGCTTATTTCATTCAAAATCAAAAATTAACACTGACAATGCACAAATAACAAACATAAATACATACACATCACGTTGTACAAAGGGATATAACTGTAATATTTTCAACAGAAAGTACAGTATATAAAATACTATAAACTGGCTCTGTGCTATCCAAATACAACTAATACTATAAAGGATGTATATTTGAAATGTATACATTCAATTTAAGAAATAATTCCTTCATGTCATGCTCTATGCTCATTTTAAAATGAGCATAGAGCATGACATGATTCTAGTAGGACAAATACGGTACTTTTATAGGTCGAAGCGTACGAGAATACCTTAGGAATGTTTGGCTGTTCCAATTTCCTCCCAAATAAACGTGTACAAAATATACCGGAAAAAAGGGTTCCACAATGGAATTATGATAGAAACAGATATAAAAAACTTTTGATAAACAATTTCAACATTTATTTATCTAAAAAAGAACAATTAGATATCAAACAACAAGTTTTTGTTTCTGTTCAGAGATTTCTTTACGTCACAGCTTACAACGATGATGGAAATGGCGGTTGACGGTTGCATATGAAGGTAAGACACATTTGTTCCTTATTTATCATGTTAATATGGATTGTTCCCCCAGTGATTGTAGCATTGGTGAAAGTATTTAAGTCAGACAGTGGATTTCTCGCTAAAGAGGAAGAAACAGCGAGCTGGCATGAGTTATTCTGTGCAGATGTGGCGAGGGCATTTGATTCTGTTTTGCGGTACCTCGAATGACCGAATAACACTGTTATTATCCGAATAACACATGTAATGACCGAATAACACTTCAAATATCAATATTAACACATTTGAGTGACTTTTAATCATATATTATTGAATAAAATTATACATTGGGACTGAGAACAGCATAATCATGCATATTTAGTAGTTCATAGCATACAGTTTAAAGTACTCATGTATATGTGTAAACAAATGTATAATTACTAAGGCTATGACAGATAAGCCCGTGCCTTGTGCAGGATATCTCAATAGTTGTAATTTTAGAGTTTAAAAGGGGCTTGGTTAACATCCATTTCTAGATTAAAAATATAATAATATGATAAAGATAATAATTTTTTTAATAACTAACTAAAATTAAAACAAAAACTAATTTAAACAGTTTACTATTCCATATTTTATTTAAAAAAGGCCCACCCTCACATTGTTCATTGCCTTGACGTGGCGTGAGGGCTCCACTTTGGTGGTCTAAGATGAACACGTTGAGGGATTGTATGCAATCTTTCTTTTATTCATTCTATACGATTTCCTTGGTCGCCATCTTGGAAGTACACACCGATATCTATAAATTTATAATGATCAATATTAACTTACCTGCAACTTGTAAATCATTTTTAGGTTATAAAATACACTTCTATTATAATTTTATTCAATAATATATGTTTAAAAGTCACTCAAATGTGTTAATATTGATATTTGAAGTGTTATTCGGTCATTACATGTGTTATTCGGATAATAACAGTGTTATTCGGTCATTCGTGTTACCCCTGTTTTGTTTTCAATTAAAGCTAAATCAGAATTTTCGGTTGCAACTCCCTGTAGTGTATTGGAAAGCTCTCTGCGTTGTTTGTCGGTTGGACCTTCAATGTAGCTGTCCAAAGATTTGACATTTCGGTGTCCCGTCACAGACATTATAGCCCGGTCATCGACCCCCGCTCTTTTTAATCCTGTTTCCACAGTGGCTCCCAGACAGTGGTTTGTATATCTTATAGATAGACCAGCTTCGTCAGATATTCTTGACATCATACTGGCCAATTTGTTTTTGCCAATAGGTTGAGCTGCATACCATACAGTTGGTTTGGGATACTGGAGTGCTTGCTGGAAAAAATGCTGTACACCTTGGACTAAGCTTTCCTAGATAAAAGTCTAAGCTAAACACTGGACAGTGGATATCCCCAGGTTTAGCATACATTCGTACGTCCCTTGGGTTTTCTTTCGAATCAACACCATGGTGTGTTTTGTCACATTCATTATAAGTCATTTTGTAGTATTCTTGACCTTTGTCATCTTTAGATTTGGCATAAGATGTTTTCTTTAATTCAGCAAGCCCCTCCTGTCCCCTCCTTCCAAAATTGAGCATAATGTCCCAGAAAACCATATTTTGAAGAGTTACTGGGTGATCAGTACTGAATATACCACTGGAGTATAGCTTTTGAATATCACCCTCAGCTACAGCCTTTTTACATCAGAGGCCCTTGAGGGCCTCGGGTGTATTGCCATCGCCTAATTTTCTATTTATAGATATGCTGCTTTTGCATATATAATTAGTTTTGGTTTGATAACCGACATATAAAAATTATAGACCCGCGGACTATATAGTGCAGAATAAAATTCCTTATCGCTTCTTTTAAATTCATGTTTTCAATGGATACTCAGATTATTTATTTTTTAATGCAAATTAATAATATGAAAATGTTTTGTCGTTAGAAATATTGGTATATGAATCAAACGATCTTGTGTTGTTGCGGTTGAATACCACGAATGCGCATTCATCAAGAGCAAGCTTGAAGAAACCCGAGAGGCGATCAATACAGGAATTTATACACAGTAAGGTAATTTATATATTTCAATTATTTGATTTTAAGTAACTTGTTTAAAACCATAATTGTCTATCCTATTATCGCAGCAAAACCAGGAATATTTAATCTGGCACAATATGAAAATAATTTCTCTGTTTACGTTCCCTGTCGCCATTTTGAAAATACCAGCTGGGGGTCTCAACCCTGGACAAAAAGGTGGGGGGTCCAACTATATATGTCCCCATTCAAATATTACATTGATCAGCCAAAAAAGTCGGGTGCCAATCCCGGACCCCCCCCCCCCCCCCCCCCTGGTTCCGCCAATGGCAATGAGACACACATACGTGGAACTATTTTCCTTTTTTTTAAGATACTGTTTCGGATTTTCGTTCCTTCTCCGACTAAGTTTGTTGCATTAGTATATGTAAATTATGTCCCTTGTAAAAACTGGAATGAAAAACAGTCCGTTTACGGTACCTAACTTACTAGCCGAGAGATTATGTATTGGGAGAATACTTACAGTCTTGGAGAAATAAACATGATAAAAATAGAGTAACTGCTCTGTTTTTTTATAAGTCTTCCTAAAAGTATTGTATAATTTTGACAATACATGACATGTACGTGTATTGTCAAAATTATATGATAATTTGATGAATTGTGCTAATCATACACTACAGCAGTATTTAATTGTATAACCTTATCCATATAAAATTTTAGTAATTAGACATTTGTTTACACATATACATGAGTACTTTAAACTGTATGCTATGAACTACTAAATATGCATGATTATGCTGTTCTCAGTCCCAATGTATCTATACTAGTCATTACAATTTTAATGCCCCTTTCGCTAAGCCATTGGTGGCATTCAATGTAACAGGTACCCTTGTCTGTCTGTATGTCAGTTTCTGTTAATTACGAAATTGATTTCAGTTCTATAACATTAATGTCACAGGGTATTATGGCCACTTGGTCTTTATAAATAGGGCGTTGAATATTGTGACGAAATAACATGTAGCGAACCATTTATTTCACACTGAAAGTACATAATAATAATAAACATTTATTTCAAATGTTAACTTGAAATTTCCATATAAATTGAACTATGAATTGGATATAAGTACATGCATGATAAGGCCTTAAAGAAAATGTGCTTACCTGAAAGTAAGAAAAAGTTAGGTGTCCCTTTAAAATGTAGCGTGCGTGCTAAAGTGTGTGAAACTCGCATTAGTACGAGTTAACCGTATATATAGTGCTAGAAACAGTGGGGGGTTGCATGCATAATAACTTCGTGCAGAGTAGTATATAGAGTAATTAAAAGTCTCTTTCTAACTGTCCGTCAATGAATGAATGAATGTATGACTGAATGAATGAATGTATGAATGAATGAATGAATGTATGAATGAACGCAGTAAATATATAGTACACACAACATATAGTGTAGTACTAGTATATAACTGTACTCTAATAAATAGCTACGGTGACATTAAGATGGCTCGACTGAATGTTATTATATACACATGATATATATAATGTAATATATACATGTACATGTACAGTGCTTATTATCACAAAAAAAAACCAGATAATTTTAAATTTGGATTGTGTCACTCTTATCATTATAGTGAAAAATGTATGTCCATTTAAATGTGCAAATATTTTTATCTTTTTAATAATATTTCTAACTCTTATTTGCCACAGACAAATGTAATATTTAAGGGCATACGATACAGTTTTGAACCTGTATTTACAAGTTGATGAAAATTTGCATATAGGCTATTTTTTACCTGATTAAATCAAATATGTCATAAAAATATACCTTCATGTGCTAATTTTTGAGTAAAATGAGGTCGAAATTTTGTATATTTGCTCAAAATTCAGATTTGTGTCCGTATTTTCTTTTTCGAAAGAACGACGTAACTTTTTTGCTTTAAAAGATAAACACAAATTGTTTTTTGTTAAATAATCGGTAATTTCTGTATTTGATAAGTATCGTTGAAAATTTTGTAATTTTTATTCCGAAATAACTCTAAATTTATCAAATGTTCACGAATAGTGGAAAAAACGTCATTTTTTGCTGCATGTTTATCAAAATTAAAAAAATTGCGCTATTTACAGTTTCATAAAATTTGGGTCAAATAATCTCCTTGCAAAATGAAACAAATTGCTGTTTTAAAAAATAGGGGTCCATGCACTCGTTTTCAAATTAAATCAGTTTGAATGATAAAAATCAGTCGAAAATGCATCTTTTCCCGATATGTCATAGTTTGACGTCGCGAAAATAACATTTTACGTTAGCAACGTCATTACCTTCCCTGAAACTGTATCGTATGCCCTTAAAACTATTCAACAGTGCTCATACCCACACAAAAAAAACAAGCTCAAAATTTGGTGGTTAGACAAGATTTTTTCACAGGGATGGATGCGCATATACATTGGTGAAGGATTACGTTAGAGAGAAAAGAAATTGGATGTTCTGCTGCAGTGCATATGACTGCAAGAGATATTTAAAAAGTTTTTCGGAACCCCAGATTAAAAGTTGAATTGCAACATTGCAAAGGGTTAGTGTATTATCTTATTTTATCATAATGTTAAATGTTCAAAATGTTTAAATTTTTATTGTTAATTTATTATTCTGTGGAAATTCAAATCTCAAGAATCTTTCTGTGAGTTTGGATGAATAATTCCATGTTTTAATTTGTACCAGAAGCCCAAGTCACACATTAGTTAACAGTGACTTAAAATGTCCACAATTAAAATCACATGTACCTGTATATTCTAGATAATTTAAACAAAATGGTCAGCTACGTTTAAAGGAACCTATCTAATTTTAATTCCCAAACATAGTAGTCATTACTTAAGCAACCTTGTTAACAGTTTAGATTTATATCAAATTGGATGAGAATCCAGGAGTTTTAAAGGGGGAGGGGTATAGCAAGTCAACATTTTGGGTAAAACTATATAAAAAAAGGACTACGCATTTACCATACTTGAAGCTCCTTGAAAAGGGTGTGCCTTCAGCTCCCTCCTCCCCCCAAAAATCTGCCTCAGCAATTTTAAACCCTTTTACGATGTACATGTATATTCATGTACATGTAGCTGAACAGTGGAGCCTATGGGACTACAATCTAAGTAGACATCTGAATCACCGAAAATCAACTTATATATTTTCATGTATAATTTGATAATTAAATTTTAACACATTTATACATTTTTTTAAATTTGTTCTTGACAATTTTTTGTTCATTTAAAAATATAGGGACAACAGAGTTGGTGTATGTGGGTTCGATTCCCACCCTAGGCATTCATTTATATTGGCTGGTGCAAAACGGGCAGTTTAGCTTAGTGGCCCCACACTGACTCTGTTGTTAATATGTCACTTAAAAAAATCAGGCGGCCTCGTTCAGGTCTTGCCATCTTTATTTTTCTTTTCGAAATCATACACAACAAAACCATTGAATAATTGTGAAAACTATACCACAGATAACTATGGTAAAACTTTAATTGTTTTTGGCATAAATAACCTTGGCTGCCATCCAAGATCCAATTTTGTTTTTATATTGATGAATTATATATATCAGATTTGGATTCTTTTGGTTACAAAACATGTTGGATGGTAGGTGGCGGCCAAATCTTTATTCCTAAAGTCTTAAAGCTTTCAGGTCTGAAAATTACCCAAAATCATCACATTTTGACAAATTTGGAACATAAAATGTACTTTTATGAAAAGAACTGATTTATTGAGCATTAGTCTTTTGAAATAGACCCATTTACAAACCAAATTGTGAATTTTTTTGGAGTTCTATGGTCATTTTGGGCAATATGTGAAACTTGTCCTTTGAATCAGTGGTTTACCAATAACCTTAACACATGACAGAGGCAAAATTCCTTTGATCTTACTGTGGTATAATCTGGATAATGCACGGGTCAGGTGTGCATTAACTACTTCAATAATTGCACAGGTCACGTGAACTTCACGTCCTTGACAGATTTTTATTGTACAGTACTTTGCGTTTGTTGATTCCATTGCTACTACAGATATTTGTTTTTCTCCATTTTGTAAGAAATATCAAGTGGATACATGTATCTATCCTCGGACATAAAAATCAGTCACTTGATAAAACATCAGAATAGAAAACATACAAAACAAATGTAGTAGCATTACAATCAACACAATACAAGTCTAAATAAGATAAAGAACACAGGTTGATTTAATTCTAAAATTATTTTTCCATCAATATAAAAAAAATTGTCATTAAAAAAAAATGAAAATAAAGTATCATCGACATCTTCCTATTATGGTCTTGATATGTAAGTTATCAGTGTCACAACATGACACAATGAAAACTAAAAAAAAACCCGCTTTTTCATACATTTCTATGTACGGCTTAAAAACAACTTAAAATAACAATTCAGTGTTAAAAATTGAAAACAAAATCTGTGAGGTTCACATCTTCGTTACAAAATTGAACACGCAGTTTTGTAAAGAGCTGTTACTTGGCAATCCCCGATATTTTCCTTCTGGTTTTGAAACATTTAATGCATTTTCTGTATTTTCAATATTAACTTGCTCAGGAAGGATTGCACGAG
Source organism: Mytilus edulis (assembly GCF_963676685.1). NCBI lineage: Eukaryota > Metazoa > Mollusca > Bivalvia > Mytilida > Mytilidae > Mytilus > Mytilus edulis. The sequence goes on along the minus strand of NC_092353.1, from coordinate 72,699,106 downwards.
TATCGGTTAATGGTTTGGGATCCTCAAGTTTTATCTGCTTATTAGATGGATTCAAAATGTTAGAGACATCTTTTAGCATAGAATCCGCAGGTCTTTTGTAGGTACGAACAGCCTTTTCACTCCTGTGACCTATTCTATCCATTATCATCTGCTCACTGCCTCCTGCTTGGTACAATCTAGTTGCAAGTGTTCTTTTTCCCGAGTGGTTACTAAAATTCCCCTTTAATTCTCCCTTTTGGCATATTGTCTTCATGAGTGACCCTAATCTATTAGCACCCAGTATGTGGTCAAACTTAACAGAACCATTTGATAAAACAGGTCTACGATAAAAAGGACTGCTAACCGATTTATCAATTTCGTATATTGCATTCATATACATCTGATACGATTTTAGGGTCTGACAATCCTTCTCTAAATATTGTCTGACAGATTTTGGTGCAATATAGCGATGGCGTAGCCCTCCATTATACGTTTTATTATCCTTACCCCGGAATTCAATATAGTTTCCGTTATGATCTTCTCCTAATTGTATTTGAGAAATTTGCAGATTACGGTGTTCGTCACGACCACGTAGACCAAAATATTTACAGTTATAGAAAAAAACAGTATGCAATAAACTTTCGGATGAATGATTACCAAACACAGATTTGTCCCACAATATTTCTTCCTGTTCAACTGAAATTGGATCTGCTTGTTTAACATTTATACCATACCCATCTGATGTTAATTTCTTCATCTGTGCATCAAGTATTTTCTAAACCTCAGAAATCTGTCATCAGACTCGTTCAAAAAGTTAAGATTAGAAACACCGTATGACCGCATTCCTCTTAGAAGTCCAGTTACAAGAAGATAAAGTGTTTTCGCTGGATATTTCTCTCCATTCTTTTTCCGAACTTCTACAAATTTTCCTAAAATGCTGTTAATATCTTGAACAGACAAATCCTTCAGGTTTGGTATAATTAAACCACTACCAATTTAAGTATTCTTCCAGTCTTAGTCCATAGACATTAACTGCCCATTTTGTGGCTTTCTTTGTGTTTTTGTTCTCAGCATCTTCAATAAGTGTATCAATTTCATTGTCTGTCATTTCTGCAAACCTTAATTCGACTCCTTGTTCCTGATATTTAGGTTCTTCATCCTAAAATAAGATAATATCACATAATTCAACACATGGCAGAGGCAAAATCCGGTAGTGGCAAATATTTCATGAATGTTCCGGATGAGAACAATTAAACAATAAAACTAGTCGGAAGTTTCCGCAAATGATTATATCAAGGGTCTAAGTAGCAGATCCAGAACTTTTTATTTAAGGGGGAGGGCTGACTGACCTAAAAGGAGGGGGCGCGCGTCATGCTTCAGTGATTCCCTATATAATTAACCATTTTTGTCCACAAAAGAGGGACCCGGGACTCCATCCCTTGGATCCGTCTATGGATCCACACCTCAAATCATGCAATAATGGGTCTGCGCGTGGCAGATAATTCTAAAAAAAAAGACGTACCTTGACATTTTGGATCTTTCCGTTTTCCGCAGGAACTTGCAACCATAGATCTAAGTCTAGTCCTAGGTTAAATGAAACAGCTGAGGTGTTGATTGAATCTCCAGATGCATTCTCATCCATCACATTACTAGGAAACTCTCCAAAAAAGTCCTCTATATTTACATTTCTCAGTTCCATTTCATCCTCCAATGTTTCTAATATACTTGTGATAAGGTCATATCATCCTCCGATAATTCATGATGAAATCCATCCATTTCAACGTCTTGTTGGGTGGATGTGATTTATGCGGGAAAATTGTTGACGTCATGTGTTAAAACAGTTATTGGCCAATCAAATCGGTATATGTTTTAATTTGCACAGCACGAGATGACCCATTAACCCGAACTCCTTCGTCGTTCGGGTTAAACAGGGTCACTCGAGCTGTGCAAATTAAATCCCATATACCGACTTGCTTGGTCAATAACTATAACATAATACTAAGTATCTGTTAGAAGATAGCTCTTTCACAGTACATTGTTAAACTTAAAATAAATATATACCAACAATGAACAATATTAATGATGGAATGAGATTATACATGAATATATACTGTTTTATATGTACATACATAAATGAAAATTAAAAACTGTTGTCATTATTCATAAAAAAGAAACGAAAAGAGAGGTATGATTGGTAATCAGACACCAGCTCTAGACAAAATGATGAAAAAGAAATAAAGCTTACCATACAACATATTTACAATCAGAAAAAGGTTATACATAAATCAGTTAGAAATAGCCATGAAATGACAAATGTTAAACAATTATATGTACAAGAAAACTAATGACCACATCAATGTACAAACGGAAAATCAAGATATACACCTAAAAATTACAAGCCCTGTTTTACAGGCTTCTTATTAAGGACCGACACATTCATATGGTAGTTGTGAACTTCTATATGTATGGTGCAAAATTTTCTCATTGCTAAAACCAGTGGTATCCAAAGTATTAAATCCAGAACAAAGTAAAATAAAGACTAACAGTTGAATAACTATCCAATTGTTGTGAAATTCAATTAACAAAAATACCATCATTAGCGAAAGGCTATCTACATATAAAACATTGTAATATTTACAATGAACCATTTAATAATTAGAAAACAGAACCTACAATGTACATGTATAGCTGCTGATTTTTTTGATTTTTTTTTTAAATATAATGGATAAATGATTGACTGTGTTAAAATAAAACCAAGATAACTCAGTGAAGCTATTTATGAACATTTAAAAAGTTTGTGTTGACTGCAACAAAAATCTAGAATAAGGGATAGTGTTAACATCCATTTAATTAGCAATTGATCCAAAAGCTAAATGTTTCAGAAAATAGAAGACCTGGATACTAAATGTACAAACGTTGTTAATTAATGCTATTTGTAGAGCAGGATCTGCTTACCCATCCAGAGCACCTGAGATCACCCCCAAGTTTTGGTGGGGTTCATGTTGCTCAGTCTTAAGTTTTCTATGTTGTTTCTAGTGTACTTTTATTGGTCTGCATGTCTTTTTTCAGTTTTAGTCATCGAATGTAAGTTTATTTTCGATTTATGAGTTTGCTGTTCATCTGGTATCTTTAGCCCCAATATTTCAATTTATCTGTTTTAATGTGATTGTCTTGAACCTCTTTTTCATAGTTCAGTGAGTGACTATATAGCTTCTCGAAGAAATGTTTGCTATGTTGATTCTCTATTATAAGTTATATGCTAACGATTTTTGTATGTGTGCAACTATATGGTCATTATGCCAATCTAACAGTTCTCATTTGACCACGTAATCATTGATAATTCACAAAGTTAAGTTTCCTAGTTCAAGTCAGTATCTCAGATATGAAAGCAAATTATATTATATGTACTATATTGTAAGGTGAACATATCTGTCATTTATCAATATTTCAACATAACTTGAGGTCCTCTGATGTTCAGTACTTCAGTACTTTGATTATGTACTGTTATGTCTTTCCCTTCCCTTTTCAATTTATTCATCATACTCGTGATTACATGATTTGATGGCATAAATGATTTGTCAATTATAATGTTAATGTCACGATTATAAGGTGGACCAGTTATATGCCTCGAAATAGCCGATCGAATTCCGACGAATGCTGACTTTGAATAATCAATGCCTTGTTTGGTCTGTAAACTTGCATAAAAGTAGCACAATCTGTCATTTAGGGTAGTTTCATCTAGTTCCTCAAAACTGCTGCTGTACTTGTTTTCAGTTAGCCAACCTGAAATTATTTGTACCATTTTTTTTATGTATTCAAGTAATTCTTATAAATATTTTATTCAATTGTGATGAATTTTATATGGGTATAATTTATTTCAAAGACATGATTCATTTAAAATAAATTACAGAGGCCTGCATGTTTTAATTTAGCGTTTTATGCTCAAAGCATGTTGGTGTTTGTGCATACTTTGTGCATGTAGACGAGAGCGACCTATGTATATACATGTACAGTATTCTATCAATATTTTTATATAGACTAAAAACATAATATTCAGCTTGTCTTCTTTTCATGTACCAACATGTTCGTGTCATTCAAAATTTTGTAGTGAAAATAAGTTATCCTTTTGCTGCTGTAATACTTAACAAAACATTAAACTCTGGTAGTATTTTGGAAGTAAACCTATCTGTAGGAGGATGGGGTTCGATTCCCCACCGGGGTGTTTTGTTTACCACTTCAGCATGCTCATAACTGTTATAATAATTTCTTTAATATATTTTGTTTTAAGTATGCTTGCATATACATGTGTAATAAATAACACTACCGTATGTACAGAAAAACAAATATCAAGGAATATTTTTATTTTTGAATCAGCATCTTGACAGTGACAATCGAATTACATCTCATTTAGTTGTAAGAATACTACATTTTGTAATTTGCATCATTTGATTTTTTTAATTTCTTGTTTATTAAGTTATAGTCCCTAACACTGAAGAGTAAATTTTATGTTTGAAACAGTAAAAAAATATTGCTAGGTTTCTGACGCATTGCCGAATACCAATTACCTCACGATTTTCTAGGTTTATCATTAAAATGTTTAATTTACAATCAACTTATGATTATATTTTCCCATCTACATAATATTTTTGCATTTTATGGTTTTTACCTCTTAAAAGTTTTACACCCCATAATGTCTGCTGGTTGGTTCTTGGCTCAGTTCTTGCCAGCGCTAACTTTTCAATTTCTTCTTTGCTAGGCAGCTCCTTAAATCAGGGTTTTTTGGCAGGTGGTTCTTGGTTTATACAGTTAGCAGTTAAGTCTTCATCAATCTGGGATAGTTCCTCATCTGACTGTGACTGTTCATTATTTTCAAAATTGAATATGGTGTCCTCTGTCAAATTTGAGAAAACTGAACTAACTCTGGCATCACACATCTCGTGTCTGAAAACCCTTTTTGTTCCTCCATCAGCCATAGATTGTATTATGTATTGCCTAACAGCATTTTGTTCCATGAAGTGATCTGTTATTTTATAAGATGCCCCTTTATAATCTACTCTTGAGTCCAATTTTCAACGGCGATACTGTGTATCTATTCATTTTGACAGCAGACGATGAGTCATCGAACATGTGCATTTACATGGGAGGTTTGCTAAATGGACGGAACAGCCATAACAACGATACCGGTTGCAGCCATTTGCAGGCATTTTCATATTAAATAAGGTTTTAAAAACTACTAGAGAGCAATTATATAATGTTTTATGTCAATAACTAATAGATTTTATGTAAGCAGATAAAATATATGAACTTTATGAAGATAAAAATGAAAACAACACGAGAATGCAAATAGTCAGTTTATGCGCATGTGTCAAACATATTTTTTGTGCTGATTAGTACACAGCTTTGTTTACAAAGCGTAATAGGGACGTCATATTAGAATAAACAGAATAATATACTAAGTACGGATTAATTGATATATTTTGTCTAATAATATTACACTAATCTTTCATCCATTGATTTATGAATAAACTATGTTTATTATAATGTTTACATATAATTATTGGCATACAGATAACTATTATTCACAAGACACAAACAGTACATTCACTGAACATGCTGAACGAAATTAAATAGATCTCATTTTGTAACATCACAAGATCATTGATATGGCGCAGGAATAGTGTCACAATGGCGTTTTTATGCCATCGCATAATTCATTTATGCGATGCCATAATTGTGTTTATACGATGGCATAAATAATTATGGAATTGCATTATTATTTATGCGATTGCATAAAAATAATCCATTTATGCGATCGCAAAAATATCTTTACATTTACGCAACCGCATATTTATTTTTGCGATCGCGAATTATTTTTTTTAACCATTGAGAATTGATATAACATGGACTTAATCTTCCATTGAATTTTAAGGAAAAGTCAAAGTGCATTCGAATGAACTTTACTTCGTTGAAAGCAACCCTATATTACCATCCATATCATGGTAAATTTGATAAATAGGAGGATCAGACAGACAAATGACGACTCGCACAAGGCGAGGGGGGAGGAAGAGATAAAATTAATGTGATGCATTTCTTTTCTCCTTGTGATGGCGTTATCCAGAATGTTGCTAGATTACTGATCATAGCGAAGTTAACTATGTTGATTGCTCGCTTTTACGACTACAGACTCTTCCAACAAATTTGATGGACTAAATTTGACTATGGTTTGTCATAGCAATTCAGAAAAGATGAAGTTATTGCATATTGTACAGTTACTTCGGTCTGACATCAAGGAACTGAAAAGGTCTCAAATTTTCATTTTTTTAAAGGTCTATGTACCCTTCTTAAGACTTTTTGTCTCTATCATCATAATTTTTTTTTTTTATTAAAGTGCAATAATTAGTCAATGATAACAAAAAAGAACAAAATACTTGATTCATACCTGCCAACTTTTGAAAGTGCCCATGGGGGTTTTAGTGCGCGACAACAATTTCAAAGGTTACAATTCTTTGCAACGACTATTTTGCGCGTGCTGTTTTGTGGTCTAGAAAAAGTGTCATATTTGAAAGATGAGCTTACATGCCTTTTTCTTAAGTTTATTTGCATGATTCTAGTTATTATATCAGCAGAAAAAGGGTAGCTGTAAGACCAGGAATTATTTTCATGTGTAAGGGTACTAAATAGTTGTTGACTTTTCCAATTTAAAATTACACACAAAGAAGGACCTTTGTCAGGTTTGGAACAACACCTAGGGATACCCCCTCATTGTTAGGACATTAAAAACCACCTTTTTAAGTACAAATGAGCACATATTCATATTATTTGAAGAAACTTTTCCCAAAGAACTATACATCTTATGATCTATCTGGTATGATATGGTCAACACATGTCCAAGAATTTTGATATGTTCTTGGCCTTATATCTTCTTTATTATTCAAAATAATTGGACCCTTCATTTAGAAAAGCTGCTCCAAATATAATGTCAGAATTTCCCATTTTTAAGTTAAAATAAATCTACATTTTTCTATTTTATTTTTTAAAAGAGTAAAATGACCCCTTGACTAAGGGTAGTCCCTCATTTAAGGGAATACTCATGATGATGTGGATGGGTTGGGGGGGGGGGGGGGGTGTCCATGTGAAAAATAAGAATAGTACATTATACTTTAAATGATTTGGTAATTTAATTGAATACATAAATGAAATTATTTTAAAACAAGTGTAATGTCAATAAATTAGTAAACAAACTACTATTCATTATCTTTATGGTAGTATACTGCATCATTGAAGTTTGTCAATCAGCCATGCTTTTATTTTTATTCTGTGTAAGAACCTCCTTGTAGGTGAAAAATCATTTGCCATGTTCACGATTTTACTATTCTGACCAACAAACAGAGGAATACACAACACAAGTTCAATATCTAGCATGTTAAAATAATCTTGAGAGAAAACGTTTTTGATTGGCTGATTAATTTGATCATGAGAAACATACATTTTGATTGGCTCAACACGATTTTCTTCCATTGGACACAGTTCAAAATCGGGAACAATCATATTTTTCGTGTAGATTTTCACCAAATCGTGTTTTAGAGGGTTTTTCAGGAACACGATCGTGCAATCGTGTCAAAGGGTCAAAATCGTGTAGTACACGCCTAAATCGTGAAAGTTGGCAGGTATGTTGATTAAAGAGGATGCCATTATAAATAACACATATATATCTGAGAGGGTGATAGCCAAGGTTGACAATGCTTTTTCGATGGGTACTAATCTGCTCTATCACCCTCTCAGCTATGTGTTATCTAATTTATTATAAGTGCGAGATGTCCTATATCATTATTGTCTTTTACAGACGAATTGTAATTAAGGGCATACGATACAGTTTTGATCCCGTATTTACATTTTGATAAAAAAAAATTGCACATAGGCTATTTTTTACCTGATTAAATCAAATACGTAATAAAAAATATACCTTCATGTGCTACTTTTTGAGTAAAATGAGGTCGAAATTTTGTATATTTGCTCAAAATTCGGATTTGTGGCCGTGTTTTCCTTTTCGAAAGAAAGACAGTACTTTTTTGTTTTAAAAGATAAACACAAATTGTTTTTTGTTAAATGATTTGTAATTTCTGTATTTAATAAGTATCCTTAAAATTTATACATTTTTTATTCAGAAATAAATCATATTCATCAAATATTCATGAATGTAGAAAAAAACATCATTTTTTGCTGTATATTTATCAAATTTTAAAAAATTGCACTATTTACGTTTTAATGAAAATTGGCACACATAATCTACTCGCGTAATGAAACAAAATGGCATTTTAAAAAAGAGGGTCGTTTTCAAGTAAAATAAGTTTGAATGATCAAAATCAGTCGAAATCTGAATCTTTTTCCTATAAAATCTGACCCCAAAACGTAGAATTTAAGCATTGTCTTCAATAACTTGATGTAAATTCAATTCATTGGCCTTAGAATTTTCGATTTTTGGTCGGTCTGGACGAGAGGGTGACACTAAAAAAAATTGTCAAATTGATTTGAAGTTTTACTAATTCCATTTATTAAGATTGGAATTGAAGTTTTGTTGCTCTTCACAATATTTAGTGACAATTTCTCACTACAATAAAGTATTATTTTGGCAAACAACAGATTTAAAGGTTTCATGTGGGAAAATACACCGGTCTGAACATCACATTTTTCTTAATACAAAACAAATAATGTGAATGCTCAAATTATATATGTAAAACTACAAATGGTAGGTCCTGTAATACATGTATAGTGTCATCCGGGATAGAAAAAAGGTCACGGAAATTTGGACTGCTATTGGACAATGAAAATATATTGGATAGAGACAGCAACTTTGTCTTCCTACAGGCCACCGACGCCCCCTTAAAGAGTTCTTGCAATGCAGTGAGTGTGACACTCTCTATACACGAGGCAGATAGAAATATACATTACTAGTAGTTAAACTAGTGGAATATATTTACCCTAACAACGCATAGAATGAAAGAGACGCGGACCTCTTGGTTTTCGTGACTAAAACACGAGTATCAATCTAAATGTAGTGAATATTTTGTCACACTAAATATACTTTGTGAAGATATATAGAATTAATAACATGAAGATTCCCAACTGTGAAAGTTAAGGCTCCAATAAGGCTTTAATGCTTACACGATTGGATGGGTGATGCTTGGTTCAGTGTACATAGTTGTTTTGAGAAGAACGCCAGTTAAGTTTGTCATTATGCAACAATGTATGTACTTTTAAATGAAGAGTGATATTTTTAAAATGTATTTCCTTTAACTCTTATAAGACAGTGGGAAAATTGGTAAACCAAATAGAACTTTGTAAAGTTTGGCTCGTTCTCCTTAATTAGGAAACTGTCTTAAGTATACGAGAGATCACAACAAAAAACGTGCTGGCAAATAGCAAAAATGAAAACAGGTATACATTCCTGTGTCAATGTCGAGAGAGATGGTGTGGGTTGTGAGTGTTATTTTTATGTCGCTATAAGTTGTGATTTTAAAGAGGCAACAAAGAACACTAAAGCCTCGGTCACACCTTAAGCCTTGGTCACACCTTACCGGATAAGACGAACGGACGCCTAACGGATAAAAATAAAAGTTGACCGTTGACAAAATTGTTATCTGTTGGGAGTCCGTTGATGTACTGACCAAATAAAACGGACGCTTAACGAATGCATAACGGACATGCAACGGATATGCAACGTACGAGAAACGGAAATGTACCGGACAGAACGGATGCCGAACGTACATCCAACGGACGAGTACCGCATGAAACGGACAGCTAACGGAAGCGTACCGGATAAAACGGATGAACAAGATATATGGAAAAATTAAAGGCGACAATAATAATACATGTAAATCGCATAAATATTCAAAATGTTTCTGTGTAACTGGTTTTGGTTTGTTCTTCAAAATGCCGCTAAAAGGCAGTGTCTGGCCCAAATAAGAGCTGCTTGATTGTGAAGACGTGCCTTTACTCTAAGATCGATTATGAATAATAAGAATTCATGAACCTTAAAGCCTCGGTCACACCTTACCGGATAGCACGAACGGATGGCTAACGGATGAAAATAAAAGTTGTCCGTTGACAAAATAGTTATCCGTTGCAGTCCGTTGATGTATTGACCAAATAAAACGGACGCGTAACGAATGCATAACAGACACACACACACCAAATATGCAAAGTACGAGAAACGGAAACGTACCGGACAGAACGGATGCCGAACGTACATCCAACGGACGAGTACCGCATAAAACGGACACCTAACGGAAGCGTACCGGATAAAACGGATGAACAAGATATACGGAAAAATTAAAGGAGACAATAATAATACATGTAAATCGCATATTTATTATTAAATATTCAAAATGTTTCTGTGACACTGGTTTCGGTTTGTTCTTCAAAATGCCGCCAAAGGGCAGTGTCTGGCCTGAATAAGAGTTGCTTGATTGTGAAGACGTGCCCTTACTCTAAGATCGATTATGAATAATAAGAATGCAATATTTCCCACTGAAAGTAACATAAGCAACAAACAACAAAATATTACGTATTTGGGTAATGCATAAATCTATATGAAATGAGAAGATATATACGGTATGATGAGTGCCAATGAGACAACTCTCTACCAGAGACCAATTGACATAAAACGTAATGAAATGCAATGTTTCCCCATTTAGATTCAAAAGGAGGAAGATATATATTTTGCTTTACTATAAAAAGTTTGTCGGGAATTACAAGTTAAACGGGTCTTGCTTATAAAATTTAATTTACTAATAGCGGTACAATTAGATTAAGAAATGAAACGATTGTCAGAAATAAAAGGTTAATTATAATTCATCTCATATATTTACAAGCTTTGTATGATGTGGAGAGGTATATAGCTGATGGCACGCTTTAGGCCCAATTTCATTTTCACTTTCAAGTTCTAAAATATGAATCTTATTGCAGAGAAATAAAAAAAAAAATCGATATATGGGTCATTTTCAAAAAATGTCGAATTTTGAAATTGAAAAAATTATTAAAAGTTACTTATTCAAACAACCCTCTACATAAGCAAATCATAACAAACAGTACTTTAAGAACAACATATTAAAAGATGCAATCTTAATGATGTCATACAAGAATATGTTATAACATTTTTTGATCGGTGGTACATTATTTTGTCTATCCTGTTACCATTTTCAAAAGAAATTTGGGGTTATTAAGAAAAGGTTAAGATAAAATGTTAAGCTTGTTTTACGTAGACAATTAGATGGTTTTCAAGAGAATAAACTTCTATATATATTCATTCTGTAATATAATAGATAATTTGCCAATTTTCCAGGTTGTACTGAAAAATGCCTCTAAAAATTGGTTTTCAAAGGTTGTAAAAATTAGCACCAGTAATGCAAGTCTAAGATAGCAATTTATATTGTTCGGCATTTTTTCACCCTTTCAAATAAACCCAACATCAAGTAAATCCCTCATAAGTTAGTTTACTTTTCTCTATATTTCATTGGTAACAGGAACGTACGTTTCTGATATATTACTATATAAAAGTCTATCCTGTTACCTTTTTGTCTATCCTGTTACCGATATCAGTATTGCACCTGCGAATGCTTAATTGGGAAGATTAAGACGTTATAACCTGAAGATGACTTCAAACAACGAAATATTTCATTCGTTTTGCACCTATATGTTAAGATAAAAAAATTAACGACGTTTTTGTCTACAATTGTCTATGCTGTTACTGTAACCATAGCAAATATAGTAACAGGATAGACATAACAGGATAGACAAATTTCTTCGTTTTTGATTGCTGTTGTGAAATAACTACTCCCTTTGGAGAAGTGATTATGTTTTTCTATTGTGAATTTGGTTTCCAACACGTTATTGCACTTTTTACAAATATACTGTTGGTGTATTTAATCAAAATTGGTGGTAACAGCATAGACATAAAAAAAAGTACGCTATATTTTTTTCACTAAATGTCTTGAAATTTCTTTTCTTTACACTGTCGTTCAAGAAACGAGGCGTTTTAAATGTAAAGATTACTTTGCACTTTTGAAATCAACACTGACTGATTCAATATTCATAAGGAGATTAATTTCACGGCTGATATAAGTAGCGGTAACAGGAAAGACATGAACCTCCTGTACGCAGATTCAATTTAATTTGTAGATAATATGTTACATACAGTGATATAGAAGCTACGAATTTTCGTTAGAATAATATTTAACGTTCTTAAAAAGTCCCTTTTGTAGATATCAAGGCGATCAGAAAATCGCAAAAAAATCATTTGAAATGTGTTTTTCTGACACTGTACGCAGACAAATACCCACAAAATGGGTCTTAAATGCAGTTTAATCTTATCAAAATAGATGTAAGGTGTGTTTATTATTAATGTTCTGAATCACAAATCCGACAAGCTTTCATTTAAACCATTACAACTGAAATTTCCATTAGAAATAAAAAAGTTAGCATGGGTGTACTGAAAATTCGACATTTTTTGAAAACGACCCATATATTTTACGCTTCCCAAATTTGAAAATTTAAAAAAGAGGATTTTTTATCCTCTCATGATACTAACTTTTTCACAACTTAAGAACCTCATCTAAACGAAAAACCCCAGTCTTCGGATTGTTTTTTATACTTTGTGGTCTTATTGACAGTATCTGGCCATCAAGAAAATTCTGTCTGAGGAAATATACAGATGATCCACCATAAAAAGCGTACCCCGAATAGACAACGTTGAAAACGTATGAAAATCGTCCAGTGGACAAACTTGCAAGACATTTCATTTCTTTGAAAACGAAGTCGTTTTGACTACGTAAATTATTAAAAACTATGTAGCTCTTTTGCAAAGTTAAAGCACAATTACGGAAAAACACTATGTAGCATGCAACTAATCTAATTTTTCAATGAATAGCGTCGCAAATGCCAATTTATTTGTAAAAAGCGGCAAAATCGGACATTGGACATCTTGCAAGACATTTGCCAGAAGCCGTTGCATTTTTATATGAAGTGTGAGTGCTGCAAAAATTCGATTCATTGGTTTAGATGATGTCGGACCAAATATTTTGAGTATGTGCAGCGATGTCATTGCACCAGCCTTGACATATATATTTAACCTAAGCATCAAAAGTGGTAAATTTCCAAGTATTTTTAAAACTGTAAGAGTCTGCCCAATTTTTAAAAGTGGCGATGCCTGTAATCCTGATAATTATAGACCAATAGCAGTTTTGCCTTGTCTCTCAAAAATTATAGAACGACATATAGCTAATAGTTTGTATATATTTTTAAATAGTAATGACCTTCTTAATACTACACAGTCAGGTTTCAGACCTAAACATTCGTGTACTACTGCTCTTACTAAATTAGTAGATGAATGGTTAGCAAATATAGATAATGGAGAGATAAACGGAGTTATACTTTTAGATTTAAAGAAAGCTTTTGATCTAGTTAATCACATAATTTTATTGAAAAAACTTGAATACTATAATGTTTCAAATTGTACACTAGACTGGTTTAAGTCATACTTGTTTGAACGAAGCCAACAAGTTAAGGTCAATAACGTCATGTCTAATACTAAATGCATAATGGGGTACCACAAGGTTCTACCCTGGGCCCTCTGTTATTTATTTTATATATCAATGATTTACCACTTAATATAGAACATTCATTAATAGATTTATATGCAGATGATTCTACATTACATTGTAAAGGTAATAATTTACTTCAGTTAACTTCTAACCTTCAAAATGATATTCATGTAATTGAAAACTGGTGTTCGCAAAATTGTATGAAATTAAATGCCAAAAAGTGTAAATCAATGATTATTGGTTCAAAACAAAGGCTTTGTTCAACTGGAAACAGTTTAGATATCAATATTTCAAATGAACAAATAGAAAATGTAGATTGTGAAAAACTTCTTGGTTTATATATTGACAAAAACCTAAGTTGGAATCAGCAGATAGATAAAATGGCATGTACTATATCAAACAGAATCAATTTATTTCAAAAGATAAGAAAATATTTACCTATGCATATACGTATTATCTATTTTAATGCGTATATTCTGCCATTATTTGATTATTGTTGCAATATATGGGGAAGCTGTTGTGAAAGTGGAATAAATAAACTTAATAAGTTATTAAAGAAATCTGCTAGGGTTATAGTAGAAGCTGACATAATGACATCATCCAGTTTATTGTTTAATAGTTTACACTGGTTAAATATGGAAAAACGCATTCAATACCAAAAGGCAATACTTGTATTTAAATCATTAAATGGTATGGTTCCTAACTATTTACAAGAAAATTTTCATTTTACTGATAATCAAAATTATAACTTACGTTCAGCTGATGAAAAACTATTAAATCTTCCAAAACCAAAAACAAATTTTTTAAAGAAAACATTTACATATTCAGGTTCTCAAATATGGAACAGTTTACCAAATGAAATAAAAATGAGTAATACACTTGTATCTTTTAAAACAAAATGTTACAAATTTTCATCAATTGTGCAAATTAATATGCTTTTTCATTATTATTTAAATACAATTGTATAGTGTGTATAATATAACTTTATAATACTCTATGTACTTATAAATATGTTATTATTATTTTGAGGACTCTCAGGAAGATTAGTTTTAACTAATGGGATCATCCTCTTGAAATAAAGATTATTTATTTATTTATTTATTCTGATATGGTCTATGTATGAACTTTTGTGAGCATAATTTACACAAACGAAATATCATACAATCTTATATTTTAAAACCTATAAATTTGGATAACTTAACATTTTCCAAAATCTGACCATTATGACCACTATTTGTTTTTACCAAAAAAAAAGCGTTGATCGTTACAGGAACGCATGTTCAGTAATATTGTAATACTTTATATATAAAGCGTATCATTCATTCGGATTTTCGTGGATATAATACTGTTTTGAAGAACACAAACACCCCTGCTAAAGTTATTATGCGTAAAGTCTGTTACGTCTGACACGCATATTTTTGACGTTTTGTCAATATGTTGTCCTTATTTTAGACTATAGTAAAAAGTATGATAAAACAATTTGCACTTTTTTTCGAAATAGTATTTACCTGTCTAGTCTATGGATATAAGTTTTATATATCTAGAATTATATATAGAAAAGCTGTTTATTGAGTGTTGAATACACAGTATTGACGCAATAACGTGCGTTACGTCAAAACGGAAACGAAACGGATGAGTACCGTACAAAATGGACGCCTACCGGACGTCCAACTGACATTTCATCCGTAGGACGTCCATTCAAAGTTTTCCAGCGGACAGAACGGACGTCGACGGATAAAACGTACGCTAAACGGACATGCACCGGATATGGAAGGACGTATAACGGATAAGAACGGACGTCTAAAGGACATGAACGGATTGAAAAAAGTTATCCGTTAGGCATCCGATCGAGCTATCCGTTAAGGTGTGAATACTTGTATACAGAAACAAGAGGCTATCATAGAACATATATATAAAACATTCCCTACGGCAAAGCTTTTGTCCGCACAAGATAAAAATGATAGGCAAATGCCTAAGGCTGCCTTGACCCAAAGGCCCAGCTGGGTAAAGTTACGGAACTTTTTCAATTGAGGTCTAAAGTTGGGGTAGGGTGACCCTATAGCATCTCCCTTTTTCAATTCATAAAGATTACCTACGGCAAAGCTTTTCTCCACACGGGGAACAAATGATATGCAATTGCCTAAGGTATAAGGCCCAGGTGGGTAAAGTTACAGATTTTGTTTTTATTGAGGTACAAAGTTGAGGTATGGTGACCCTATAACCTCCCTTCTTTAATTAATATGAGGCAGGCATTACCTGTGAATGGGGACGAAGTCTGTGTTATTATTTTTTTAATTCAATCATGTTGATAAACCGTAACGTTTCCGATATTGGTTCTGTTGTTAGGGATTTGGTTTAGACTGGGATCCCGCTATATATAATCACCTTGTTCTATAAATATTCATATTCAATGTAGACAAAGAAACGCTGTTATCAGGTAACGTTTTTTTATTATCAAACAATTATCATTTTATTCAAAGTCTCATGCAAACAAAACCGGAACAGGAAGTAGATCTGAAAAAAAAGTTAACAATTTTGAGTTCATTAGTAGAAGTAGAATGAAAAATTCGGGAAATTTTCCCGATTTTTTTTTTTTATTATTATTGATTTTTCTACCGTAATTGGGGACTTCGTCCCCATGTTTAAACAATCCCTCCGTCAAAGCTTTTGTTCACTCTAGGTACAAATGATAGGCAATTGCCTTAGGTTTCTTGGTCCCAAATGCTCAGGTGGTAAAGTTACGGAACTTTTTCAATTGAGGTCTAAAGTTGGGGTAGGGTGACCCTATAGCATCTCCCTTTTTCAATTCATAAAGATTACCTACGGCAAAGCTTTTGTCCACACGGGGAACAAATGATATGCAATTGCCTAAGGTATAAGGCCCAGGTGGGTAAAGTTACAGATTTTGTTTTTATTGAGGTACAAAGTTGAGGTATGGTGACCCTATAACCTCCCTTCTTTAATTAATATGAGGCAGGCATTACCTGTTAATGGGGACGAAGTCTGTATTATTATTTTTTTAATTCAATCATGTTGATAAACCGTAACGTTTCCGATATTGGTTCTGTTGTTAGGGATTTGGTTTAGACTGGGATCCCGCTATATATAATCACCTTGTTCTATAAATATTCATATTCAATGTAGACAAAGAAACGCTGTTATCAGGTAACGTTTTTTTATTATCAAACAATTATCATTTTATTCAAAGTCTCATGCAAACAAAACCGGAACAGGAAGTAGATCTGAAAAAAAAGTTAACAATTTTGAGTTCATTAATGAAAAATTCGGGAAATTTTCCCGATTTTTTTTTTTTATTATTATTGATTTTTCTACAGTAATTGGGGACTTCGTCCCCATGTTTAAACAATCCCTCCGTCAAAGCTTTTGTCCACTCTAGGTACAAATGATAGGCAATTGCCTTAGGTTTCTTGGTCCCAAATGCTCAGGTAGTTAAAGTTGCGGAACTTTTTTAATCGAGGTCCAAAGTTGGGGTAGGATGACCTTACAACCCCCCCTTCTTTAATTCATAAAGAATCCCTACGGCAAAGCTTTTGTTCACACTATATAGCTAGGTAAAAATGATAGGCAATTGCCTAACGTTGCATGGAACCAAAGGCCCAGCTGGATAAAGTTACTGAATTTTTTTAATTGATGTCCAAAGATGGGGTAGGGTGACCCTACCAACTCCCTTCTTTATTTCATAAAACAATTTTGCTCCGGCAAAACTTGTGTACACACTAGGTACAAATGATAGGCAATTGCCCAAGGTTGCATAGCCCCAAAGTCCCAGGTGGGTAAATCTACGGAACTTTTCGAATTGATGTCCAAAGTTGGAGTGGGGTGACTCTACCACCTCCCTTCTTTAGTTCATAAAAAAATCCCTACGGCAAAAGAGTCTGGCGTAGAACTATCATGCTTTTCAAATTGTTTTATGTCAGTTTTAGAGAGTCTCTCACATTCGAAGTGTTACCAGTGTCTGTTCATGCAGTAAACAACTCTAGTTCTGCAACTCCTTTTACACTATTAACATTGCTCGACCTCATTTGTGTTGTTATGCTCATTTACACGATGATGTTTTCTTGAGTCACAGCTTGAGTTTTGAAGAATACTGTCTAGCTTTGGGGCTAGAATTTTGTTAGCTTCTCGTCTATCTGTGTTTTCTCATTTACTGCAGATTGACTGATAATTTCATGTAGCTTTGTCAGGTCTTTGTTTATTAAATTGGTTGATTGTTTGTCATTTACTAGTATAGAGCATTTTGTCGGATAAAGGGTTAATTGTGTAACTATCGATTTCATTCTCTCTAATTCTATATGTTCTTTAAACAGTGTTACCCAGAGGCATATTTAGGAGGGAAGGGTTTATTATATAAGGAATCACTGAAGCATGACTGGAGCAGGTCCCTCTTAGGCAGTCAGTTCCCCCCCCCCCCCTTTATGAAAGTTCCTAGTTCCGTTACTGTTATCAGTTTGATCTACAGACATCTTTTCAGATGTCGGAGCACCTGAGATCACCCCCATATTTTGATGGGGTTCGTGTTGCTTAGTCTTTAGTTTTTCTGTGGTGTGTCTTGTGTACTATTATTTAAAATTGAGAATGAAAATGGGGAATGTGTCAAAGAGACAACAACCCGACCATAGAACAGACAACAGCAGAAGGTCAACAATAGGTCTTCAATGCAGCGAGAAATTCCCGCACCCGGAGGCGTTCTTCAGCTTGCTCCTAAACAAATATATATACTAGTTCAGTGATAATGAACGCCATACTAAACTCCAAATTATACACAAGAAACTAAAATTAAAAATAATACAAGACTACAAAAGGCCAGAGGCTCCTGACTTTGGACAGGCGCAAAAATGCGTCGGGGTTAAACATGTTTATGAGATCTCAACCCTCCCCCTATACCTCTAGCCAATGTAGAAAAGTAAACGCATAAAAATATGCACATTAGAATTCAGTTCAAGAGAAGTCCGAGTCTGATGTCAGAAGATGTAACAAAAGAAAATAAACAAAATGACAATAATACATAAAAAACAACAGACTACTAGCATTTAACTGACATGCCAGCTCCAGACTTCAATTAAACTGATTGAAAGATTATGTCTTCATCATATGAATATCAGGCACAATCCCTCCCGTTAGAGGTTTAGTATTATACCATCATAACATATATGAGAAGAGCATAACCCGTGTCATGCCAACAACTGGTTTTTAAATAAATGTGTTTAGTTCCGATGCAAAGACCCTATAAGGGAATCAATATTAAAGCCGAAATATGCAATCTTTAATGACCTGACAACAGTATCGTAACTATATCCCTTCTTAATAAGTCTATTTAAAGGTTTTGTTAGATTCTTAGGTGAATACTGACATTTTTGTGCTTTATAAAGAATATTTCCATAAAAGATTGGATGTGAAATACCTGAACGTGTAAGAAGTCTGCATGTTGAGCTATATTTACGCATGATCTCCTTGTACCGATGTTTTGACTAGTTTGTGATAAATCCTGGTATTATAATTTTTCAGTAGTACATAAATTTCTCTCGTTAAAATATAAATCGTTGTTACATACACGAGCGAATCGTACAAGTTGAGATATATAAACACCCAGTGATAAACACCGTAAGACATGGGAACGTCGCAAACTAAAAATGAATAATTAACGTTTGTCTTTTTCTTTTTTTAAGCCATGGCGTTGTCTGTTTGTTTTCTATCTATGAGTTTGAATATTCCTCTGGTATCTTTCGCCTCTATCATATAGAGATGTACATATAAATACGAAGATGTGGTATGAGACAACTCTCCATCCAAGTCCTAATGAGTAAAAAGTAAACTATAGGTTAATGTACTACCTTCATTTGTTTTTTGGTCTGTGCGTCCGTTCGTCTGTCTGTCCCGTTTCAGGTTAATGTTTTTGGTCAAGCTAATTTTTTATCAAGTTGAATTCCAATCAACTTGAAACTGTACACATGTTCTTAATGATATGATCTTTCAAATTTTAATGCCAAATTAGAGTTTGGAAAATGATAGTGCGAGTGGGTCATACGTTTTCTATGGACACATTCTTGTTTGTTAATGAGTTAAACTGCATCTGGGTAAAAATAAAAATATACAAGTAATTTTCTCATAAAAACCATATTCTTTAAATAATATATGTAAGGGTTCCGCAGAACCCAGTGTCTCTCCTACTTTTGCTGTTAATCGCAGGCTCAACAAAAATGAGGAAAACAATAATAATAGTATTCCTATCTTTTGATTATTATAAGAAGCTTCTGTCAAAGTTTGGTAAAAATCCAGGATAATTTATTAATCTAATAAATGTTTTAAAATTTTTAACTGCAGACTGTATTAAACATGTCATAGATATAATAGCTTAGATATTGCAATTATATCCATGGTAGAAAAACTAAGTCCATGTATAAGTGAAATACGATAAACAGGTACAAAATTTTAACAAAATTTCCTTCTAGATACTAGTTTTTGACCATAAACTAGCTTCTGTCCAAGTTTGGTACAAACCCATTTATAAGTCAAATACGGAAAAAAGGTATTTTTTTTTATAAAATTTACTTCTGGATACTATCTTATGATTGGAAACAAGCTTCTGTCCAAGTTTGGTACAAATCCATGATAGTTAAAGAAAGTTATAAAAAAAAATTAAAACTTTAACCAAAGAGTGAATGTAATGTTTGCTAGCAAAAAAGCTAAGTCCATTTATAAGTAAAATACGTAAAAAGGATTTTTTTTTTTTTACAAAATTTACTTCTGGATACTATCTTATGATTAGAAACAAGCTTCTGTCCAAGTTTGGATAAATACCATGATAGTTTAAGAACATTATTAACATTTCAAAAACTTTAACCACAGAGTGAATATTTGAGGACGCCGCCGCCGCCGCCGCTGACGACGACGACGACGGAATGGATGTCTCGCTTTTTTGACAAAAGTCAAAAGGCTCGACAAAAATGCCCAATGCAGTACATCAAGTTAGCAATATTCTAGGAAGATCTATAGTAGTATTAAAGTTAAATCACTGGAAAAATGCTAGTGTTGGGTTTTTATTGGGACTCACAATATATAACTGAAGAAGCAGTGTAACATGTAACTATAAAGAGTTGTCACTATTTTGCACTAATCTTAGACATATACAATACTTTTCACGAAGCTTTTCTGTTTGTGCCATTGCTACATTTAACTCAGCAGACTGCTTCTTTATCAAGCAAGGATGTTTCCTCTTTGTATTCTGGGAAAAGATCAATATCTATTTGAAATGCTTCCAAGGCTTCAACTAATGTAGCTTCTAGAGAGCTACCAGCAAACAAAATTTGATATTGAACATGAAGGCGCACGCACATAGTCTAAAACACCACTAATCCAAACCTCTTCTGGACTTAGACTTCATTGAGTTCTGACTATATGTTTGTTGTTATTATCTTCAAATTAGATATAAGATACCTTATACATACCGGCATTATAAGATATATTATATACTTATAAGATATCTTATTAACTTGATAAGATATCTCGGAATTGAATACAACAATAAAAACGGATTTTCATAGTCATTAGGGACTGGAAATTTGTAATCTGAACGGGGGTAATGGTTGAGTAAAATAAGGGGGAATTGTCGAGCATGGAGTCGGGTGTTCAATTTTTCAATACTTCGAATGGGCGATTTAAAAACATTTTGGTGACCCACATCCACCTCTCTCTTAAACAATAAAAAAATATCATATTTTGGTACATCGGTTAGCTTTATTTTTTAGATTCAATATCTTCTTTAAAGATATTTTATTTTATTTAGTTCTACTTCTTAACTGACCGTTTAATTAACCCCAGATTTATGACAACTGGTGGATGTTTAAATATTGACACCTGCATGATTCTGTATCATAATGCATGTCTCTTTTCAAAAGATTTGATGTAAACTACATATTCATGTATAGTAGGAATATTTTTATTGGTTGTTCACACAATATTACAGATTAAGATCGATTAATAGGTGAAATCTTCTGATCAGGAAAGAAATCACTAACTAAAATCTGTGTTTTAAACAAATATGTACAAATAAATGTATAGCGCCAAGAATCTTAGAATATTAATTAGTATCGATATAATGGGATAAGTCTTCATGTCTTCATAACAAAATCCTCACATTACCACTGAATTGTTGTGATTTTTTTTCTTCGAAACTGTCTTTGTGTGACTTTATTCAACAACAAACTTTTTTTTCACATACAAGACTTGTTTTTAAACAGAATGTTGTATGTTCTTTTCCCTATTATTTTGAAATGGAAACCAACACAGTGTTTTTAACCCCCCCCCCCCCCCCCCCCCACCCCAATCCCACCCCCCTTTCCACAGAAAATGGATTGGATTGGCATTGTCTAATATATGATTATGAAAACAATGCTATTATATTGTTCTAAGACATATTCAATAACACAATCTGGGACTAATTGTATGTAATAAGTTTTGCTATAATTAAAAAGAAAAGTATGGAGACAATTTTGTATTCCACTGCTACCTCCCATCCCCCAATGGAAACAAATGACCGTTCGAACTTCCCTTAGACATACCGTTTTGGATTGTAGAAAGTTGTTCCGAAAATTTCACCCTAAATTCAGCATGTAAGGAAAATTTGATTGGACAATGAAATCATTTTTGCCATAACATTAATGTAATTATGGGATTGCATAAAGCTTTTTACATCAGAGGCCCCTGAGGGGCCTCGGGTGTATTGCCATCGCCTACTTTTCAATTCGCGCAAAGATCAAAGAGATGCATATATAATTAGTTTTGGAATAATAACCGACATTATAGACCCGCGGACCTATATAGTGCAGAATAAAATTCCGTATCACTTCTTTTAAATTCATGTTTTCTATGGATACTCAGTTTTTTTAATTTTTCTTAATGCAAAATTTATAATATGAAAATGTTTTGTCGTTAGAAATATTTGTATTTTAATCAAACGATCTTCAATATCAAAAAATTGTTGTTGCGGATGAATACCACGAGTGCGCAAGAGGGCAAGAGCGAGCGTGTAGAAAATCGAGAGGAAATCAATTCACACATTTATACACAGAAAGGTAATTATATTTCAATTATTTGATTTGGAGTAACCTTTTTAAACCGTTTGTAGCATATATTTGTCTATAATATTAACGTAGCAAAACCAGGAAAATTTAATCTGTCATAATATTAAAATAAATTATCAGGTCACGTCCCCCGCAGCCATTTTGAAAATACCAGCAGATTGGGTAGGAGTAACAAGAACCTGCAAGGCCTTTAAAGATAAGGTTACTATTTGTGTATTTTTTATAACAACAATTTGTTTTTATAAAGATCTCAACAATTTTTTGAGTTAAATTTCTTTTCTTCGTAAATAACAAGTAGATTGATCACTTGGACACATAGTGCGGTGACTGAAGGTAGATTTTTTGGAATTTAATCTCCCCACCGAACACACACCTACATAATATATCATTGGAAAGAGGAAATCGTGTACTATAATAATATGCCTGTCGTCAGGACTTGATATGGTCAGATGTTTTTAAAATTGAGGTCAAAGGTCATATGTAAAAATTTGTGAAAATTTGGGTGGGTATCAATTTTGACATTTTTTTCTATTTCTAAACTCTACCTAAATACAAATGATCCTGTTTTGGCTTTAGTAATGTTTGTTATTATACATAAACCTTAATCATTGAGATTTTTTTTATCAAAAAAAATCCTAAAACGACGTTATATAAACAACACTTCAAAAATCAAGTTTTCAACCTATAAAATGTTAAGAGCACCTAAACCTTAGAAAAATATCAATTTCAGGTAAAAATCAAGTGTCATGCAGGACAATACTTTAAAATTATTTTTTAAACTATCATATTGGGTGAGGTATCAAACCAAAGCCATAGAACACTACAGTCAAATATGACCTCAAATTGAATTTGCGGATACTTCAGGTTTTTTATAGACTACTCGTTGCTTTTTGGGTTTTTTTTCACAATCATTACTGCTACCATAGTATTATCTTTTGTTGTGTATTTAACTCTGGTTTAAAATATCTATTACATTATAGGTTTTGTAACTATATCCCCCCTTTTTTCCCTTGCAACGTACCACAGACTTCAAAAGTATTCCATATAAAAAAAGAAGATGTGATATGATTGCAACTGAGACAACTCTCCAAATGAGACATACAACAATTATAGGTCACGGGTTTCAACAATGAGTAAAAGTCATACTGCAAAGTCTTCAATTCCCGAAACGAATAATGTAAAACAAACAAAAAATCTAACGGCCTGATTAATGTACAAAATAAATAATAAAGAAACCAATATAGTATATAGAAACAAACGACAAACACTGCATTACCGTCTCGTAACTTAATACTGACACATACAGATAGTGGCGGGATTGAACTTTTTTAAGGGCACGCCAACAATCCCCTAACCTCGGGACTGGATTCGTGTGTACCAATGCAACAAGTTTAATACCAAATCAACCCTTATCTCCATCATGTTCATTTTCATCAACTGTCACAATAACAATAACGGTACCATTTTTTCTGCACCAGATGCGCATTCCGACAATACATGTCTCTTCAGTGATGCTCGTGGCCAAAATATGTGAAATCCAAAGCTTATATTAAAGATGAAAAGCTATAATCCAAAAGTTCCAAAAAAGTATAGCCAAATCCGTGAAATGAATCAGCTTTCTTTGCACGAGGGAGATACATTCCTTAATTTATAATAATTTCTAACATTTTGACATGTTTTAATATTTCTACACATTTCATTCATGGCCACAGGTCTGCACATGAAAGGTTCTGCTCAAAGCAAACACGTTATTTTGAGTTTTTCTTAACAAGTACAGACAAGGTATTGTAGGAAGTCCGAAGACATTTGTTCCTAAAAATTACCAGCTTCAAACCATTTCTATCAATTCATCCAAGATTTAACAGAGATCTATAAGGGGGTTTAGGAAGGTGTGATGCCATCCATATGCTTGTCTGCAAAGATGCGGGGGAAACATCATACGAGAAGTACACACTATCTTGAATTCACTCAATTTCATGGTTGGCAACACATTAGATAGCGTCGCACTTTATTTTAAGAAGCATAAAATCCATTGGCATTCAATGTTTCAACAAGGTGTTTTGAACCAAACTCACGGTACATTTGTAAAGCCAATCCTAAATGAAAAGGAGTAAAATAAAAATTGATTGCCTCAACAATTGCTTAGCATTTCTCTGGTGCCATTTCCTGAGAATAGTCTTGGCTGTATGCAGTTACATTGAATAACCATAGAATGAATTGCAATAAATACGAAGGCATTGACTGAATTAAGAAGGAAGAAACAATTCATCCAAAGTTGGGTAGTCTTCTTTAGAGTTTCGATGTCTTTTCTAAGTAAACTTGCAGCAGAATTAAATATCTGTCCGTTATTTGTGTCTATTACAGTTGACATTGAGATTTTGAGGTCAGTTTTCAATTGACTAGAAGCTTATATGGCATCTAAAATAGTTAGTTTGCTACTAAATAATATGTTATATTTGCCTTGAACTTGTTGAAGTTGTTTGACAACTGAATTTCTATAGAAATCAATGAGTTTAGACTGCATTTTTCATGTAGAATATTTTAAATTAGAATCAGCCTGAAGAAATGATCTATATTTATCAAGTAACGGTGCCATGAGGAATGACCATTAAATCGTTGTCAATAGCCAAAATAGAATTAGTAAAAGCAGTATCGTGTTCTGAAATATCTGCATCCAAGGGTTTGGATTTTATTTTTTTTCGTTTTTAGCAAATATTTTGTAATGCAACCAAAATGACAGAGTGCTTGAAGTTAAAAAGATGGACGGGAAACTATTTCAACTTTAACTTTATCTGACACGGATAAAACATTTTTAATGCGCTCATCTGATTCAAACTTGAGTAATTTTTTATCTTTCTGAAATGTTTTGTTGCAACAAAATATACAAGCGCTCCAGATGAACGACTGCATTCTAGAACGTGTACACTGAATACCCAAAACTGAGGGACAACAGTCAGATAATTGCATGTCGTCAAACATCCTGCACGGAGTTCTTCAAATTAACAGCTATCACATGAAACATCTTGATGTTCCCCTCATCCAATCTTTTATGCAATGCAGATACAAAAGTCGACTTCCCTAAATTGGTAAATTGACTTAAAATTTCAATCAAGTTTTTTTTAGCATATTTTTTATTCACTGCATAAAATTTAACGACTTTTGTCTGTTCTTTAGACTAAATCGAGCAAGTTGCAAAGGACTTGACATATCACGGAATATTTACTGAAAGAGGGACGAAAGATACCAAAGGGACAGTCAAACTCATAAATCTAAAACAAACTGACAACGCCATGGCTAAAAATGAAAAAGACAAACAGAAAAACAATAGTACACATGACACAACATAGAAAACTCAAGAATAAACAACACGAACCCCACCAAAAACTAGGGGTGATCTCAGGTGCTCCGGAAGGGTAAGCAGATCCTGCTCCACATGTGGCACCCGTCGTGTTGCTTATGTGATTACAAATCCGGTAAATAGTCTAATTCGGTAACTATCCGTCATTGTTTTGATTTTACAATAAGACTTTTCTGACAAAGTATATTTGATGTTTTATGGCATATATCAGAGCACTTTAATTGAAAATATGTGCATATAATAGCGAAAAAGGTAGTAATTTCATATATCATTTGAGAGCAAATTATTGACTAATTCATAAAATGGGACGGAAGGCAAGTGATTGAGTTCCGTGATGAAATTGAAGATTTTTACTCCATTCTTTTTCCATTGATTTCTTAAGTTTTTTTTCATATTTTGGTTCCGAAATTTTTATCACTTATTAGTTTTATTAAATACTATATGCTTAAAATATTATGGGATAATTTTTATTACTACTATGAAGAAGAAACTAAAGTTTGAGTTTGAATTTGTAATTAAAATTACCTCAATTTTAAATAGTCTGAACTTCACAAATTTTATAGATTAGAAGAAAATAAAATACTGAATAGTATATTTTGACATGTAAAAATAGCTTCAGGAAAAACTATTTCAATTAAATACAAGCAAACATACCCCTTTTTTTTCATTTTGAAAAAGGGGGGTTGAAACTCTCCAAAATACTACCAGTCATTAAAACGACTTTTTAGAAAAAAGTGACCGTACGAAATTCTGACGACAGGGCAAAAACTAAAGAAGACATATATGTCTTTAAGTTAAGACCATTTTTAGCCGTGTGTTATTTGGGGAGATTAAACTCGCGATCTAGACGACTTTTTACACTTCTGTCACCCCACTAACACACACGGAACTATTTTCTGTTTTTAAGATACTGTTTCGGATTTTCGCTCCTTCTCCGACTTAGTTTGTTGCATTAGTATATGTGAATATGGAATATGTTCCCTTGACTGGAAAATACGCGGAATTTGTAATGACTTTGACTATGTCTATGTAAGTAATTCTAATATATAATTATTGGTTGAATTTATTGTTTATATAATATTCAGAGAAGAATGGTAAAATGTCTGTCATAGCTCGTTTCCTGTCTTATAGAACACGTCAATTGGTGTTCTCAAACAAAAGGAAACTAAAAAAACAACCAAGATAAACTCTTCATTTCAGAAAACCTTACTAAATACCGCTATGGGCTCCTGAAACATTTGAATGTTCTCCGGTTCACCGAAAAAATTCATTCTTTTTGGACTCATGATGGTAAAATCATAGCTAAAGAAACACCAGAATCGGAGGAGTATATAGTTATTTCGTGTAACCAGGATATCAGAGACCTAGGAGGTGAAATTCCCGATGAAGACGACGATTATTAAACTGTTTACGGCTACACGTGTATCTTTGTTTACAAACTCTATACTGTATACAAACTTGTCTCAAAATAGATACCAGTGAGCGCTTTCTCAATATAACAATTCTATTATTAATCTATAATCACCCAACCGGAAATTTTGATTTGTTTTTCAGTGACTTACCTGTGCTACTTCATTGTAGTTGTAGTTCAGTAATTTAAAAAACAAAATTAAAAATCGTTGTGTCTGATCACATAATTAAAGTTTTAGACCTTGCAAGTTAAACTCAAATACAAATTTCAATTACTAGTATGTAAATTTCAATAGGTATATATAAAAATATTTATATATATTCATTTATAGAATGATTTTTAATCTACAGTTAAAAAGTATATCATAACCTTTTTTCCAATTTTGATATTTGCAACCATACATCGATTTACAGAACGCAAATATTCCTTGTACATACACTGTTTTTTGTTTTTTATGTTCATATGTTTTCATTCTTACCATTCGAAGTCAACAATTAAGTTATTTTTACTTTGTTTAGTTTTTATACAGCCCTTTTTAAACATGTGTGTCAGATCCATTTTTGACAATGGGTAGTGATGCAATCACACATAGAATAACAACAGGGCTATTTTACGGCAAAATTAGTGGAGTACTTACAAGAAAAGCGATAAAAATACATGTCAATATATATGATGTACTTTGTTCATTTATACTATGGCTTTGTGACTTGTTTAAAACCCATTTATTCATGCTGAGAAACATTTTATCATTCTTGTCTATATGTCTTATATATGTAAATATGTGGATTTTGTCAGGAGATGTTGAATCAAATCCAGGCCCCGCAGTTGACATTTCTGACCAAAGTTTATCAATTTTCCACTGTAATATACGCAGTTTAAGAAACAAACTGGATTATATTTCAAATGTTATAGAAGAGTTCGATATCGTATTTTTTACAGAACTCATCTTGCCCCTTTTATTACCAATGATAAAATAGCACTCCCGGAATTTGAAACACCAATAAGGAAAGACAGGAACTCCGATGGAGGCGGTGTTATTATGTACTATAAAAGTAACATTAACATAAAGCGGCGCCTGGATTTGGAGCATGATAGTCTAGAAATTATGTGGTTTGAGTTGAAAACAAAATTGCACGTGATACTGATAAACATAACTTATCGATCTGAACGTTTTTCACCGTCCAATTTTTGGTCGTTATATGATATGATGTTGAAAAGGGCATTAGACGAAACTAATCATATTATTTGTTTGGGTGATCTAAACAAAAATTTTCTTCTCAACCTACCTAACTGTATCAGTGATATACTAAGTATAAATGGTCTATTTAATACAATTAGCGATGCTACACATTTTGATTCTCGAACTGGATCGTTGTCCTTATTAGACCCAATATTGATAACTGATTCCATTCAATTTATTGACTCGAGTATTGTACCTATCAATAGAGACATAAGTGATCATGAAGGTACTTATATAACAGTCAGAAGCGGATTCAGTAACTCGAAGAGTTTCAAACGTACAATATGGGACTATAAAAGGGGGGATTATAATTTAATGAAACAGATGGTTTCAGAGGTTGAATGGAATAAATTACTAGAGAACGATATTAGCATCCATGAATCTTGCAATATATTTACGGACGAATTTTTAAAAGTGACAGAATCTTGCATTCCGAAAAAAGAAGTAATTATTAGATCTAATGATAAAATTTGGTTTAATTCAAACCTCCGTAAAGAAATAAGAAAACGAGACAGCTTTCGTAAAATATTTATAAAAAATAAAAGCATGACAAACGAAAAGAAATTTAAAAACCAAAGAAATCGAGTGAATAATTTAAAGAAACAAATTAAACAAAACTTTTATGATAATATTAATGAAAACTTAAATGAACTAAAGCAAACGAATAGTAGAGTATATTGGAAAATAATAAACTCCTTATTAAAAGAAGACAGATCTTCAAATGATATTCCACCGATGCAAAACCCTAGTAATAATTATGAATGTTCTTATGATGCAAAAGAAAAAGTTGATATTCTTAATAAATATTTCTGTTCAATAGCTAGTCTAGATGAAGAAAACAAAAATTTGCCCGACTTCGATGATAGAGGTATTAACATTTTGTCTGAAATTACAGTAACTTTAGAAGACGTTAAAGATATTATTTCTACTTTAGATCCAAATAAAGCTGTTGGTCCAGACAAAATTAGTAATAGAATGCTTATAGCAGTAAAAATGAGATTGCACTTCCCTTATGTATTCTTTTTAATAAATCGCTCTCTCAAAATATATTTCCTAAAGATTGGAAATTGGCATATGTTATTCCTTTATTTAAAAATGGAGATAAGTCAATGCCGTGTAATTATAGACCAGTATCACTTCTTTCTTGCGTGAGCAAGGTACTAGAAAAAATAATATATAAACATATATTCAATCATTTAGTTTCTAATAAACTTTTGTATAAATTTCAGTCTGGTTTCCTACCCGGCTGCTCTACTTTTCATCAACTAATTGAGATGTATCATTCTATCGTATATGCTTTAGACAATAAATTCTATACAAGTTTAACTTTTGCCGATGTAAGCAAGGCATTCGATCGAGTATGGATAAGGGGTCTACTTCTTAAGTTAGAAAGATATGGTATAAAAGGCAATCTGTTATTATGGATTGAAAGTTACTTAACAAATAGAACTCAGAGGGTAGTATTAAAAGATGCGACTTCAGAATTAGGTAATCTTAAAGCTGGTGTTCCACAGGGTTCGGTACTGGGTCCTCTTTTATTTCTAATATTTATTAATGACATTGCAGATGATATGATTGGATTAAGTAGAATGTTTGCAGACGATACATCTATTGGACATACTGCTCCAGATGTAACTACTCTCCAATCTATGATAAATATCGATCTAAAAAATATTAATTCCTGGGCAAATGATTGGCTAGTTAAATTCAATCCAAATAAAACTAATATCATGTTATTTAGTAACAAAAATTCAAAAAATAACCTGATTTTTAATTTTGGTGGAGTTCAGGTAGATACAGTTACTAGTCATAAACATTTAGGCATATTTTTTAGCAGTGATTGTAAGTGGACCAAGCATGTCGATTCTTTAATAGAAAAGGTATCAAAACAATTAAATGTTCTTAGACGTTTGAAATTCCGACTAAAAAGGGAATATTTAGAAAAAATATATTTAACTTTTATAAGGCCTGTTCTAGAATATTCTTCTGAAGTTTGGGATAATTGCGGACAGTTGAATTCTGAAAGATTAGAAAAATTACAACTGGAAGCAGCACGTATTGTCACTGGTCTAACAAGCTATGCTAGCACTCAATCACTTTATTTAGAGACGGGATGGGAAAAATTAAAGATTAGACGGGAAGTTAAGAAATTAATTTTATTTTACAAAATTATGAAAGAGGATGCCCCAGAATACTTATTAGAATTAATACCCCCTACAGTTGCAGAAACAAACAATTACAATCTACGAGGCAGTCAAAATATATACCAAACCTCTAGCAGACTGTCTCTTTATCAGGAATCATTTATTCCATCTAGTATCAAACTGTGGAATTCGCTTGATTTAAGTGTTAGAAATGAACTTTCTTTAAATATGTTTAAATTAAAAATTAAACAGAAATATTATAAAAACAAATCACCCCCTACATATTTCAATATTGGCGATAGATATTTAAATGTTTTACACGCAAGAATAAGAAACAAATGCAGTGCCCTGAACATGGATCTGTATCACGCTAATATTAAAACTAACGCAATGTGTCAATGTGGTTATTTATACGAAAATGCCCAACATTATTTCCTCTCGTGTAAAAATTATACAGTGCAAAGGAATACCTTATTTTTTGAACTTAGAAAAGAAAATATACCTACCGACTTTGAAAATTTAATGTACGGCAATGCTTTGTTTACTATTAACATAAACAGGCTAATTTTTATAAAAGTGCAGAATTATATTAAAGAGACCAATCGCTTTCATAGTTTATAGACATTATGGTTAAATATATACCAATAACAATGTTATTACTTTTTGTTGACTTCGAATGAAATTGTTCATTTTTTCCCAAGACATGGATCATCAATTTGATTTTAGTACATAATTCATCAGTTGACAACAACAATTTAACTTATTTGTTTAAAATACAGTAAAAACTTACCTTTTGAGGGAATATTTATTCCAAGATAATACAACCTACCAGGTAGGTCTATCATAAAATTTACGGTCAACTCGACTTTTAGAAATAGATGAGCCATGTCGTTTAAATTCTCGTTAATTTCATGTCTTCATATTAATATTGTTTATGATGTTATTATAATGTATTTCATTTTTGTTCGGTTATTTATTATTTGTATGTAATGGAGAAGACGTTCTAAGTTGCAAAACTTGTGTCTAATCCTATTGTCAATGTTTTTGGACAATAAAATATGTTTAAACTAAACTAGAGAAGACTTTTTCTTCTTCCTATAGAGTTGGACTCTTTTTGAGTGACTGTATAAAGACTCTTGCTCGTAAAATCAAGAGTCTTACTTTACACTGAAATGTCAGAATTTGGGTTAATCACATTTACTGAATTACTATAGATATATTGGGAGAAACCTTACAGTTTTGGAGATATAAATATAGATTAACTGTCCTGTTTTTTAAGTCTTCCTTAGCCTGTAGTATTGTATTATTTTGACCATACATGACATGTATCGCCAAAATTATATGATAATTTGATGACATACTTGTGCTTATCATTCTCTACAGCATTATTTAATTTAAATGTGTAACCATATCCATGTCAAATTTTAGTAACTTATATTAGACATTTGTTCACACATACATGCATATGTGCATATGAGAACTTGAATTGAGCAAATATGATTAGTTATATCTATGAGAAATACAATCAGTTAACTTTATCTATGAGCACCCATGAGATCTTAAATTGAGCAAATATGATCAGTTATATGTTGAGTAAAATTTGAGCTAGATCTACTCAATTGAGTTAGATATATATCAATATTGAGACTAATCTAAATGGTTATTTGAGCACACATGAGCCTATTTATACTATTGAGAGCAATATTGGGATACTGCATGAGCAAACTATGCAAATCTTTATTGAGACAAACCTATGAGCGCTATAAGTTTAAATTTGTTCTTGAAAATTTTTTGTTTATTTTTAAAAAAAATATAGGGACAACAGAGTTGGTGTATGTGGGTTCGATTCCCACCCTAGGCATTCATTTATATTGGCTGGTGCAAAGCGGGCAGTTCAGCTTAGTGGCCCCACACTGACTCTGTTGTTCATATGTTACTTGAAAAAATTAGGCGGCATCGTTCTTTATTTTTCTATTCGAAAATCAGACACAACAAAACCATTGAATAATTGTGAAAATTATACCACAGATAACTATGGTAAAACTTTAATTGTTTTTGGCATAATTAAACTTGGCTGCCATCCAAAATCTAAAAAGTTTTTATATTGATGAATTATATATATCAGATTTGGATTCTTTTGGTTACAAAACATTTTGGATGGTACATGTAGGTAGCGGCCAAATCTTTATTCCTAAAGGCTTAAAGCTTTCAGGTCTGAAAATTGCCCAAAATCATCACATTTTGACAAATTTGGAACATAAAATGTACTTTTATGAAAAGAACTGATTTATTGAGCATGTTGAGTGTTAAGACTTTTGAAATAGACCCAAATTACGAACCAAATTGAGAACTTTTTGGAGTTTTATAGTTTAGGCTATTTTGGGCAATAAGTGAAAATTGTCCTTTGAATCAGTGGTTTCACAATAACCATTATATACTAAGTATCTGTAAGAAGATAGCTCTTTCACAGTACATTGTTAAACTTAAAGATAAATATATACCGACAATGACCAATATTAATGATGGAATGAGATTATACATGTATATATCATGTATATACTGTTTTATATTGTTACATGTACATACATAAATGAAAATTAAAACCAAACTGTTGTCATTATTCATAAAAAAAGAAAGGGAGGTATGATTGGTATAAATCAGACACCAGCTCTAGACAAAATGATGAAAAAGAAATAAAGCTTATAACCATACAACATTTTTACAATCAGAAAAAAACTATACATAAATCAGTTAGAAATAGCCATGAAATGTCAAATGTTAAACAATATATACAAGAAAACTAATGGCCACATCAATGTACAATCGGGAAATCAAGATATACACCAAAAAATTACAAGGCCTGTTTTACATGTTTCTTACAAAGGACCGACACATTCATATGGTATTTGTGTTCTATATGTATAGTGCAAAATGTTCTCATTGCTAAACATTTCTAAACCAGTGGTATCCAAAGTATTAAATCCAGAACAAAGTAAAAAAAACCTAACAGTTGAAAAACTATCCAAATGTTGTGATATTCAATTAACAAAAATGCCATCATTAGCAAATGGCTATCTACATATAATTCATTGTAATATTTACAATGAACCATCTAATAATTAAAAACCAATTGTTCAAAGAACAATTGAAGGTCTTTCCACAAGTGAAGATCTATTTTATTATCAAAATATTAAAAATCAATCTAAAATGTCAGTTCCTATGGCTTTATAATATATAAATATGAATTTAAAGCAAAGGTCAAAATCTAGAACGTGCAAATTACCTATGACCTTGACCTCAATTTCAAGGTCATAAACCAAGTATCTCAAATCAAAAGACCCTAGGTCTTTATTATGTATGGTTAATGAGTTATATGACTTTACGCATAATTCTAAATATAAGATGGGCAAAAACTCCTATTTATTGTTAGCGCACCCTTTCAACCAAAATTTATAAGTAACGGCATGTCGCAACTAACAATTTAGTGAAAATAAGATGTAGATATGTTATAAGGTTTTGAAAATAAGTAAAAATAAGCCAAAATAAAAAATTTAGAATATGACCTTGACCCTTGACCTAATTTTCATTTTTTTTTGGACCAAGGATCTCAAATTAAAAGACCCTAGGTCTCTATCACTTATGGTTTACCAGTTAGAAATGCAAATCACTTATATCAAATACATAAGGGGGAATAACTCTCATATGGAGTATCAGGATAGCTTCGGTTAAAACTAAACTCGAATCCTGAAGATATAACGAGCAATTTGGTAAAATAAATTTGTTGTAATTTTTTGCGGTTGCGAAGGAGTAGTGGCCACAAGAAAAACAGTGTTTGGGGAGATAACTCTTACTGCGCGGTTGTCAGTTTTAAAGCGTATAAACTATACGATATCATATTCCAAATATCTAAGCGACATCTTTTGAAACAACAAAATTACGCAAGAAAAAAAATTAGGCGGAAGAAAAAAAAATAATAATCAGAACAAAATCAATAGGTCTTTCCACGGAAAGGTGGAAAGACCTAATTAGAAAACAGAACCTACAATGTACATGTATAGCTGCTAATTTAAAAAAAAATATGATGGATAAATGATTGACTGTGTTACAATAAAACCAAGATACAAATGTAACTCAGTGAAGCTATTTATGAACATTTAAAGAGTTTGTGTTGACTGCAACAAAAATCTAGAATAAGGGATAGTAATCTTGCTGTGTTAACATCCATTTAATTAGCAATTGATCCAAAAGCTAAATGTTTCAGAAAAAAGAACTGGATACTACATGTACAAACATTGTTAATTAATGCCATTTGTAGAGCAGGATCTGCTAACCCATCCGGAGCACCTGAGATCACCTGTTTTGGTGGGGTTCGTGTTGCTCAGTCTTTAGTTTTCTATGTTGTTTCTAGTGTACTTTTATTTGTATGCATGTCTTTTTCAGTTTTAGTCATGGAATTGTAAGTTTATTTTCCATTTATGAGTTTGCTGTTCATCTGGTATCTTTAGCCCCAAAGTTTCCCCTGGGTCAATTATTTTTTTCGCCACCTCTTTCGCCAGAACAATATATTTTTCCCCACTTTATTTTTTAATTAGCCACAATATTACAATTTATCTGTTTTGATATGATTGTCTTGAACCTCTTTTTCATAGTTCAGTGAGTGACTATATAGCTACTCGAAGAATTGTTTGCTATGTTGATTCTCTATTATAAGTTATACGCTAACGATCTTTGTATGTGTGCAACTATATGGTCATAATGCCAATCTAACAGTTCTCATTTGACCAAGTAATCATTGATAATTCACAAAGTTAAGTTTCCTAGTTCAAGTCAGTATCTCAGATATGATAGCATATTATATTTAATATTTGTACTATATTGTATGGTGAACATATCTGTCTGGTAGGTATAATATAAACACCTGTCATTTATCAATAATTCAACACAACTTGAGGTCCTCTGATGTTCAGTACTTCAGTACTTTGATTGTGATTGCATTAATAAAAGTGCGATCGCATAAATAATTACGCCATTGCATAAATATAATTGTGCAATGGCAAAATTAATTAGGCGATGGCATAAAACGCCATTTATGCAATCGCATAATTATTTATGCCATCGCATAATTATTTATGCCATCGCATAATCATGTATGCAATCGCATAAATGAATTATGCGATTGCATTATAACGCCATTGTGACACTATTCCCGCGCCATACATTGAGACATCAAAATATAATAGTTCTGTACCAAATATAAATATAACCTTCATAAGTCTAATCATACACAACAAGTATAATGTTAACAAGACATTATTTGCACATTTTATTATAGTAATATAACTGTACAAATACATATATCAATAATATATCTATGATATATTATTTAACTGATTTCATGAAAATACGTCTTTAAAGGGGCACTAACTGTCAAAATAATATTCACCGATTTGAATTAAATTCTCATATAATATACTAAAACAGATATCCGAGTTATGATTAGTCTTAAATAAACAGTTAACAATGCATATACTAGATAATATACGTAAGAATTTCGTGTGTAGTTTAGTCTAGACGCCATCTATTTAATTATTGTTTGACCCCGAAAGCTACCAACGGTAGAGTTCATGACATAAACATAAACATAAATATAAGTAGATAACGACCTCGTGCAAATGTCTTTTTCTATGTCTGTTTGATGTCGTGTTATAAATCAAAAAATAAGTTATTCTTTTTCATTTTACCTGTATAAGACTGATTTTTTTTGTGGATCGAATCAATCAAAATATTAATCTTTGTTTCAATTTCAATGTTGACATTCTTTTATTTTCATAACCAAACACCCATAAATCATGTGTATTCAATCTCTATCTAAGGGGTTAAACTGAAGTTCACATGTATACGGATTAAATGAGGTCGAATTATTCCCTTGCAATTGAATAATTCATCATCGATGTTTTAGCTTATTTTGACAAAATTGAACAATACTAGCTTCTAAAAGCGAATTACAGTTTCATATGCCATTAGAAACTTTCATAAAAACCCAAACTATGATGTACCTATCTAGATTAAAAAATGAAAATCTAAACCCACTTCTTAATGAAGCCTTTAAATTAACTAAAAGTTTAGATACCAAGGGAACATACTCTTGGTATACTTTTGCAAAAAATGTGTCACAAGATATAAATATTGACATTAAACTTATTGAGGAAACTAAAACTTTAAAACAGACTAAAATGTTAAAACCCCAATTAAAAAAAAGTTATATCAACTATTATCAAACTCTTATTGATGATAAAATAAATAACTTAAATGAAAATAATAAAATATATCTATATAAATTTCTTAAATCTAATATAAATAACCAAATGCAATACTACCTATCACACCCAAGTAAAGAGACAAGAAAAATGTTAACCAAATTTAGAATAAGCGAACATTGTCTCTTCATAGAAACTGGACGATATACCGAAATACCACGAAATGAAAGAAAATGTAAAATATGTAATTATATTTTAGACGATGAATTTCATTTTTTCTTCAACTGTAAAATAAATAAAAATATAAGAGAAATCTTTCTAAAATATTATATACAAAAATATGTAAATTTTAATACACTTAATTTTACTGATAAACTCGTGATAATACTTAATCCATCAACACCAAATGATGTAAAAGCAGTTGTTTCTTTTATTAAAGAGTCATTAGAACTGAGGAAAGGAGAACAGTAAGGCAGCAACCATTAGATTTTCGGGGGGGGGGGGGGGGGGCTATGGGTTTTTTTTCTGGACAAATTTTTTTTTTTTCGCAACAAGTCGAAAGCAATTTTTTTCTTTCAATTTTAGCATTACATATAGTGGCAGCTGAGGGTGAAACAAACAATTTTTTTTTCTCAGAATCAAAAACAAAGTATTTTTTTCTCCAAAAACTGGAAACAAACTTTTTTTTCCAAAAAAAACCAAAGCCCCCCCCCCCCCCCCCCCCCCCAGAAAATCAAATGGTTGCTGCCTAACTGTTTTTATCATATTTCTTATAATATTGTCGAGTTTTCATTATGTTTCATTATGTTTGTTTGTCAATGTATTTGCCACAACCAAAATTGTTTTTTGTATGTTTTGCAAATAAAGATATATAATTATTTCACATTCATAAATGAATGAACAAAAAAAATCAAATTTGTTATGCATCTCGCTAATGTCCCTTAAAATCAAATAATATCTATCATTCATGCACAATCTTTCTAACTTTTCGAGATACATTTTCTCTCAGATTCAAACTAAATGGAAAATGTGCACATATTAAAGACTTCGAAATATTCGTTCCTGACCTGATTAATATGGAACTAATATCCATAATATATGACAATATAGTTATTTTGAATGTGGATGTTGTATTCTACATTCACAAAGTGTGGTACAACTTTGAACTCAATAACATATGACTAATAGCAGACAAGATGACTTGCCTAATAAACCAGAAAATAGGGAACTACAGTATTATGACGATATAACATACCAAGAAAATACGATTGCATAAGATAATAGAAGAACTGATGAACTCAAAAGCACATATGATAAAAATAATTATTATGAAAAAAAAATCTTTAAAAAAAACCTATACCACACACATGCTGAGAACTGTCGTTGTTTATCATCTTAATAACGTGTTATAGTATTCTTTTATTTGTCTTTTTTTTTTTGCTCGCTTTTGCTAATATGTATATTAAAAAAAAAAGATGTGGTATGATTGCAAATGAGACAACTCTCCACAAGAGACAATATACATTTTCTATAACATTTTAAGTTTGAGACTTTCACTCAAACTACTAAAAATGCATGGACCGTTTATTAAGTTTACCAATTTCAAAGCAAATGAATGACTGTTTTTGATCATTCACATATTTCATGTATTTGTTTAATAAACAAACATTTTTGGCTGATCTTATTTTGAAAGTATTAAAAAAAACAATACAACTCATGCAAGTTTTAAAATAGACGGAATATTTCAAAACGACAACCCAAAGTTAGTGATAAGTCAACGTAAAACATACAATACAAAATAAACTTCAACGGACCCCAAGTGTTGCTGAGAACTCATCGTATTGACAATGGTTAGTAAATAATAAGTCCAATTCATTCATGTCTCAATTGTAGCGCCGACCATTTATTAAGTTTACCAATTTCAAAGCAATGACTGGTGTAAAATATATTCCGTTTATTATAGCAGAAATAAATGTGAAATGTATTGCAATTTACAATAAATGAAAGTTAAATATTCTCTATGTGTTCAATTACCTATAAAATAACTAATCTTTAAAATTATATATATTTTGAAGTTCGTTTCTAAAAGCAGCTGATCGTTGGCAATCCAAATTTGAAACTGGCTATAGGTGTCATACCACCAATTACTCCCTCAAATTTAGAACGTGAAAGTAGGCCTACTCGGACAAAAAATAGTGCATTTTATTTTGATGTCATTGTTTACTTAAACTAACCAACAAATTGGCAGAAATGAAACGTTTGGTGAAAGAGAAATATTTTAAGACCATTTTGAGCTAAAATTTACTTGTTTATGGGTTTGCATTCAAAATTGGGGATTAATGCACTCCATAGTATACTAATTTAAGATTTCCAGAAAACCAGGGGTTATTTTTAGTGGTACCTCTATTCGGAAGACCTTTTCTTTTTTATATGATTTTAAACATCTGTTGGAAATTGGCATGTAGAAAGCTGATACATGTACGAATCAGGATATACCTGGTTTCTATGAAGTTAAACTTAAGGTAAAATATTTAGAAAGCTGTGAAAATTGTAATATTTGGTTGAACAGATACGGACTTTTAATTGGTGGTATGACACCTATAGTCGACCCAGTTTACAAAGTGAATACACAAAAATAGATATTCCTTACTTCCGGTTAACGGTTACAATGTAAACATGGTCGCTGTGTAGCAAAAGACTACAATTATGATAGATTCTCGTTATAAATGAATGTGTAAAAGGTAATTCCATGCAACTTTAACATATTTGAATGATTTGTTATGCGGTTCCTATGAAAATTACTCCGCATAACATCTGAGTAGCGAATGACAACATAAAATGTGCTACGAACTCCCGGTGATCTCATTACAACAATATTGCGGAAATTATGAAATACTAAATGAACTGCACAAATTATTTGCATTAAACAACGTAATAACTTCTATCAAGAAAGTAAATTAAGTTAAATAGCTTTGGCACAACACCGCTGCCACCAATTTGTAGCGCCGACCGTTTATTAAGTTTACCAATTTTAAAGCAATGACTGGTGTTAAATATATTTCGTTTATTATAACAGAAATAAATGTGAAATGTATTGCAATTTACAATAAATAGTAGTTAAATATTCTCTATGTGTTCAATTACCTTAAAAAATAACTAATCTGTGAAGTTATATATATTTTGAAGTTCGTTTCTAAAAGCAGCTGATCGTTGGCAATCCAAATTTAAAACTTACTATAGTCGACCTAGTTTACAAAGTGAATACACAAAAAAAAGATATTCCCTACTTCCGGTTAACGGTTACAATGTAAACATGGACGCTGTGTAGCAATAGACTACAATTATGAAAGATTATCGTTATAAATGAATGTGTAAAAGGTAATTCCATACAACCTTTACATATTTGAATGATTTAATTGTTAGTCGGTTCCTATGAAAATTACTCCGCATAATATCTGAGTCGCGAAGGACAACATAAAATGTGCTACGAACTCCCGGTAAAATCATTACAACAATATTGCGGGAATTATGACATACAAAATGAACTGCACAAACTATTTGCATTAAACAACGAAATAGCTTCTATCACGGAATTAAATTAAGTTAAATAGCTTTGGCACAACACCAAATCTAGGAAAGGATAAACAAATTGAAGATACGACAACTGATATGGGGTGTCTTTAAAACATATACAATATTTACTTCCTTGCTTTTCCTATCTTGATTAAAAGAATGTTAATTCGTTAACGGTTTCTTTTCGACGCCTTGTTATGTTGAGTTTTCCGTTATGGAATAACTGTGTCACAGGAGACAACGGATATGTTCGAATAGCAGTGATCCAGATGCCATGAATAGAGCTGAATTAGTTAGCCGTTCTGTTGCATCTTAATTCACCACAATGTTTTGTCTGTTTCGTTTCGTTCAATCATTACTTTTCTGTGTTCCACTTACTTGATGATTTTTATGTTTCGTTCTTTTGCTTTTTGCTGTGGTGTTGTTAGAGAGTATTGGACAAATAAATTAGTAACTGTAATGCTGGAGATCCCATTTCCATTTGGTTTTCCCGTTTGAGTGGTTTTACACTAGTAATGTTGGGCCCTTTATAGCTTGTTGTTCGGTGTGAGCCAAGGCTCCGTGTTGAAGGCCGTATCTTGACCTATAATGGTTTACTTTTATGAATTGTTATTTGGATGGAGAGTTGTCTCATTGGCACTCATACCACATCTTCTTATAGCTATCAAATTACATTTGTGAACGTCTCGGT
The DNA here is from genome assembly GCF_963676685.1 of Mytilus edulis. NCBI lineage: Eukaryota > Metazoa > Mollusca > Bivalvia > Mytilida > Mytilidae > Mytilus > Mytilus edulis. The sequence goes on along the minus strand of NC_092353.1, from coordinate 72,657,754 downwards.
GTGTTCTACAAGCAACATTGTCGTACAGCTGTTCCCGTCGTACATCTAAACGATATACTAAGTACTGGCATACATAACAGCAGTATACTACTGTTGCCATTATTTACAAAAGATAAGTAAACTGTTTCAATTGTCCATAATCGTAGTAGGTATTGCATAATCAGATATATAACATGTTTGTTACCCTTGCAACTACATTGTTTACTTTCTAATTCACCGAACAAGTAAAATAACAAATATACTATTAATACCAAGGGAAAATTCAAAGAGGGGGAGAGCCCTTTTCAAAATGGCAAATTCAAACGTTCAAACACATCGAACAGTTGTCTGATATCATGATTTGTTATAGGTATATCCTTAATACATAAATGGTGGCCTAATCCTAGTTTTATAGCTAGTTAAACCCCTAGTTTGTATGATAGTCGTATAAAATTATATTATATTGACAACAATGTCTGAGCAAAATAAATTAACAAATCAACAGGTATGGCGTTCGTAAAGGTTATATCAGTGCTGCAAAAGATGTGAAGATTTGCCAATGGGGAAAGTTGGTGAAAGGGAGATCGCTGAATAAATGTTGCTTACCTTTTTGTCACCTATTTCACACTCGTTAGCCTCTTTTTTTTTTTATGGTCCGAATTGACAGATCTCTACAGCCAAAAGTTACAAATAAGGATATCAATTGAACATTATTATTACTTTACATTGTTATCTGTTATATTATATTTATCAAGTTTTACCTTTCGGAGATTGATTTGACAAACACATGTTGACAATGACAGGAATGTTCATATCATATGTATTTCCCGTTCAAAAGATAAGTTACGATAAGTGTGTTTTCCGAAAATTCCGAATTCATTTTAACATTCATCAATGATGCACAAGAAGTGGAATTCTTTGGAACATGTCATGTTCCATCAGAGTGGAGATCGTTTGGGGTTCTTTTTTAATTTTCTTTGGACACTCAAGGACATATCCAGAATATTTGAAAAAGAGGGAAGGTTTTTCCATAAAGTGTTCATATATCTTATCTATATGAAATATAACATGTAGAACGGATCGAAGCGTATATATGTTTTGACAAATAACTGTCATAATAAGATATTTTTCCGATCAAATGTATGACGTCCTCTAGGCACCCCTCCGTGAATCCGCCGCTGCGATCAGGAGATAACTCTTTGAAACCAAATAAAAAGGTATCAATTTTACTGCATTTGATACACATTTTACAATTTATATCCCTATGGCGATGGTTCAGGCCAAAATCTTGTACACCGAAACCTTATAAAAACGAATTGAATTTGTAATTCATTCTTGACGTCTATTTTTCAAATTATTGAACACTATTGCTTATTGCAGATATGTGTCTAGCAAATTCATTAGGCCTTTTAAAGACGCTGTTATCGCTCCTTTTGTTAAAAAAATTGAGGTGAGATATATTCTCCAAAACCAGTAGATGATGGAGTGTTGTTGGAGCGTATATACAAAATTTAGTCCTGGTATCTATGATGAGTTTATTTACACAAAAAGGAGGGTTTACAAAAAAACAATTGAGGTCATCGCTCATGTCTTATTGTTCATCTTTTAACTGGTACAAAGCAAAATAACTGCATAAAAGAGAAGATGAGAACCCATGATGGCCGAAATCAAAACATTAAGTCAAAGAGATACAGTAGACATGATGATTAAAGAAAAACTTGAATACTGCACTAAAACAAAATCATTGAAATAACAAAACCAGTCAATAAGCAAAGGACAACGTTTGTTCCTATGGAGAACAAAGTCAAGAACTTTGTTATTCTCAAAACACTGATCATCCTCCTGATCTGATCCAGACTTTCATCTCATACTTTGACTGTTTGTTTTTCTTTTGAATATTTTTATGCTTGATTCGCCTTAGTCATCTTATATGCCTCTCCATAAATTATGTTTGTCTCCATTTTTCTATGTCGTATATATATATATTTATTATCTCTTCCTTTATAGATAAAGTTGTCTTTTTAATGATATATATATCATTTGTTCTCCGTTCGGGTGATAGAAATCCAAAAGTATACATAAGTATCTATATAAACCAAATGAAACAAATTCCTAAGCATTAGTTAATGTCAGTGGATACAAAGGACGAGGTTTTGGAATTCAAAAAGCTAGATTAATCTTGTCACGTACCAATTTCCTGACCAAATGGCAACAGTGTCAACAGTCTGGACGTTCAGGTTTCTCTACAGCATAGGTGTCCAATGAACCAATACCATTCAGATAGGTTCACCACTGCTTTGTATATACATGTCTGTAATTGTTCTTTGTATAGGATATGATGGTCTCCTTTCCATTTACGACATACTATTGTCATCTAGCTAATTATACCGGATGCTGGTTCTAAGCAGCACAAGTTTAGCAGGTGCTAGTATTTACACTCATACGGTTCTCACAAATGGTAAAAAACTAAAAAATACAAATGAAATTACATTTTAAACTTAAAAGTACTGAATAAATGTTACGATGTATTAACATTCACATATAAAATGAGAACACAGCCAGTTTAATTAAGAAATAATTGATCCATGCTATACTTTATTATAGTTTTAACATGAGTGTGTACCTGATTACATCTGTCAAAAATACTCATAGGTTTAAAAATGACCTTGACGTTCTGTACAAAATACACGTACACTTAAGGTATATATCCCTCCTTAGTTCAGGAATACATCAACGGTCAGTGAATATCAAACAACCCAAGCTAACCCTATCCCTCCTTTTCTCCCAGTCCTTTTGATATGTGTTTGATATCACTTTTCAATACAAAAAAAAACCACTTGAACGTATGCTAGCATATTATAAAAAAGTAGTATGATTGCCAATGAGACAACTCTTCACAATAGACCAAATGACACACAAATTATAAACTTTCGGTCACCGTACGGTCTTCAATAATGAGCAAAGCCGCATATTCAGCTTTAAAAAGCCCGGAATTGTAAATGTAAAACAATTCAAACGAGAAAACTAACGGCCTAATTTATGTACAAAACATGAACGAAAAACAAATATGTAACACATCAACAAACGACAACTACTGAATTACATGCAGGCTCCTGGCTTTAGACAGGCACATACATACAGTATAAGGCGAGGTAAACATATTACCGGTATCCCAACACTCTCCCTAACATGGGACAATGGTGTAACAGTACAACATAAGAACGAACTACATGTATACAAAATCAGTTGAAAAAGGCTGATAATTTAGTCTTAGCAGCAATTCTTTTATGAGTTGTTAGTGTCTTTAAACTAGCTGTCAGTAACTGTGAGTATTCTCAGATCTGTACTTAGTCTTACTGTCTTTTTGTTGTTTGGACGTACAAGTACCCGTCTACGTCCATTTGTATTTTTAGTATATGTATTTTTATCCACCTGATGAGTTTAGCCTTTTTCAACTATTTTTTTATAATTCGTTATTATGCTGTTCTGTTACATCACTGTTCCAGGTTAGAGACAGGGTTGGGATCCCGCCAACATGTTTAACCCCGCCACATTCTCTATGTATGTGCCTGTCCCAAGTCAGGAGCCTGTAATGCAGTGGTTGTCGTTTGTTTATGTGTTACATATTTGTTTTTCGTTTATTTTTTGTACATAAATTAGGCCGTTAGTTTTTTCGTTTGAATTGTTTTACATTGTCATGTCGCGGCCTTCTATATCTGACTATGCATTTTGGGCTTTGCTTATTGTTGAAGGCTGTACAGTGACCTATTGTAGTAGTTAATTTCTGTGTCATTTTGGTCTCTTGTGGAGGATTGTCTCATTGGCAATCATATCATATTTTCTTTTTTATATTAACTCATCAGAGGGATACAATTATAAATACATCTAACAAAAACACAATAAGCGAGTCACATGCAGCTTCCTTTGTGCAGTATAGACCAGCTGTATACAGCAGAAATATCGAATGAATGATACAACAACCGACGCATTTTTGACTCGTGATGACAGACGTCGTCTCGTCGGCAGGCCCGTCACAAAAGCAAAATGCGCATATTGATATGTCTAGTTCACACCGCAAAAAGCAACAGGAACGAAGCCACAGATTTTCCTCGGATTCATCTTTTGATAGGGAGTATCCAAGATTGCATGAAAATTTCAGGTCGATGGACTGGAGCAGAAGTCCCCAGTTTCCTAAAATTCAAGTATTTCAGAAAGAAGATTCCTTACTTGAAAAGCCTTCATCTATCAAATCGAAAGAACGACAGGCAGCTATAACAGACAGTGGAAGAATAGGAAAAAAGTTTGCCGACTACTGGACTGTCTAGCAGATGTGGATTTAGAATATGCAAGAAAAATCAACATGGACGATGATAGCAATACTTTTTAGAAAAGCACTGAGGCAGCGTTTCAGCAGGAAAGACGTGAGTTGCAGTATGTGCGGCAGCAAGACGGTGAAATATTTGAAGAGTTTGCGAACGCGTCCATTTTAACGTAATTGAAGGGTATGATAAAATAAAAAATTATGTCATTGATCAAATTGGTACTGAGGCAATCCTAAAAAGTGTCTAGCCTTTCGAAATACTAGGTATACATGTATTTTTCTTGTCCTGTCATATCTTTAAATTATTCCATAAAGCTTTTGTGTCTGCAATATTATTCAACCAATTTCATGCCAAAAGTAAAATCAGAAAATTCAAAACGGAAAGTACATACTAGTTGTAAAATCGAAAGATCTAACACATCAAACAAATTAATAACAACTCCTGACTTAGTGCATGCATATCTTATGTAGAAGACATAATACGTCAAAAAATGTCAAAATAGAGGTACAACAGTCAACATTCTGTTATAATTTTTATCACTATAAAAACAAAAAAAATATGTAACAAAGAAACTCAAAAAGACAAAAATACAAAAACTTACCATGATAGCACAATAACAAAATAATGGGATATACAAGTACCGAGCCACGTCAAACGGATTTCACAAAAATACACTAGACATTAGAAGTAATATTCAAAATGACAATACAAGAATACTATAAAATGTTGTTGAATTGATAAACAACTCAGTACTTCAAAACCATCGTGTAGTATTAGTGAAGTTGATGCGGAATGTTTATCAACAGGGTCTTGGTATCGTCCAATGAACGTTTTTACGAAATTCAATTAAATATTTATTTCTATAAATACATACAGTTGGTAACAGCATATCTAGTAGAGTTAGAAGTAGATATCGTTATGGAAAATTATTAATGCGTTATATACATTTTTAACCTGAAGTAGTTATATCATGTAAAGATTGTGTTCTCGATTCATTACCTTCGGTTCCCACCAACCAATGCACATATACTCACCAAATCTTCTCTGACTGAAACCAAATTCTAGTATCATCTTTACAAAATGTATGCTCATAATTTTGTATAAAAAAGGATGTCTTTGTTTCCATTTTAACCCCTCTTAACTTTGATATTTATTGAGAAATAGCTATTCGAAATAAAACCATCAATCTCTTTTCTAAATGCATTGCAACTTGGCTTGGAGCAAACAACAACAAAAAACACACAATAAAAACGGGTGAATGCAGGGGAAAAGTCATTACTTTGCTTAAACTATAACAACCAGCTATATCATGGAATTATTACAGTTTAAAAGCTCTTTATTTCCCTTTCGTTCAAAGAGGGTCTGTGGGTAGGGGGGAGGGGGGGGTTACCGAAGAAAAAAATCGGATCAGTAAGACTATAGAATAAAGAGCCAAACAAAGAAAGAATATATAGGAAAGAGAATAATTGGTTACTATATTATAGCGCATCGGGAATAATGGGCAAAATAGTTAAAGAAAAAAATAGGCCTAAAAAACAAAATACAAAAATGAAAATCCGCCATCCAGACCATCAATAATTTTACTACTTCTGGGAACTGACAAATCGGATAAGGCGTAAAAAATAAAATAGGACAATACATCGATCTTAAAACCTGTAAATGTTCATTACAGATCCTCGATCATTCCAAGTTATAGTTCCGTGGACCAAGATAGCAATGCCCCAAGGATTTGATTCCAGCTCATACAGTTCTAAATGCTTATTAGTTTATTGAGAGAAAAAAAAATATGAGATGAAGTATTTCAAATTGTTCATTTGCGAAAACGTAGGTTTTGATACCCTGGAATAGGTTAAAATTAAGAGTTATGTCTTAATTTTAGCTTAGACTAGATACATTGTCAGTATTAGATACAAAAGAACCAGCAGATGTCAAAGAAACAACCAGAACTGACAAATGATAATGAGGCTGACAAACCCTTGCAAAAAACGAAAAACAGAAAAGACAAACAATACTGTATGCAAAACACTTGATAATAAACCTTAGACCTAGATCATTGCTATTTATCGCTAAGTATGATGCAATATTCGAATACGTGAACAAAATAAAATTGACAGATCTAAAAAGGAAAGAAGATACAAATGTCGAGCTTTTAAAAATGTAGCTGCTAACATTTTACGGCATCTAAATACTAGTAGCTAAAAGCTACCCTTATGTTCTTTTTATTTGGTTCATTGAAAAAGAGGGACGAAAGACACCAAAGGGAGAGTCAAACTCGTAAATCTAAAAAAAACTGACAACGCCATGGCTAAAAATGAAAAAGACAAACAAAAAACAGCACACATGACTGACACAACATAGAAAACCTCCGTTTCAAGCAGGCACACCTCTTTTGTTTTAAGTTCAAATAAAGTGGCAATCAATGCATTTCAAAGCAACACTTTATGGTGTCTTGTACTGACAAAATCAACATACCTTAAATTGCATATAAGAAAGAACTGGTTCCTGGAACTTTGGATGTACCAAAACAGGTACTTCAGATTTGACAAACAGACAAAACGTACCCTCTTTTTAAAATTTGGTGCAGTTTTTTTAATATTCAAAATTAAAAGTCCAAAAGTGTTCTACAATGATCACCAGTCCTTCAGCTTTCATTTGATACCAAAAGTACCTAAATATTCTACATATTTCCAAAGTTAAACTCATGCGTAGGAACTATTTTGTGTTAAATATGTACTACTTACTGGTATGTGATTTCTGGCCGGGCCCGAATTAGTGGTGTTACACCTTATAGGTTAATAATAAAGTTTCATTTTCTTGTTTGATAGGTATTGTGACCTATTATCAATTCATGGTTTATTTTACTTATGACTTATATTTGTCTCAAATATTCTTAAAATAGATAACAATGTATATAAAAATAAAAACATTGCCAATGAGACAACTTTCAACAGGAGACCAAATGACACAGAAATTAACAACTATTCGTCACCGTACGGCCTTCAACAACAAACAAAGCCCATTTTACATTTAAAGGTGCTATCATTTTTTTTTAAATGGGTAAAAATTTGGAAAAAAGGGAGCGGTTAAAACTTCTTGTTTCGAAAATTACGTATGTCAATAGCGGATCAGGAATGTCTGGTTGCACTTTGATTAACGACAGTTGTTTTTTATGAGTTATATAAATGCGTTCTGCACAGTATAAATAGGTTGTATAATATACTTCCGATAGTTTTTATTTTGTAGGAGGCTAAACATCACACCAGATGTCTCTCTTCGGAATTTATTCTGTCGATTGATGTGAATGGTTAATATTAATTCAACAAATCGTGGTGCTTAGAATGTTTTATTATATTTTTGAAATTACAACTATTTTGGTGAGTTGTTTCTTATACATTTAGTCATTCTAATGAGCACATTATGGTATATTGTTACTTTACAATGTTTGTAGGTTTTTAGTCTAATTTTATTTTTCATTAATGTACGTTGATACAGTTTTATAAAATTTACTTTTTCAACAGTTTTATTAGATGTTTGTCAATTTGGTGTATATTGCGATGCCTTGTTCGTCTTTTGTATAATGATTCGTATTTTACATTGTGGTGCTTTGTTGTTATAATATAAAAAAAAAGAAGATGTGGTATGATTGCCAATGAGACAACTATCCACAAAAGACCAAAATGACACAGACATTAACAACTATAGGTCACCGTACGGCCTTCAACAATGAGCAAAGCCCATACCGCATAGTCAGCTATAATAGGCCCCGATAAGACAATGTAAAACAATTCAAACGAGAAACTAACGGCCTTATTTATGTCAAAAAAATGAACGAAAAACAAATATTTAACACATAAACAAACGACAAGCACTGAATTACAGGCTCCTGACTTGGGACTGCACATACATAAATAATGTGGCGGGGTTAAACATGTTAGCGGGATCCCAACCCTCCCCCTAACATGGGACAGTGGTATAACAGTAAAACATAAGAACGAACTATAAAAATCAGTTGAAAAAGGCTTAACTCATCAGATAGACAAAAATACAAGTGGACGTGGCCGGGTACTTATACATCCCGACACAAAAAAAAACACAATGAACAGATCTGAGAGTACTCGCAGGTATCTGACAGCTAGTTCAAAGCCACTAAAAACTAATAAAAAAATCATGCATCTAAGACTAAACTATTAATCCGTACACATCCAACATCCAATGGATTTAGTGTAAAGACGTCATAAACAGCCAGAGAAAAACATGACCTTGTGCAATGCCAAGTTACAGGTATCGACAGATTGTAGATCCATGAATATGTATATGTATATAACATACTAGTAATATTTAGTTAGCTTTTAATTTACTGATAACAAAATCAATATTTATACCAATAAAAACAATATTCAATGATCTTATTAGTTTTAGTTTTAGTAATATCTTCAATTATTTCGGATATCCAACAGACGACGAAAACACCAACCAGCAGACTCTGGCAAAGTGTGCCCGAATGTGAATTAACATCTGAAAATAATTTATTTTTTTCAAATATTTTTTAAGTTACCAAAATTGAACATTTTCATGATAAGTATGAAAACAACACACTTAATGTACACATGTGGGACAGAGAAGACCCCCCGTTTCTCCATTCAGAGAACCATAGAAATTTATTCAGACTGGGAATTCGGAGAAAAGAGTAAACAAATATGTCTCGAAAGGATAATAAGAAACGGCAAAACACGATGCTCAAAATAGGGAGGTTCTAAAATGAGTCTTGCAAAATTTGAGAAATCATGCAAGAACATGATTATTTGACTGAACGAGTTTTTTGTTCAGTTTGCTTTATATATTTATTTTTTTCTAAAATGAGGCAGGTGATACCACATTTGCTCATAACAAGTGGATGTTGCACGTTTCCTCAGTCAACTTGCCATCAATGTTTTGGGGTAGTAGTAACTAGTATACAATTTTCTGAGAATCGATTATCGTATGCTCCTTCAACATACATAAAATTGAGAATGAAAATGGGATTGGTGTCAACAACACGACCAAAGAGCAGACAACGGCCAAAGACCACCGATAGGTTTGTAACACAGCGAGAAAATCCTGCACCCGGAGGCGTGCACTCTTGTGGAGAGTTGTCTCATTGGCAATCATACCCGCACATCTTTTTTTTATATTCAGCTGGCCCCTAAACAAAAATGTGTACTAGTTCAGTGTTGATTCACGTCATATTAAACTCGAAACATATAAATGAACTAAAATTAAAAATCATGCAAAACTAACAAAGGTCATAGGCTCCTGACTTGGGACAGTGGTGGGGTTAAACATGTTTTGTGAGATCTCAACCTTTCTCCTATACCTCAATCAACCAAGTCAGGAATATGGCCATTGTTATATTATAGTTCGTTTCTGTGTGTGTTACAACTTTACGTTGCGTCGTTTGTTTTCTCTTATTTTTGAGTGTAAATTGACATTGCGATAAGACGTGTCACGGTACTTGTCTATCCGTAATTCATGTATTTGGTTTTGATGTTATATTTGTTATTCTCGTGGAATTTTGTCTGATGCTTGGTCCGTTTCTGTGTGTGTTATTTACATTGTAGTGTTGTGTCGTTGTTTTCTCATATTTATGCGTTTCCCTCAGTTTTAGTTTGTTACCCCGATTTTGTTTTTTGTCCATGGATTTATGAGTTTGAACAGCGGTATACTACTGTTGCCTTTATTTAATATAGAAAAAAACAAACACACAGCAAAACGCACAGTAAAACTCAGTTTAAAAGAAGTCGTAGTCCGATATCAGAATAGGTAACAAAAGGACAATGACACAATTAACCAATAACTATACTAGCAGTTGCCGACATGCCAGTTTCAAAAATACATGTACATGTACGTGTACATGTAAATAAAAATAAACTTTTGATTTTTTCTATAACATATATACTGGTACAAGCAATAAAAGAAATCAATAATTTTCAATAAAAACAAACAACAGTATAACTGTTTTATTTCTCTTTTGAAACAAATTAAATTTTTTTCCAAACAAATTTCGAATCTATACAGATTGACAGTTAAATGAAAAATGAGACCCACTCTACAAATAAGTACACAAAAAGATGAATGGTTGGATCAGTACTTGATTTTAACAATTTCATGATGTTTTCATATTTACATTCTAAAATGTTCTACGATTTTTAATGTTAATTACTCGGTCATACCAACCAAAGTCATTGGAACAATTCCCACCTTACCTTTTGGACAATCAAAATTTCTAACTTGTCACCTATCTTTAAAAGTTTGGGAGATTAGAAATTCCTTTTGCCTTGGAAGCTCAACTGGCCGAAAGGCTAAGCGAGCTTTTTTTAATTTGAGTCACTACTTGGCATCCGTCGTCCATCGTCTTTAACCTTTACAAAACAATTGCGCTGAAACTATTGGACCAAATTTAATCAAACTGGGCCAAAATAATTAGTAGGGTATCTATAGTTTAGAAAATGTGTCCAGCCTGCTGAAATCTCCGAAATGTCTTATTACTGAAGATAGGGGGAAAGTTTTGTCTATTATATTTAAAACCGCTGTCAAAAGAGAAAATCTGACGGGACAAAGATGTTCAGAATGCTGTTATCTGCCCGATGTGCATTTACGTGAAATTGTCACACGACTTTTTAAAGCAGTAGTTGCAAAAAAAGTAGGGGCAAAAAATACCAGAGGAACAGTCAAAATCTTAGATCGAAAATAAACTGACAACGCCATGGCTAAAAAAGAGAAAAGACAAACAGACATTAATAGTACAGAAGACACAACATAGAACACTAAAGACTAAGCAACACGAACCTCACCAAAAACTTTGGTGATTTCAGGTGCTCTGGAAGGGTAAGCAGATCCTGCTCCGCATGTGGCACCTGTCGTGTTGCTCATGTTATAACAAACCCGGTAAATAGTCTAATTCGGTAGGTCGCATTCGTGAAAAGGGAAGGGGAATGTAATTTTTTGGTTTGTATTTGTCAATTATTATGAAAACTATAATAGATACCCCAGCCTGACAAAAAAAACTGTTTAGGTCCAACTACCAACCTCTTGCCATTTTCAGAATATTTGAATAAAAATTAAGATCCAGTGCATACCTCAATTATGTGTTTGAACACCTACAAAACAGTTGACAGTGTATCTTCAAAACTGTAGGAGGAGATAACAGGACAAAACCATGATCTCTTTATGCAGCTTTAAAAAAACAAATCATTTGGCCACGCATACCTCCATTAAAGATATGCACATCCTACAAAATAATAAATCGGTACCTCCAAAACTGTTTTCATTTGATATGTTTGTATATCTGACCTCCTGGGAGACATGTTTCCCGGTCTTTGGATCGTTATAAATCAGAACATTCTTCCGATCTGAATAAGTAACTAGATTATGTCCTTTCACTCGGCATGAATTTTTATGCATGTATAGAAGGGAACGCTTACCATGTCGATGCATCTATTCCTACATTGGTTCGGATTCATGCGATTCCCTTGTGTTTATTCCAAATGGCTACGTCAGTAAACAACTGTTTCATTTTTGGGAAAATAGTCTGATGCTAACCTAGTTTTAAAAGGGCCATGTTCATTGTTGCTTTTTCAAAGAGGTCTTTACCTCAGCGCTTTTGCTATACAAGTAATCGCGATAGAAAAATCTTAGTATCATCATATTTGAAAGTCAAAGATGGAAACGAATTTTGCAGTATTTTTTCCAACCAACATATTTTAAAAGCAGTGGAGATCTATAACAGAGAAATCTTGTCTGATATAGTACTAATCTAGGCTTGTCCTCTCCCTTGTAACATACGGGTATCTCAGATACCTTATATCTGTCAGAGCCAAAAAAAGATAAAGGACAGGGAACCAGTCTAAGTACTGAACGTGCATATCTGGTAGAAGACTATGGGTGTGTTTGGATATACGCCTGAGGCGGCATATGGTTTGATATTTTGTGTATAAAATATCAAACCATAGGTACCTATGGGTAACCAAAGTTTGCCTCAGGCGTATATCCAATCACACCCTATAGCAATAAGCATGGTACAAACGGAAGAATCTCAAAGAATACAATATTTATGTAACATCAAAGACCTGTCTAAATTTGAAAAGGAGTATTTTCGTGCGAGCTTAACAGAAGTATTGTTTTCAAAGGGCCTATCCAACTTTTCCCACTTTGTCCACGACAGTCAAAGTTTGAGGGGTTTTTTTTTCTTTCCTTTATTTGTCGAATGATCTGGCATATTTTTGAACTTCTTGTATAAACGGTGAATTATTGCAACATCCTTCAACGTTAGACAACCAATAGTCTATCATTCAATGCAACATGTAAAATACGTTCAAATATGCAGATTCCACATGTAAGCGAAGAAAAATCTTCCAGTAACCCATATCTGGTGTAGCAGGAAATTTTCATACATGTATATTCAAAGTAATATTTTTAAACAATATAAATTATTTACTTTTCATTTTTAATATTTACGGTATAAACAAATTTGTCTAATATCAAATCCCGTTGCTTTTATTTGAATTTGTTGTACAATATAAGATTGGATTATGTCCCTTATGCCAAGTAACATTTGTGATATTTATAAGGAACGATAACTCTGTCGGACTTGTCGCTGATTTAGCGTGATGAGTAACATTAGATATACAGAGTATCAGTTGATTGTCGTCACAAGCAACAGATGTTTGCTAGAAATCTATCTGATTTATTCAGATGAAAGTTTGTGGAATTAATTACATCTTTGTTAAACTTCTATTAAACCAGATGTCGTTACTGAATACTTCTCATCCTATTGTTCAAAACGCGACCGTCAGTGAAAACACCTTCTAAAGCACGGAACTGAAAGGGATGATATTTCTTTTCCATTTCTTGTGCATACTAATATGAATTGACCAAATACGTGAGATGTACCATATAAGTGGACATTGGGATGACAAACTGTTACAACAAATAGTGTTTTTTCTTCTTCATTATATTTATTTAGTTTATTGCGTCAGAAAAATAAGTTTTAAATGATATTACCGCATAGAGTTTGTTCGTATCAGAACATTTTTCATGTTTTAGTTTTGATTTAATTAATATGACACAAGGATTATGTTGTTAACCGTTACACACCTGCAGCGAGACAAATGATGAATGTGTGACAACGAGGGTGTCACACCGCAGCTATATTTATTCCTGTTAAGTGAAATGTTTTATATAAATTCATGACTCGGATGTGAAAACAAGGCAAAAACAACGACACAAAATTCCAGGTAGATTTATGAAAAGGACACTAACGTATAGCAATTTTTGAACTGTCATGTAAATAATTAATACCTCGGCAGGAAATTTAGGGTAAGGTGTTTGTTTTTCGTTACATATAGTTTCAACTGACAGCTAGTTATTTATGTATAAACACGCACAACGTTGACTTTAGTTATTATAAAAGTCGTTTACAGTGAATAGAAAGTGGAAACCGTAACAAAAGGCTAGAATTGGTTTAACATAAGTAAATAACTCGACTGAAAAGAATCCATTATTGTTCACAAAAGAAGATTCAACTATTCATAAATCTCATGCCAATAATATTAATCCCCGGATAGTTGTTAATGATTGGCAGATTTGATTGATGGTTGGAATAGATCGTAAAGTACTGAAGCGGGGAGGAGTCGCCAATCATAACAAACCATCTGATTGGGTCGAGTTTGTGTGAAACCCAACACCAGTAGGGCATGATCGCTGGCATGCACTCTTTTCTAAGCTAAAACGATATTTTATCCACAGATTAAATAGAACAACGAAGGAAAGATAGACATTATTTCACATGGCATTCGTGAGAAGGAAAGATTTGTTGATAACGAACATTATCTATGTCTAACTCGGTTCTCTTGAGAGATGCAGGAATATTTACTTGATGCCAACAGCGGTGGGAGGAGAAGTCGTGTATATTATGTGGATTTAATTCGCATTTAAGTGATCAGTAAAATATTAAAGACTATTAATTGCAACTTATGTAATTTACCAGTTATAATTACTATGGAATTGACAACACGTGTAGTGTTGGCAAGCTTTATGTGTTTATTTCTGCCGAAAGGATTGTATATGTTCGGTACGGAAATAGTCCGAAAATGTGACCCTATCCGAATAGAAATGTGCAAAGGGTTAGGATATAACGTTACGGGTATGCCAAATCTTGTAGGACACGATTTACAACAAGACGCCGAGTTACAACTGCAGACATTTACCCCTTTGATACAATACGGGTGTTCAAAACAACTGAAGTTTTTCTTGTGTTCTGTTTACGTTCCAATGTGTACAGAGAAAGTCATGGACCCAATTGGACCGTGTAGACCAATGTGTACCAATGTTCAAAAACGTTGTAGGCCTGTTTTAAATGAATTTGGATTTCCGTGGCCAGCGGCATTGAATTGCTCAAAATTTCCACCTAAAAACGATCAAAATCATATGTGTATGGACGGTCCGGGGGAGGAAGATGACCCCTTACCTCGTCGTCCTGGAAGACCGAAGCCTGGGTCGTATCCGAAGCCTGGGCAGCCTGGGGCCAATCCAATGTACCCAACTCAACTACCATCCATTCCTATGGACTGGAATATAATCAGTAGCTTAAAATGTATGCATTATAGACACGCCGAAATGTACACGTACATCAACCGAACGGACAGATGTGCACTACAATGTGGATACCATGATGCATTCAGCAGCGAGGACAAATATTTCGCAGACATTTGGATGGCTATTTGGGCCGGATTATGTTTCGTATCAACTCTATTCACAGTGCTAACATTCATCATTGAAACACATCGATTTCGTTATCCAGAAAGACCCATCATTTTTCTATCCATGTGCTTTAACATTTTCAGCATTGCATTTATAGTTCGACTTATCGCAGGACGGGAATCTATAGCATGTGACAAAGACCCAACAGTAACAAGTCCACAAAATGGACTAGGAATTTTAATTCAAGAAGGTTTAGAAAATACTGACTGTGCTATAGTATTTTTATTATTATACTTTTTCGGTACTGCCGCCTCTCTGTGGTGGGTGATTTTAACATTGACTTGGTTCCTGGCAGCAGGATTAAAGTGGGGCCACGAGGCCATCCAAATTCACAGTAGTTACTTTCATTTAGTGGCTTGGGCCATTCCGGCCATTAAAACAATTGTTATTTTAGTGATGCGTGATGTAGACGCTGATGAATTGACTGGGGTTTGTTATGTTGGGAATCAGAATACCCG
Source organism: Mytilus edulis (assembly GCF_963676685.1). NCBI lineage: Eukaryota > Metazoa > Mollusca > Bivalvia > Mytilida > Mytilidae > Mytilus > Mytilus edulis. The sequence continues at coordinate 72,642,198 of NC_092353.1, read as the reverse complement.
AACTTTATTGGGGTTTGTTATTGCCCCTTTACTAGTCTACCTCTTCATTGGAATAACTTTCCTAGTCGCTGGTTTTGTAGCTTTATTTAGAATCCGAAAACAAGTGCGAAACGACGGAGTTAAAACAGATAAACTAGAAGTGCTAATGATCCGAATTGGAATCTTTTCCGTCTTATATACTGTTCCAGCAGCTTGTGTCATAGCGTGCTTATTTTATGAATACACAAGCAGGGATTCGTGGTATTCGAAATATTCCACAAATTTACCAAAGATTGAAATTTTTATGTTAAAAATATTTATGTCGCTTGTTGTGGGAATTACCAGTGGTATGTGGGTATGGTCTTCGAAAACAATCAATTCTTGGAGGAATTTCGTTGGAAAATTATGTATTAGTAAAAAACCTGAACGAAAACAGTATGAATACCATGTTCCTCAACATCATTACCAACAGATTCCAATTAAACAAAACAGGGCAATTCGGGTAGAAAAAAGCAAACGTTATATTAAGGCAGACAGTGAGACAATAGTCTAGGCATGGTTTGTTTTAAATATATTACGTTATACGGCTGGGCTATTTGTTGTTTTCGTGATTTGTTGCATTATACGTTAAAAAAAACATTTGTGAAATACTCGTATCAGCTTTATAAGTTGATGGATAACTCTCCAAGGGTAATATTTGTGTGTATTATTAAACTCTATTAACGAGAATTCTGTTAAATCAAAGCTTTTCTCTCATAATGTTGATTGTGTTCAAACTACCATCATTCATTGATAAATCTGTTGAAGTCTGTGGAATTAAAACCATGATACAAAACAGCGGGGTTTAAGCCATATGGATCTTTCAGAAAACAAAAACAGGAAAAGACTACCCGCAGATTTTCGTTAAAGATTTATGGGGGTATCTACTTTCATAGTTTCTGACAGTTATATTTTGCATCTAAGATATTGGCAACATGCTACATGGAACTCCATTAACTAGGTAAAAAAATCACTTCACTCAATAGATTTGAAAATCTTTTTCTACATCGCAGTGGTATGCGATGCATTTTAATGTGTATTGTAGAACTGCCTCAGTATTAAAGGGTCAAAGGTTTTTATTATCTGATTATAAACATGCATGCCAGGTTTAAGTCGTTAAAATTGGAAAATTGTTAACACGTTTCAATTTTGAATAATTCTTCCCAGTTTTGTTCGAATTTTTCTACTTTATCAAGATTATTTGGAATGTAAAGTTGATAAAAATTTTGACGTTTAGAAAGAATTAAGTTGTAAATTAGAGAATTTAGTTTTATAAAAACAATTTTTAGAGGAATGTTCGCGTGAACAATCTGTAATTTTTCAGTTCAATAGAGACAGCATTTGAATAAAGGCACATTGTAAAGCAGTTGTTTATATAAAACAAAAATTACCTAGTTTAACGAGTGCAGTAATGTAGAATTGTTTTCATTTGGGAATTTAAGCTTGACTTCATTATTCTGAAAGATTGGGGCTAAGTAAAAACAGTGAATAAGAATATAATTTAGAAAATCTGGGTAGAAATAATTTTATTTTGGCTGTGCTGTGAACTACAGTAAACTATATCAAAGGTTGATATTCCCAAGTAACTATTTATAATGATCTATTGTACAAACAGTCGTTCAAGCAGAACATCTCATTATATTATGTTATTTTTCATATTTTTGCATTGTTCAAGATCCCTTATTATTGTTCATTATTTTCATATCTTGTTATTTATGGTCAGAGATAAAAATGTCAGATTTAAAAGACTTTTGCCTTCTAGTTTTTCATGCATTTACCCCCTTATCGCCACCTCTAGATCGACCGAGCATGTGAGACCAACATATCCGATTTTGTTGACATATTATTATATATGGCTTAATAGAATATAATAGTCTGTTATTATGAACATTTAAATATATTCACTAGTGTCATGGAGGTGGAGTTAAATAGTTGTGTTACCATACTAAATCCAATTTTACAAAGTTTCTTTCCCAATTCATAAATCTATGTCACTATAATGGTAGCAAGGAAAATGTTTTGTTACCATTTTGAAAAGATAATTCTTTTCTTAATTCATAAAACTGTCGCGAAGGTTTGTAACGAGATTTATCATACTTAATACCTTAATACTTCTCGCTACGTGTTCGCCTTATTTTAACCGTGTTGCTTAAACTTTTGTGACTTTCTAAACGCACTTAAACACTAGCTTTCCAAATAGTTTAAATGATGTTTAAGTATCTTGCCATACTGTTTATTGTTTATTCTCAACCTGAGATGAAATACACATCATTTGTAAATCTCTTTCGTTTTATGTAGGTCGAAACCATTCAAATCTTTCACATATTTAAAAGGAGCTTGTGTGCAACTTAGGAAGAATGTGAAAGATTTATCATGTTAAAGAAGTAAACATAGCCAAACGCAAATAGATATCTCTGTCGGTTTAACGAAAAATATCTAGTTTCTAATTTATGTGAAAGCACTGGGTTTGTAATGCAACATAGCAGCTGGTATTAGAAAATGTTGTTTTAAACAAAGAAAATTCCAATAATATTCTAAACACATTTCAGCAGTTTTTAATTGTTTAATGTAAATATTTTGTCAATAATTGATTTTTAATTTAGAATTGAAAGTCGTATGCTTTTTGGAATCACTTAAGTTAGATTATGACTTTCAAGCTTTCCAACCATGGTGAAATGAAAATTCAGTCATTGAAAAGCAATATTTACATTTTTTTACATGTATTTTTGTCAGTTCATCCCATTCAACATTTATCGTTCGTTCTATTTGACCTTTGCGTCGCTTAACATTACTTATTGTATACCAAAACTTGATAACTTATACAATAACACTGGAACAAATTAAGAAAATGTTTTATCATGTGTATGCTTAACTTACAAAAAGTTTATCTCAACTAGTATAAAGGGAAATCCTTCGTCATTCGCATAGAATAAAATGTGGACATGTTCGGCCCACATTAATGTCAGTGGCACACTGTAAAACTGCTATTGTTGTAGTAGTTTTTTGTTCGGTAAAAGTTATGTAACTTATTTTCAAACTTTATCGAAATTCCAGAGAAAACACAGATAATAGATAAAACATTAGGAAGAAAAATCAAATTCCCGCCAATTTTAAAGTAATAGAAAACAATTTAGTAAAAATGTAGCATTATAAAAAAGACGGGTCATCCATTTTTGTAGAGTTTACAAATGTTTGGTAATTATGATTGCTGTGAAAGTTCATCACTTTCCATAAGGCTGAGACGTGTCACGTTAATTGATAGAAAAATCTGGTTAAATCATCTAGAATATTTATAACACGGTAAAGTTTGCTCCGATAATTGACAGGTGAAATGCATTTCACCGTCTCAGTCGTTCATTTCATTTTTCCATCTGTCCGTTTCTGTATTTTCAGTATAATACGTCAAGTTTGATTCGGGTTTTGTGGGTGCAATGCCATGTTACAAGAGCTACGCGTCGAAAGAAAATAAGTTTTTTACTTGGAGGAATATATAGTACACATGAAAATTTCTTGTGAATTTTTCTCCTTCATACATATACAATACCTGGCTAGGCATTCTATTTGGCAAATTGGAATATAACTGGATAGTTAAAAGTCAATATTTGATTCCAAACATTATCACTTATTAAACAATAATCATTAGGCTAAAGGATGTATCCCTATATTAGACCCTCAGACCAATATATTTTTTCGTGCATTTGCGAAGAAGTTGTTTCAATCCATTATCTATTCCGGTTTAAATTGTTTCTTCCAAGGATACATATATATATATATAAATTATCAGTCAGATAAAGTTTGCCTTTCCTGAGAGTTCAAATATTTTGAAATAAAATAAATAAAATCTCTACTTTTCTACCCAGCCTATAGTTTTCAGCTAATATGCTAAGATACATATATTTTTTTGAAAAAGAGGGGGGTGGATATTTTTTATTTAATGCTTTATAATTTTTATTAAATGACGATCATTCTTTCTTTAAGTCATTTAATACATACACGTGTATACTTGTGACAAATATAAATCATAAAAAAGTTTATTTCATGAAAAACAATGGAGTCCCCTTTCCTCCACTTTAAATTTAATATTACAACTTTTTTTCACTAGTCATGCTAGTTTAAGATTTGATGGATTTTGGAGCATCACTACATTTTCAGTCCCACAAAGAACCGTAGTACTATTTTCAACCAGTTATATACTTATGTTACATAATGTATATAAAGTGAAGATTCGCCTTTAATATATCATTTTTCATCCATTGACATTTCTGCAGGAACATCTATCTACACTAAGCGGTTTACATATTTTATAAATGAAGATATAACACCATTCAGTATTACAATGCAATTTTGTATCGAACGAGAATATTCCCAAGTTGATCATTATATTAGAGTTTATGACTTAATAGCAGACTGTTATATTTTATTAGCGTAAACAATAGAGTAATAATTTATTTGTATTGAACTTCACAGAACGACAGGTATCCATTGCATAAAGTTTGATTGATAGATCATTGATGAGTACGTATTGTTAGTCTTTTTGTAAGTGCAGACATTTAGATGCAATTTTGATATAGTATCCTGAAGTACGCGTCAGATTTTATCTTATAGTTCGCGGGACACACCTGCATTTTTCGATAATCGAGAAGAAAAAAATTCCGCAAAATACATGGTACTATCAATTACCTAACAGCAGTGCCTTCTGTACAATTTATTCTAATTTTAAGCACTGACATTAAACGTACTTGTATTTACTATGATTTTATAAGCTTAGGCCGCTAGAGGAACTCAAGTTATAAAAAAAGGACCTTTAACAAAATCTTGCAAAAAGAGTATTTGAAACAAAAATCTGCCTTCTTTCTAGATCTCTTATCAGTAAGTTAAATATTGAAAAAGAATAATTCAATACACGTTGCTTATGGGGCTCGCCAACCGCGATTTGCGAGATTTTGGCAAAAAAATGTGCATTTAACTTTGGTACCAAGTACGTCAAACGGTAAACATGGTGCGGTGTATTTTGTTGGGTTTTTTTTATGTGGGGCATCATACGAGACCTCGACTATGTACTTTTTTTAATTCACATTCTTCCATGGAGAAAATGCGCAGGAGAACCAAAGGAAACTTGTTTAAATAGGGGAACTTCTTCCATAGTCAAACTTGGGTTTATATTCCTTCGACAATAGTCCACTACTTTTCTCAGGTTTTGATTAGACAGAACTAAGTTTCATAACTTTTTTTAAAGAAAATTCACGTGTACCTTAACAAAACTACAGGCCTGTATTTAAATAAGACGGTGATATAGGTACACCTCCCCCTTATTAGCTCACCTGGCCCAAAGGGCAAATTGAGCTTTTCTCATCACCTGGCGTCCGTCGTCGTTGTCGTTAACTTTTCACATTTTGAACTTCTAGAGAACCACTCAATGGAATGAAACAAAACATAGCATGAATGTTCCGTATGAGGTGCTGACCAAGTGTTGTTACTGTGTGACCGATCCATCGTCCAAGATGGCCGCCAGAGGGGGACTTAGTTTAACATAGGACTCTATGGGAAATACATACAAAATGTCTTCTTTTAGAGAACCATACAATGGAATGCAATACTAAACAAACTTTGGCCTCAATCATTATTTAAGAACCTGTCAGGATCTTTTTTCTTTTTTCAAAAACCCAAGTAGAGTCAGTTGAGCGACACAGGCTCTTGAGAGCCTCTAGTTGTTATCCCAAAAGCAGAGCCTCTTGACCGGTTCTGTTGCAAAAAGAAATTTCATAATTTAGGTTCAAGAAAGTTCTTTTCTTAATACTTGTGTGACACGAAAAAAGACTTTTAAAGACTTTTTAATGCAATTAAAGTTTGCATGTTTAAGGACAATTTATTTACAAGGACATGCGGAAGAATATTAATTCTAAATGCAATTATACATGCCATAAAATGTCACTCAAATAGCTGCAAGCGTTTAACCGTTTGACATACAAAACTAGATGAATAAGGATTATATTTACACTCATTAAAACTGCAAACATATGATATGTTATTTTGTCTCCCTTTATTTCAAATTAAAAATAAAGGATCTATTTCATCCGTACTGTTGCAACTTGTGCTACTTAAACAGTTTTTGCATTTAATATTCGTACTTGGTGACAAACCTGCAAATCTATACCGTCTTTTAATTGAATAGCTACTATAGGATTTCCGAATTCATAAGTCAAAATAAATGAACATACACAACAGTTAACACATGGTTAAAACCGCACAAAAGCAAAAATAAGTTCACGAAATGATGTATCGAAAAAATAAGACCAAACTAAACGAATACAATCAAACAAAAAAAACCTTAGGGGAGAAGATGCTCCGGAAGGTAAAAAGATATTGCTCCATGAGTGCAACACCTAAAGACATTAATCTACAGTTCAAGTATGAGGCGAATCTCGTATTGGACAAGAAGTTATGTGTCTTGGATGTTTGCGAAAACAAATACCAGCAAATCACTTGAAAACGTAAAATTTAGTCCAATCAGGGGCAACAAAACGATGAACGATCCAGCGCCCTCGAGAGCGAGAAAAAAGGCTCTGAATTGGTGCTATACCTGTATTACGCACTGACAAATGAGGTTTTATTTTTTTTAGAATACTTCTTTCGAAAAAGGACATCGGGACTGGTCTTCATAATCGAATTCAAAATATGATTAACATCTTTAATGACGTTAACTGCACTAAAGGCATAACATTTTCTAAATAACAAAAAGCGTGAACTTTTATAAATATAGCATATCTTAGTTATAATGTTGATTAGAGTTGTCAGAACAAGAGTAAGTGTGTTAATTCGTTTTGACATACAATTACTGGTTACCTAAATACGAGGGGAAAGAATTTACAAGACAATCTCCAACTTTTTCACAAGTAATATTGGTTTTACTGTATTTACGTTTTTTATTTTCTGCGGGAAAATATGTTACATTTTTCCTTGATTATAGTTTTGAGTAAACATTTGAGAAATGATGACTATAACCATGTGTTAGTGTGGTAATATAACAATAATTCTGTCAGAATTGTAACTACTGATTATAACCGTCCATAAAACTGTCATTCTGTTATATTGTGGTGCCAATTGACTTGGTGTTTATTGCTATGGCCGGACGTTTGTAATGGTACTTCAGCTAGAGACAATCGTAAGTGCATTTCACCTTGGATTATCCGAACTCAAGGTTGGGAATGTTTGATTGTTGCGAAAGTGCATACGGATAAAAGATAAAGGAAAGATTTCAGAATACAGACAGATACGTTTATAGAAATTAATAGAAAGGAACACATGAATTACAATAATTTATAACTAACGACACACAGAATGCAAACGTACACATAGACAAATGTTAGCTTAAGTAAGACAACAAACCAACAATGAACAAAAAATATGTACAACGACAAATGCAAAAATATATATTAGTTGACAACATTCTTCGTCCAGTACCATTCATCTATCCCCTCTTAAAAGTGATTAAGTTTCAAAATTGATTGGCATAAGATATATTGAGCTTTTCACATGCCATTGAAGATAAGAAATAATTGCATAAATACCTTTCACGATTAAGAGGAAAGGGGTTCCACATAAATGAAGTTACTAAGAGGTCAGATATTTTTGTATTTTTGAAAGGAGGAAAAAATTAATCCCCAATCATTTATACTATAATAGACATGAGTAAAAGGAATGGAAAGTGAACGTCAATGTGACAGCAACTCAACGACATGAAGAAAGCAAGACATCTTGAGGTCATCGACTGGGTCTATAAATGTCTGTAGATATTACTCTCTTAATTACGATCAAGTCTATGAAACTTTTCGGTTATTTAACAGAGACTATCTGATATATTCCACCAGCGTTGAGTAAATTAGTATAGAGACTTTCTGATAAATTCCACTAGAGATAATCTGGGTGGTGATGATGCTTTAAAAATCTTCTCTTGGTTACATGTACTAGGGTGACTGAATAAAAGTTGTTTTATGTTTTCGTGTATCTCGGTTCCTGTTTAGAATCATGTAAAACTTACACAGTCATATCTTAAACTCTTTTATGAAATTGCACCTAAATAAAATTGCATAAAATACACGTATAAGAAGTTTGAATTTATGTTTTTTTCAGTATCTGAATAAACAAGCTTTAACAAGCTTAATCTGACTTAACCTTCAATAAAATGACGACTCATTCCTACTCGAGTTAAATAATATTAAACGGAAGAATTTCAACAAGTGGCTGACAAACTATAAATATGATAAAGCGAAAATATTGTTAAAAACGGAACCGAGGCACACTTGTTATAGATAATGTACATATTATGTATATAATTAGTATTATTACTCTGATAGCAAGTACCTACTTACTTAACACGTCAGCCTTGAGAGGTTTTGGCGGGGAATTGTATATCACTTTGCTTCCTATTGGGCAGACGATGTATAGGTATTTCCTAGTTTTGAGCACTGTTCTTTAGAGAATGTTATTCATCAACCTACAGCGAATTGTTTATCGGGGGTTCTACATGGTTCTATTCAAATGGAAAAGGGCTAAGGCAAACGTGCCAATTTTATGTTAGCATGTAAATGAATAGACATGGCTTTTAAAAGCCGAAACAACCCCATACATCAAACCAAACCAGATATACATTAAGAAGTGAGACCCATTAGTGATCTTCGGCTGTTGTCTGCTCTTTGGTCAGGTTGTTGTCTCTTTGACACATTCTCCATTTTCATTCTCAATTTTATTGGTAAGGCCAAATAAAAATATATGTGTGGTTCCAGTAACCCGACCGACCCTAGTTAAAAAAAAACCGACCCTAGAACTTTTTTTTTCATTTCTGAAAAATAAATCGATCAAATTTTGAGGATTGTGAATTCAAATAATTAAATTAATAGATTTCTGTCATCTGAATTTCCATCACAAGTATCTGTTATGGCTAAAATGCAACAATTCATAACAGAATGCAACAAAACTAACTAAAAACGTATCATGACTGTTTATTTTACAACCAAACACATGTAAAAATGGCGGACTTCAAGTTGGGGCGTGTATAATACCAGAAACATATTTTTTAAAAGTATGTAACTGGAACCACACATATATTTTTATTTGGCCTGAATGTTGAAACCATATGCCAAATATGCAATTGATCTGATTCAAGACAAAGTTTAGACTAAAGTGACATACGATTTAAAAAGATCAACTATGCACTAACCAATAAAGCATTCAAAAAGACGGATATGTAAAGGTCAGACTTGCTTACTGTGGATTGGTTTAAATATTCGTTGGTACCAATTTTCGTGGGTACAGGGTAACCACGAATATAAATGTTCAGCGAATTACAAATTTTCTAAAGGCATGTATACAGACTTTGCCATAACCACAAAATCAAATATCCACGAATATGCAAGTTTCCTCAAACCACGAAAATTGGTACTCACGAAAATAAATAAATCCACAGTATTTCAAATTTGAATAGTTTTTCAACTTATATTTATTGAATACCATGCGTCAATATAAGCTGAAGGATTTATTAGGGTAAACACTATCGAGACAACAATACAGCAACTTTAAAAATGCACAATCTATCGATCTAAAATTTCGTGATATATCATCTATTGGGCTTTTCACTATTGCAGCATTGGCCAGTTAAAGTTCTCAAAAACTATTTAAAAATAAATAAGATTTTATAAGACTTTACAAATGGCTTATAATTATACATGTAAAAGATTTATAAAAAGAAAAATGGGGGTTCATGGGCAAAATTTTCTAAGGCATTCAAATGGATAAAACCAGAGGATTTCGAGAATCTGACAAAAGTTCCAAAGCATAACAAGCAAACATCCTTAAGGACTAAAAGCATTGTATTATTCTATAGATTTTTCACCATGCAAACTCAACAAACACAAAATAAGGCAATAACCAACAGACGATTAACCAAGCTCACATAAAATCTGAAAATGTTGCAATTGCCAGCTGATTGCCACGAAACTATACCAAAACAAAGGCAAACCTTTTAACTAGATGACCAACGTAGTAGTGAACAAACTACATCGTGCAATGGACAGTACCTTTTATCCGAACACTAAGCAAGCTTCAACTGGCTTGCAGGTTAGCAACGCTCACTCTTGACAATGTACATCAGCCTACATTCAATTACAAAGAACAAGGGGTCTAATATAAGCTGGTTCTCGACTGACCACTACACTTTGTTCATGATGTAGCGAAATACTAGCGGACTCCAGTTTAGGACTAATAGTCCCACAGCAATGGTATTGACAGTGTTTTAAAATCAAGACTTAAATCGAATAAGCTTACCTCCAGGTGCATACCTATATATGCAACTTTGTCTATAAACTGGTGAAGTATCTTTTATTTATCTTAATGCATAGAAATACTTCAATGAGGTTGATACTTTACACAAGATTAAAATAACACAGAGCATAATACACCAAATAAATAATTAAAGTACAAAATATTTGTATCTCTTCATATCATGCAGTTAATGAATCTAATCTTGTGCAGTGACAATGAGATTTAAATAAGGGAGCAACCGTTTAACTTCAAAAAGGGGGGGGGGGGATATTCTTGTTTTAGTTTTTCGGCGCTATCTATCAATTTTTTTATTTTTTTTATTTTTTAATTCAACACTATAAGTTTAGGGAAAATCTAAATTCAGAATATTTTCTTTTGTCATCTGCTTGACCACAATAACTTTTTTCAACAAATTTAGAATCAGAATATTTTTATAGGAACCCCCCCCCCCCCCCCCCCCCCCCCCCCCCTTTTTTTTTTAACGTTCCCTCAAGACACTAACATTTATGTTTTCCACAAAGAGAAAAACAATCCAACGACATATAGGTAGACAAAATATTTTAAAGATAAAGATATATATATAAGTAAATGCACTCGCTTCTTCGTATTATCTCTGGTCTAAATCAGTCCATGCAGTCCAAGGTGATGCGAACGCAGCATTTTCGATATAATTGACACATTCACTTACTAAAACAAATAACCATAAAATTCAGCATGTTTTTATGCTAGAATGTGTAATACGTTTTCCTTCAGCATAAATTATGCAGCGTTATGCCTCGTGCAATTATAAGCAGTAAGTAAAATTTGATACGCTGTTGACATGTCTTATATTGCTGCTAAAACAATCCAAACATTCCGTGGAATATTTGTCGGTCGCCATGATGTGTTTTGCAAATTTTTGCCAAGTATTTTGTTTAGCAGAGATAAATCTGGGGCTTCGTAGGTTAACCGTCTCCATACATCAACAAAAGCTGACAGAATTTATGAAAAATTGGGGAGATTTTTTATCGCTTGTCTCCACGCGTTAAGATTAGAGTTCGTTGAGAGAACATGATTCAGTGCGTTTTGATAGTTCTTATCTGTACAGTATGACATTTATTTAACGGTGAAAGTTGTTATCATTGTAATTTGAAAGAACACACTTTACCGTCCCAGGTCCTTCATATCTGGGATCTATTTAAACTTACTATTGATTGATCAGAGCAAATATTGACAGTTTAGTTTTACTTTTCAATACTTTTAACTATAGCTGTGTATAGCTAGTAAAAATAACTAACTCACGGTTTCTATAAACCGTTCAATTCATTCTTATAAATTACTATAGAATGCAATACTCAGAACTCAACCAAGGGGAAAATATCAAACCGTGTACTCCGGTTGTATTTCCTAACCATCAAGTGCGATCTATACTTTCATCATTGAGATTATAAGCTTTTATAGAATGAAATCGATTATAGTTGTCAATCGATGGTCCAAAAAAAAAAGTGGTACACTTAATGACCTAATGTTTGAATGGCTGGTGGAATACAAAACGGCCGTTGTGTGATTGTCCCTCATCATGTAATTATCTCGCCCAGTTTGTACCAGTGACCTGTCTTGTCTTCGAACACTGACAATCAAAACATCACCCGAATTTCAAATTAAATTTTAAACAAACATTTGAAAAACGGTCAATATCTATATTTAATTTTAGCAATCTATCTTTTATTCTGCTTGCACGTTCAGTCAACAGATCTCCCACGGTCCGGAGATATTTTTTCATAAGTCAACAATAGCGGCTTGGAACATATTGTTCCAGTCTGAAATTGCACTTGTCGCGGAAGGGATGACATTTTGGCATCAATATATTACTAAAGTTTTAATATTGCATGTTTATTATTAGCTTGACAACCCAGCACGATCTCTTATTTCCACATTTTCTAGAAACTAAATATATTAAGTCATGGTTATGTAACTTTTACGTCATTTGGATGCAATTTACTTAGTCCCAGCATCTACTGAATTTTTATATTGAAAAGGTAGTAGTCTTGCTAAATCCCTTAAATCTGAACCAAGTAAGAGAAAAAATCAGGTTTTTTATGATTGTATATGTCACATACATAAGTATGTATTATGTGAAAACAAACACTTGTTATTGATAACTTATATTTGAAAGCCGGATTTGCTAAGCACCGGAGTTCACTCCTTAAGTACGTATTTAGTTAGGTTCGAGACGGTTAATCCTGTACGAAACTACGTAATGAGTTTGGACTATTGTTTGCCTGTTCGTCTTTTTGGTCAAGGCGTTATTTTTATGCCCCACCTACGATAGAAGAGGGGCATTATGTTTTCTGGTCTGTGCCTCCGTTCGTCCGTCCGTCTGTGCGTCCGTTCGCTTCAGGTTAAAGTTTTTGGTCAAGGTAGTTTTTGAAGAAGTTGAAGTCTAATCAACTTGAAACTTAGTACACATGTTCCCTATGATATGATCTTTCTAATTTTAATTCCAAATTAAAGTTTTGACCCCAATTTCACGGTCCACTGAACATAGAAAATGATAGTGCGAGTGGGGCATCCGTGTACTTGGGACACATTCTTGTTTTAAACTATATTGGTATCTTCTTCCTTTTTCATAGTTTTAAGTACTGTACTCAATGGTCATTATCATATGTCTCATTACTTATAATCTAGTATATAAATAGTCTAGAAACAGCTTATGAAAGTTGTATACATATAAATATATGAATGGGTGGATTCGAAATTTGTTAAGCCTCCTAAATTTGGAAAATTTTTACACTGATTACTAAGAAATTGTGAGGAAAATATTTATAGTACCAACATTACAACTGAGGATCCGAACTAAAATACTATAACAGAGAAAAAGTGTTAAGAAAAAACGAAATAAAGTTCGACTTAAAATTTACCATGTATCCGCTCTCCATAGGAAGGAATTTTAACTGGTTCCCCCAAAAAACACATGGCTCATTAGTAACCAGCAAAGTTTGATGAACTAAATAGAGCCGAACACATCCGATCAGTTGCATGGCAATGTTTTCAAAACTTGCTGATTCTATAAATAATGGCAAGATTAATTAGTTAGTTGTTTTATCTTTTTAACCTAAAATTGTGGATTTCGGATCTGATATAGTCTTCACAGGTCAATGGCAGGTGACCTTTCCAATATAATTACGTATCTTGCTTTTACTTTAACATGACACGGTAGCACATGCGTGGCGGAAATTGGTATAGTGCACCTGTTTCTTAGTATTTAACTGACGTGTAAAACGGTTTTAACTTCACTACACTTTTAATCTACATTTATCAAAATTGTATTCTTGTTCTGATATATCTATTCATGTTTTAAAGTAAATCAAGTTCTTCAATTTCAGATAGTAGTTTCGTAACGCATTAAACACCCTATATAGATTACACCCAGAAATGCATTAATTCTCCTTTCCTTTTTTTGTAAAGTGTACAATAAAGCTAACACTTTTCAGAATCTTTTCAATAAAATTACTTTACTGTACTCCAGGGACTCCCTCTCTCTCCAACCCCCCCCCCCCCCCCCTTTTAGTGAAAATCCCAGACCAGTAACTGGAAACTAGTTTAATGTTTTGCCACTCTCGTCTCTCTGATTCAACGACATTCTAAAACCTGTTAAGTATCTTATTTTTACAGTATTTTTACATTATAGTTGGCACATTTTATTCCGCCATAAAAGTGTCAATCGTTATGTTACCCAGATTGGCTACATCGTGTCGGTGCACTTCAATATACAGGAATCATTAATTCATTTAATAATATTTCAATAATAAAATCTACGACTCAAACATGTTTTCAAAGCGCCATTTATTCGTATAGTGACTTCAAATAAAAGATTACTTTGAAATCTTATTTTATACAAAATTCCTGGACCAGTTCTATTCCGATCAACTATTTACGTCACATTTCATAATTTAACATGGCTTTTTGTGTCAAATTAATTAATCTTAGTGATTAAAATTGCCTTATTAAGTCTAAAATAGTCAAGATAAATAATGGCTCGACATGGCAGTAAAATTTAATCCCAATAATTGATTTAAATGTTTTCTTGTCAAGATCATATTGATAAATTCTTAAAAGAAAGTTTGTACTATAATTTGGAAATCGTGCAAATCATGCTGTTAGTTTTCTCATTTGAATTGCTACAAATATTTCATGTCGGACCTTTTGTAGCAGAATATACGATAAGGGTTTTTTCATTGTTGAAGGTCATACGATGACCAATTTAGCATTCACGTCATTTAACTCTAATGTTCATTTTTATAACGTGGGCATTTTCTTCTCAATTAGTTTCTTGTATGCTTTTTCTCGGTTACTTGGCTTCCATGGCATGCTTCTTTCTCGTTATCTCGATATATTTATTTCGTTAACTATATATATTTATTTCGTTAACTATATATATTTATTTCGTTATCTCTATATATTTATTTCGTTATCTCGATATAATAATATCGTTATCTCACAAAACAGGAATCGTGAAGTAGAAAAGTGTTAAAAGGACATTGTCCAAAGGAGTCTGCTAAGTTTTAAGATTCTGTCAAAGTCAAAATCTAGGACATCAAAACTAAATTGTCAATATGGTTATCATTTCAAAGTTATAAGATTTGAAATAAATCTGGGTCATGCATTGAAAATAGGCCCAAATAATAGACCCAGATATCGAAACAAGGACTAAACACAGTGGAAATCAAAATCATGCTCAACTGAAATTGATCATTTATTCTGTATATTTATTTACTAAATAAGCTTCGTTTTTGTCACTTTGAGATAACGATATCATTATATCGAGATTTAGAATACATCGATATAACGATTTAGTGATATAAATATAACGATATAATTATATCATTATATCGATATTGAGAATACATCGATATAACGATATCTTAGTAATTGTATAACGATTTAATGATATAGATATAACGATATAAGTATATCGATATTTAAAAAAATTAAAGAGAGATAACGATATAAATGTATCGATGTTTCGATTTAATTATATCTAAATATCATTATATGTATATATTTATATATATGAATATTGAGATAACGATATAATACTATTTGTTCTAGGGCCCTATGCTCTTCCCTAGAAGCAGTCTCCGGCTGTTGTTTTTTGACACATTCCCCATTTCCGTTTTCAATTTTATATTCACATTATCTTAATACCACACAAATTCTTAGAGCTTTTGGAATGAATTCCTATTGGCTTTATTCTGCAACTACATGACTTTACCAATATTTTCATTTTAGAAATTATGATAATAACCAATGAACGTGAAACAGTTACTTTTGAAATTTCGAGATCGAAAAGAAAATGGAACCGGGGAATGTGTCAAAGGAGACAACAACTCGACCAAGAGCAGATCAACTGAGAACATGTTTTTTATGCACCACCTACGATAGTAGAGGGCATTATGTTTTCTGGTCTGTGGGTCCGTTCGTTCATCCATCCGCTCGTTTGCTCGTCCGTCTGTCCCGCATGATGTTAACATTTTTTGTCAAGGTAGTTTTTGATGAATTCCAATCAACTTGAAACTAAGTACACATGTTCCCTATGTTATGATCTTTCTAATTTTAATGTCAAATTAGAGTTTTGACCCCAATTTCACAGTCCACTAAACATAGAAAATAATAGTGCGAGTGCGAGCGCAATTCGGTATATCCGTGTATTATGGTAATATGGACAGATTCTTGTTTGTCCTTGTTTTTACCACTGCATTAGCTTTTCTGCACTTAATATTATATCATATTTAAGAGCAAAAGTTACAAATGAACTTAAACTGAGACAGAAGAGGACCATAATCTCTCTCTATGTACTTTTTTCCATTCTTCGAGTTTTTTTATATGCGGTATCCTTATTCGTACATGTAAATAACTTGCTTAAATCTTTTATAAAGTTTGAAATGTTTCAAATAACTTTTTCTTGTTATGTTTATTAACATGCTCAGTTCGGTATAGATTACAGACAATTAGATATTATATAAGATTAATTAGTCACCTCCTTGCGTTTTCCATCAAAAAGGTTTCTGTATTGTATAGAAACCCAATACCAATATTTTTCCTTATTTGTTAATTTTACTGATTTTGATACGTAACTATTCCTAGGATGGGGAAATATAAAAATTGATCTCACGTGTTAATTGGCGATTGACAGTAAACCAATCTATTCATGGGCTTGTATTAACTTCCGGTTTTTAATTGCGGATTAATGGATTTTCCACAATTTATTCATACGGAACAGAATCCATTAAGACTTTAAGTATTCGATACCAAATATGAAGATTCAATTACTTTCTATTTTAGCCACCTTCTGAACTATTTCTAGTAAACGAAAGTTACCGACTTAAATGAACGAGGGTATTCATGGCATCCACTTTTTCAAAACAGATGATGAAAGGGTAAATCGATATTTTTTAGTCTCGTGTTTTCTCTGTTATTATGTATATATATGCCGACTCTAAATAAAATTTACTTACTTATGTTTTAGTCGTCTGGCATGGGCCTTTAAATATGAGCGCCATGCTATATGTATACATACGTTTAGAACCCATTGCAAACAAGAAAAATTCAAATGTTTATAGTTACAGCCCAAATTCCCTTACTGAACTCAAAATTCCCCGCTTTTCGTGTCAGTTAATCCACTTTGCATTACCTTCTTTTGCAACATTGTTCAACTTGCTTTCGTCTACTCCTGAATAACTATGAATATTTTCCACGTGTTGAACAGGGGCGGATGCAGGAATTTTCGAAAGGGGGGGTGCTAACCCAGGGCACCAAGGGCAAAGGGGGGTGCAAAACATATGTCCCGATACAAATGCATTGATCGGCAAAAATAAAGGGGGGTGCGCACCCCCGGAACCCCCCCCCCCCTGGATCCGCCACTGTGTTCTATGGCAGTAAATATTAAATCGTATATGTCTTGTCAGAAAAACTCTCAAATAATAATTGAATGTCGCTTGCGTAAGTTCCAATGGCAAGTATTTCATGTATATTCATGATGAGAACGTGTTAACAAAAAGTATATTCTGCAAAATAGGCCGACCGGGATGAAGCGCAGGAAATTATGAACGCAATCAAGAGTGGGTTGACCGTTATGGACTATATCGTTTCACAGCTGATAGCGGATATGTTCCAATTTTCATAACTACAATCCTTTCCCCATTTACCAGAATGTGACCTACCGAATTAGTCTTGTAACCGGGGTTGTCACGATTAACACGAGCAACACGACGTTTGCAACATATTTAGCAGGGTCTACTTTCTCTTTCGGTGCGCCTGCAATCCTTCCCTGGTGGGTTTCGTGTTGTTCAGTCTAGTTTTTTCTATGTTTGTGTTTTGTGTTTTGCTGTTTGTGTGTTTGTGTGTTTGTTTTTTAATTCATGGCGTTGTTAGTTTGGTTTTTACTTACTAGTCCGAATGTTCCTTTCGATATCTTTCATCTTTTTTGGACGTAAAATGAAAAATTACAGCACGTTTGAAAAGGACAGTAATTTTGCCTGGCAACAGTCGACCTAGGACCCATTAGAGAGTTGCTGCATGAGTTCTTTGGCTTTTGTGAGTGTGGCACTCATACTTAACGAGATATATCATGTTTAAACTTGTCCCTCCTGGCCAAACGGGGATGCCTTTTAATCGACACCCCGCACAGATGAAGAATACCATTTAGCAAGGGTAATACATGTAATGTTAAACGGGAAAAGCAAAGTCGAGAATTGCAGTGACGAATTATTCTTTATTTAAAATACATTACCGTTTGCTGTGACCTTTTAACCAACATATAAGTGACTTGTGCAAATGGACTTAATATCCCCGCCTGTGTTTATAAACCAAATACAGTTTTAAATACGAGATAAGTACCAAAAGGGTGAAAGCTGGTATTTACAGTAGGGTTTTACCACTGTTTATTTAAGATTAAATAACTAAAAACCCTCTTGCCGTTTTCATTAATTGAAAAATCTCCGTCATGTTATATTTACTTTACTATTTACTATCACGCCGTGGTCCGGCCTAGGTTTTACCGGACACTTCTTTTGTCATTCATTACATAGGGCGAAAATACAAAGGGAACAAAAAAACTATTGAAATTACATATTTATTTTTAAATTAGTAGAGTTTAAATTTTGACATTTGTATTTAAAGATTAAAAAGGATTAAAATTCGGTATTATGTGGCCATAATTTATGTTCATTGTTGAAATTTAATCTTATTTATTTTAAAGATTGGAGTTAGTGTAGTGTTTTCAATTTGGTTGCTACTTGTGTTTGTTTTTATAATATGGCACCTTGGGATTTACAAACAAGTACATTGTATTTTATTAAGTCAACTTTAGATACTTGTACGCCATATTCAGAACATAACGAGGGGCACAAAAGAAGCTGATACTCACTGGTGCACTTTAATGCGCCTATCACCCTACCCAAAGTCGCGCGGTATTTTCGGCGTTGTGGCGTTAGAGAACTTCAAAGTTATATAATAATATAAGACTTTCTTTTAAAAGCCTTATTTTAAATGTAGAAGGGAGACCAAAATTCCCAGCGTTAACAGCATATATATACTAGTATTAGGTTTTCTATGTTAATAAAGTATCAGCCGTTCAAGCTTACTTTCGTTAGACCATGCATGCGTAAAACTGTCTAAAGGAATGGAACTATCAAATTTGGTACGACAAAATCAGTGTATTATCCGACAGGCACACTAGAAATAAACACAACGAGCAAAACAAAACCTTTACCTTATGGTTAACACTGGTTAAAATCAGGGCAATGCATGAATCCTTATAATTTTGGAAATCAATAATCGCCCAACTAAAGATGGACCAACAATTTACAAATCATAAACCCATGCAGAAATTCATTTTATCTTATTTCTCTGTTACGTTTCCTTCGGTCAGTTTTTATTCCTCAACCTTCATTGAAAAATTAAATGAATATTTGTCCGACATACCTAGACATAATGTCCAATATCTCAGTGTATTCTTTGAAATTAGGGTGTAGAAACTTCAAAGGCAAATTTTGATTAAGAAAGAAATAATCAGGTACGAACTTGTTGATTTTATTTATCTCTTCATGCCATGTTTCAAAAGCCCTCTATTTATCATTTATTGATTACGTTAAAACCCTGCCCTCGTGTAGATGTTCTCTCGGACGGCCGCTGCGCAGCAACGGTGTTGTTTAGTTGACATGTATTATCAAGGTTTATCTTAACACCAAGCACAAGAAGTTTGTGACAAACTTTAACGACAAATTTTCAAACTTTGAGTGAGACGATTGATTCGAAGTGCCTTCATCGTTATTGTTAAGGCTAGTATTATGTCAATCCCACAATGCAATGTGTCTAGAATTAATTGAATGAAACACAGTGGTGTGAAGAATGCTGACATTATTTTGATGTTTTTTGTTACCACTATAGGAATGTAAACGAAAAGAATACAAATATGCACTTGTATCAAACAGTGAAATAAATTAGAGTAGGACTATACTTGTTTAGATGAATATTTTCCCAAACTCGAATTTTTCTCTTTTTTTATTCGAGCGTCACTGGCGAGTCTTTTGAAGACACACGCTCGTCTGAATTACAACATTTAACATTTTGGGCCTTGTATTTCTACGTCTATTGAGAAAATGTTACGTTAAAGGTCAGTCCATGAAATATTATAAGTATGCATGGTGTTTTTATTGGGTATTACATTTGACATCATTTTGGTCATTTTATCGCAATAGCGGATTTAGGGGGGGGGGGGGGGGGGGTCACAAAAAAAACCCGCTTAGAAATCTTAAAATAATTTTTGTATTAACCATTTCTTGTTTTAATGTTAATATCTTTACTATAATTGTCAGTGATTTTTTGCTATTGATTTGCAGAAGTCAATTGATCTCATTACGCTGTTTTCCGTACACCCCACACATTCTTGTATTCATATTAGCAGTAATTCTAATACTTCTGTATTTCACATTTATTCATTTCCTCTTGTAGCATTTGACTAAATTAACCCAAAAGTATAAATACAGACAAAAAAGACTGACATCGCATACGGCGAACTTCACCCATTGGATCGTTAAATTAATTCCAAACTTGTATGCAAGTTCGTTTTTGATATGCCCAAGTTATAGTTGTGGTAATTTTTTTGTCTTTGTGATTACACTCGGTCTAAATATTGAAAAATTAATAAAGTTTTGAAATGTTTCCGCCATGCATTTCTATTACTAGTCACAATTACCGGAATAACATCGTGGGAATCTAAGGCTTTTCTTTATTTAAGATTAGGACTCAAACTGTTGTTCGTAATTAATATAAAGATAAGGTCGTAAAGATATTTTTTTTGCACCGAATAATAGGTATTTTTCTATCACTCATTTGCGGACAATAGACTCTTCCTTTCTAATGATTAGAATTAGTTACATGTTTATATATTACTGGTGACCTTAATCAAAGAGAATATTACAGTGGTATGTTTATGCTGCTTGTAATTTTGTATTTTTGTTTACCTTTTGTGTGTTATTTAGCAATCTTAGTCAACGAAAATCGGAGTCGGAACTTTTATCAATCGTCACAACTCGGCCGATTCCGTAAATCATCTGACGGATAGAAGGAGAGAAGCGGAGTCACCCGAGGATTGCCGATTGATGAGTGTATCATTCGTCACAACTCGGCCGATTCCGTAAATCATCTGACGGATAGAAGGAGAGAAGCGGAGTCACCCGAGGATTGCCGATTGATGAGTGTATCATTCGTCACAACTCGGCCGATTCCGTAAATCATCTGACGGATAGAAGGAGAGAAGCGGAGTCACCCGAGGATTGCCGATTGATGAGTGTATCAATCGTCACAACTCGGCCGATTCCGTAAATCATCTGACGGATAGAAGGAGAGAAGCGGAGTCACCCGAGGATTGCCGATTGATGAGTGTATCAATCGTCACAACTCGGCCGATTCCGTAAATCATCTGACTGATAGAAGAAGAGAAGCGGCGTCACCCGAGGATTGCCGATTGGAACTTTTATGTTACCATTGTTTTTAATGTACTTTAGATTA
The DNA here is from genome assembly GCF_963676685.1 of Mytilus edulis. Classification (NCBI taxonomy): domain Eukaryota; kingdom Metazoa; phylum Mollusca; class Bivalvia; order Mytilida; family Mytilidae; genus Mytilus; species Mytilus edulis. The sequence goes on along the minus strand of NC_092353.1, from coordinate 72,620,811 downwards.
ATTATTTCGGTGGACCAATTTTCGTTGATTGATTGTAGTTTGTTGTATTCAATCTTGATTTAATGCATTTGACTGTTTATTATTAATGCTCGTTCCTATCTTATAGGACAGTTTCATACTTTGTCCACTTTTACACACGAGATCCACGAAAGTTTCCCTTAATTATATAAATGACAATGAATTATAAAATATGTTAGTTTGTTTACTGGACCAATTTATAAACAAAGGAATTATTCTACAGATATTTATATGTTACTTAAAATGGGTTCAGGTCACTACGTGCTAATAAAAATATTACATAAAGAAGTTGTTATAATTATAACGTCATCTTATTGTCGAGTCTGTAACTTTTGTTGCAGAATACTCGACATAGGGATAGTGATCCGGCGGCGGAGTTAGCTAACTTCTTAAAAGCTTTAATTTTAGAAGGTAGAAGACCTGGATGCCTCGTACTTTGTATATGGATGTCCCATGTTACGAAGTTTCCATTAGTCACATGTCCAATGTCCTTGACCTCATTTTCATGGTTCAGTGACTACTTGAAAAAAGTTAAATTTTTTGTAGTGTTAAATTCTCTCTTATTATAAGTAATAGGATAACTATATTTGGTATGTGCGTACCTTGCAAGGTCTTCATGCCCGTCAGACTTCGACCTCGACCTGATTTCATGGATCAGTGAACAAGGTTAAGTTTTGGTGGTCAAGTCCATATCTCAGATACTATAAGCAGTAGGTCTACTATATTCGGATGCCCAACTGGCAGGTGTCATATGACCTTGACCTCATTTTCAGTGTGTATAGTTAAGTTTTTGTGTTTTGGTCTGTTTTTCTTATAATGTATTCAATAGGTCTAATTTATTTGGTGTACGGAATGATTAAAAGGTATACATGTCTAGCTGGCAGG